>NC_072479.1:68960277-69265185 GCF_027574615.1 Eptesicus fuscus | reverse complement strand
AGTTTCCTCGTGTAAAACACATTGGGTAGAAAGGAGATATTCTTTTGTTCAAATCAGTATTTGAACAGGTATAGGAAGTCCAGAATTGAAAAACATATCCAGACACTCTTTTCTTTTTCTCTTTTTGGGGTGGAGGGCTAGGTGGGCTAGGAAGCTGGTATTTTGAGGGGCTCAGGTGATAGGAGGATTGGGAAATACAGTTACTGGTATTTTGGTTAATTTGATTAAACTGATCCTCTACGTTAGGACAGTATTTGACTAATTTACTTTCTTTGTCTAGATTTAGCAAATAGAGTATTGAGTAAATAATAAAGTAAATTGAGTGTGGTTCTTGTTGGGTTTCTTCAGAATGTTTTGGACACATTGGACAATATTGAAACCCCATTACAAAGTTCACTGTAATTTCTTTTTCAGAAGAAAAGGAATTCAAACTTGACTTGAACCTGGGGCTTAGCCAGCAGGTGACAATGTTCCTTAAAAGCCATCTGTCAAATAACAATGAGCCCATCAATCATTTGTCCCAGGAAACTTAAGCAAAAGAGATGACAGAACACATCTGGCTGAAGTGCACTGTCTATACACTTTAATATTCAGCAAACACTACCTGTTATTTGTTTTTTAGTCTCCAAGTCTCTGGTTTGCTTCAGCACCTGCAGCAGCCGAGGTACCCCATTGAGTTCAGCTACCTCCAACTTGTTGTCATTGTCTTCAAAGACCAAGTTTCTCAAGGCCCCACACACGGCTCTCTGAATATCTTCATTCTGAACTTTTAGGAGGTGCAGAAGCTTGGGGATGCCTTGAAGCTGATAGACCTGGGGGAGAAATGGATGTACATTTCAGATACTGTACATATGTGTTGTTTTTGATGTGGCATTAAAGACATTCAGTGAAATTTGAATGAACAGATGAAGTTGATTATGACTCCTGTCAATCAACAACTATGTGTGGCACATGGTGTAAAAGAACACATCAAACTCAAAGGCCAACACGGGCCAAATAAACGAGGCATGATGCCTGTGGGCCACGAGTTTGACATGCTTGGTGTACAATATAGTCCTGCTATCAGGCATCTCTCATCAAGGAGCTTACAATAAATTAGAGAAGTTAACACAAAAACCTATGAAAAAATGAAAGAGAAAATTAAGTGATAAAAGGTGAATAAGTGATAGCTAAGTGGATAGAAAGAGTTAAGTGATAAAAGCCTTGAGCATAAGAAGGGTGAAGAGAACTGGGAATTTGAGGAATAAGGAAAGTTTTATGGAAGAACATCACATTACATGAGTGTTTTTTCTAAGACAGAACTTTATAATCAATAGAAACTGAACAGAAATCACCTTTATCAATGTAACAATAAAAATTCGTTTACCATGGCAATCATAGTAGCAATGCAAACTAACCCTTAATGTAAGCTAATTTTATGATCAACTAGAGGCCCGGTGCATGAATTGGTCCATAGGTGGGGTCTGGCTGGCCCCCCTCGATGGGGGCTGATTGGGCCGGGCCAGCAGGGAGGAATGGACATGGGAGGTTAGCTGGCCGGCCCTGCCCCCAATCGGGGTGGGGGGGCATCAGAGGTAGGGCTGGTCAGGAGGAGGGGCTAACTGAGGGGAGGGTCCACAGGATGTTGGCCAGCCAGCTGGGCCCCCAATCTGGCTGGGGCTGGCCAGAGGGAGGGGCTGCCCCCCTATCGGGCCGGTTGGCTGGCCGCAGTGCACATCATAGCGACTGGTCATTCCAGTGTTCTGGTCACTTCACTTTTATATATATATAGATTGCTTTGAGTATTTAAAAAGATTTATATACATCATTCAAACATTTTAATTCTAGTAAATAACATAACTTTATACTTTTTTTTTATTTTTTTATTTTTATTTTTTTAAATTTCTTTATTGATTAAGGTGTCACATATTTGTCCTCATCCCCCCATTCCCATCCCACCCCTCTCCCCACGCATGCCCCAATCCCCTGTTGAACTTAACCGTTGGATAGGCTTATATGCATGCATACAGGTCCTTTGGTTGAACTCTCCCCCTCCCCCCACCCTCCCCCTACCCTCCCCTATCCTCCCTCTGAGGCCCGATAGTCCGATCGATGCCTCCTTGCTTCTGGTTCTGTTCTTGTTCCTCAGTCTATGTTGTTCATCATTTCCTCTAGATGAACGAGATCATATGTCACTAGATATATACTAATAAGAACTGAATGTGAGACGAGCAATAATATTTATGCTGACAGGCAAATGAATCAATCTGTAGCGAGCTTCCCCCTGGACCAACAGTTCTTTTGAGACCCAATTTCGATGTCCAGTAGTTCCTTATGTGTACATGTCAGCACTGACCCCTCAGCTCTGGATGGTGGACAAATGGTGGTAATGGAGGTCCGACTCCCTCTGGTTTGGTCTCGGCCGAACCCAGGGGCACGGCGTCACCCAGACTAAGGGGCACGTGGCCTCACCCATACCCAAGGGGCGCGTGGTCTCACCCGGGCCTGGGACCCAGCCTCACCCGGATGGATCCAGGGGCGCACGGCCTCACCCGGACCCAGGGACGCTTGGCCTCTCCCAGACCCAGGGCCACTTGGGCTCACCCGGGCCTAGGTGCACGAGGCCTCACCCGGATCCAGGGACACATGGTCTCACCCGGACCCAGGGACGCTTGGCCTCTCCCAGACCCAGGGCCACTTGGGCTCACCCGGGCCTAGGTGCAACTTTATACTTTTTAATGTGCTATTTTAAAAAGATTTCTTCTTTACAAATACACAAGAGAGGACATGCTGTCTATTAGAAAAAGGGCCAGAGCTAGGAGTAAGAAGAAAAATAGATGGTTTAGATCCCAAAACCTATGGCTGCTTGAGAAGAAGACAAGTAATGGCAGCCTGAGCAAGGAGATTTTGTGTTTTAGGCAGCAAATATTACTTAAAGGAATCAAGAGGTGGACACAGGGTTGCTGCAGAGAAATGTTAAGTTGCAGACTAAGAGTTTTCTTTCCCATAGGCTTCCTTTAGCATGTGATTTAAAAAATTTTTAAGTTGGTGAAGAATTTTTGATAAATATCCCAGTCATTTTCAACATCTTAATGCAGACAGTTTTAGGACATAAATTGTGAATGGGCAGGAGTTTCCCTTTCAGATGAAGTTCATCGCCTATGATGCCCTAATTACACAGCAGTTCATGTTTGGGTGAGAGCTGCACACCTGGCCCGGAGGGCACGTTTTCATATTTCCTGTGTCTCATCAAACGCCAGCCTGCCTTCCACAGACAGATAACTATTATTAAGATCCAGTCTTCCAACTTTACATCTTCCTTTGTTAGGATTGGGAAGAAGACTAGAAAGGCAGGAATGAAAGTCAAAATAATAAAATAACCTAAGTAATCACCACAATAATAATAAAACAAAAATAACAACTCCTCCTCCCACTTCCATCATTAGGAAGTGCTAGCACAATGTTAAGAGTGTTATAAATATTATCCAATCAATAGCTTGCTAGAACCTTAAAAGGAAAGTACTCTTTTGGTCCCTAAGGCTCCACTGGTGGTAATGAGGAGTCATATTTCCACTTACTGGCTCCTTTCAGAGGAGACATTTGCAGAACAGGAGACAACTGGAAGATGGACCACACCAATTTTGACGGGCGATGTCTAGAGCCATTGTAACATATGTGTATGACAATGCCAAAGATAAAGACTTCATTTCCTAGCTATCAATGAAACCTGATCATCTATTGGATCACTTCATCTATTCCCATTATTGTATTTCCTTAAAAGCAGAAAGGTAGAATTTATTTAAAAACAGCCTGTAACTCACGTTTCCCTAATTCCTTCAAATCCTATTTCATGTTTAGGTTTTGAGGAGGTTCACGCCGTAAACATCACAAATGCCAGCTATTTTAAATCTTCACAGGAGCAGCATAAACATCAGATGCAAAAGAAAATCCTATTTGTCCTGAAGGGACTTTGGCAGATTTAGAAATATTTTATTACTTAGTTTATAATTCATAAGCTGCCTTCTTCAAAATATGATCTGAGGTGGCTTACTGACCGTCCCGCATTTCCAGCCGTGAGGACAGCATTTGTGAGAAGTGGCCCATGGAAACCTCTGACCGGGCTGCGGGCTCCTGTTTCACAGCCTTCTGACCTGTTCTCTGACCCGCTCTCTTAGCCTGCCACTTCTATCCCTCGGCTCTCAGCACCTGTAGACACACCATGCTCAGATAAACGCTGAAATCCGACTACAGCTCTACTTTACTGCAGAATTTGACTCACTAGTGTCTGGCATCTACCCTACATTTAAAAATAGGAAAGTTACTTTTATCCTTTTTATCAAGCAAATGGATATAAATCTTATCAAATGCACGAAGCTGATGATATTCTCCTTATTGCATAGAACTGGAAGGACACTGGTCATGAACCCTATACACATCAGGTCTAATATCACATGTGTTGTTCCTGCTCCTTTAAATTCAGGGCAGCAGCTGGAGCCAGAGAGGTTACATCTGTTTCCCAGTTATACTAAATCCTCAGGGGATTTGTTCTCCCTTTGGGGGAAGGAAAAAAGAAACAGACTAACATGAATGTCTCAGGACTTCAAAGGAGCTTTCATTTGAGATGGTTTCTAAAATATATGCAAGGGCAAAATCACATATTAGAATTTTAAGTTTCTCTTTTGACTCTATTCTGATTCTCTTCCCTGCCAACTCTAAAACAATTAACTGCTTAGGATTTCTGGTGGCAAATCCGCAAAGGGAACAGACCGCCCCTCTTGGGGTGAGGGCTCCCCTCATGCCCCGGTGCCTTTGCTCTCACTTCCTTTCCTGTTGGGGATGCCCGGCCCCCTCTGCCTCTCTTCTGGCAAAGCCCTACTCATGCTGCAGGAGCCAGCTCAAATGTCACCTCCTCTGTGAAATGTCACTCCCGTTCTCTCCTTTCTGTCCCCTTAGAATTAATCACTCCCTATAAATTGGTACTATAACCTTTCAGGAAGGCAACTGACAATTTATGTCAAAAAGTAAAAGGATTCTATTCCAGAAATCTTAGTTAGGAAACAATTTGAAATGCACACACGGACTACCACACTACGATAGTCACTACATTATTTATAATAGTGAAAAATAAGAAACCATAATTGCCCAACAATGGGGGGAGACTGGTTAATGATTAATTGTCACATATCCACATGGTGAGGTAGGTATCCATGGGAGAGGCAGAACAATGACACAGTTCCCTCATCCCTCAAAAGAGGACTGTGTAAGATAGCAATTGTGTGCGAGGCATGCAGTAGTTACTTAACGCGTGGTACCTACTACTATCACCATTAATACGCCACCACGAAAATGCCTACAAACTATTAATGTTATGAGAAAATGCTTATGATATAATGTTACTGAAAAAAAGCTGAATAAAATACTTGCATTTCTACTAATAAACACAGACAAAGAAGGGAATGAGATGAGGGGGTTTGGGAGAAATGATGGGGTTTTAAATTATGAATGGGGCCTGTTACTTTGTATGTTTTTAAACAGCAAACATATATTTGTGCATACTTTTAAAAAGCAAAATGAAAAATCCCTACAGACAAGGTAACATATTTAATTTGATTCAGGGTGGGGCAAGAGTAGGTAGACAGTTGTGGGTATATGAAACCCAGTTTATTCTTGTCTTGTTATTTATCAACTAGTGACCTGGTGCATGGATTTGTGCACATTGAAAGGAAATTAGAAGGTGGCCTGCGGGGTGGGACTGGGTGAAATGGGCCAGACATGCCCTTGAGCCAACCTCCTGCGGTCCCTCCCCTGGGTCTGTGGAGTGAGCGGGGTCCCTCTGGCAGGTGGGGTCCCTCAGCCTAGCCTGTGGGGATCAGGCCGAAACCAGTTCTTCGACATCCCCCAAGGGATCCTGGAGTGAGAGAGGGCACTCTGCAAAGTTGCTGTCATACAGGGTGTGGAATAAAAACGCAAGTGTGCAGTAAACCAGATTCGGGGCCAACAGTGCCCCAGCAACAACATAACCCACAGCCGAAGGTGGAATCGCGCAGCCCTACGAGGAACCAGGCTCCCTCCTCTCTGGTTTCGAGGTGCATCACTCGAGAATCA
This sequence comes from Eptesicus fuscus, assembly GCF_027574615.1. NCBI lineage: Eukaryota > Metazoa > Chordata > Mammalia > Chiroptera > Vespertilionidae > Eptesicus > Eptesicus fuscus. The sequence continues at coordinate 69,259,101 of NC_072479.1, read as the reverse complement.
CCGCTGCCAAGTCACTGCAGCTTGGCAGTTTCTGCGTTGAGTGTCTGTCCCCTGGTGGTCAGTGTGCGTCATAGCGATTGGTCAGATGGTTGGACACTTAGCATATTAGCCTTTTTTATAGATTCTTGCATTATTTTCCATGCGAACAACTATAAGACTACTTTTGCCTCAGCCTATATATGCCTTAAAAAAATCAGTGAACAAAAACCAAAATGATAATAATAGTGGAACCATGGGTATGTTTTTTTTTTTTTTCTTATAATGAACTTGTATTAGTTTGATAATAAGATCTTACAAAACGGTTATGGCAGTCACTGCCTCTGTGATGAGATCTAAAACAAGCATAAAATAAAGCCAGTTTAAGAAGGTCTTGCAGATTAAATTAAGGAATTTGTTCTTATCCTACAGACAGACAAGCAGGGCAGCTATTGGACGGTCTCCTGGGTGCTGTGAGGAGAATGGATTAGGAGTGGATAAAAGTGGAGGAAGGGAGATTCATTAGGAGGCAGCTGGACTAACAGGGACGATGGTGATAGGGATGATGTGTACCACTACCTGGGTGAACTACCACTCACTCACAGAGGAAATAATCTTCTCTGAGTTGTTATTCCGGGCAGGCACTGCACCGTTATCTGATTGCATTCTCACAACAACTCTTCGCAGTAGGACTATTATTTCTACTTTACAGGCAGCAAAGCTGAGGCTTAGAGAGGCAAAATATTTTGCTCGAGGTCACCCTGGTAATTAGGGTGCTGGGATACAAACCCATCCCTGGGTGGCTCTTGAGCACCAATACTCAAACCACCAAGTGTCCCACCTCAACGCAGCAGGGAGAACAAGTATAGAGGGAGGTTTGGATAATGGGTAAGGAAAGCAAAAGATCATGTGTTCATTTTTTGATAGGTTGATGAGTTCAGTGGGAAGGCTAGGAAGTAGATGGACATGTGTTTGGAACCCAGGGGAGAGATATGGGCTGGAGATGCTCCGCGCCATCAGCATTTAGATCACACAGTAATGGAAGCCTTTATCGTGGATGAGGCAGGTCAGAAGATGGTGCCGAATAAGAAAACCCCAGGAAGACATCTAAAGAATATTTAAGGGACAGGTTAAGCATCTGTTTTTCACAGAGGAAACCTAAAGGAGCGAGAGAGATGGAAAAAGAACCCAGAGACTCTGGATCAAAAAAGGAAAGTTTCAAAAAGGAAAGAGTGATGGACGGTGTTAAATGCTGAGAGTGCTAATCATATAAATTAAGAACTGAAAATTTGCCACTGGTTTTAAAAGTTATGACTTAAAATTTTGATCTTTATGTCCAACTCATAATTGTCTTTTATACATAAATTTAAAAACTATAGCATCCTGCTTAATATTAGCAGGACTTTGTTAATGTTTGTGGGTTCTAACATCTCCATTCTTAGATTTTCTACAAAGCATATGTTTTTAGTTTTTAATATAGTTTTCATTATTCTCAAAACTAGTCTTTGTTCTAGTCTTACCAGGGAATAAGAGTTAAGAAGGTAAGCACAGCTTTTATTCTATATTTAAGCAAAAAAAAAAAAAAAAAAAAATCCAATTAGTAATTTAAGAAATAGGGGAAATCGCCCTGGCTGGTGTGGCTCAGTTGGTTGGGGGTCATTGAGTGCCCCAAAGGGTTGCTGGATTCGATTCCCAGTCAGAGTACCATATTTTCTGGCATATAAGACGACTGGGCGTATGGAAGATTTTCCTGGATTAAAAAGTCGTCTTATACGCCAGAAAATATGGTAGATGCCTAGGTTGCTGGCTCGATCCCGGGTAGGTGGAGTGCAGGAGGCAGCTGATAGATGTTTTGCTCTCACATAGATGTTTCTCTCTCTCTCTCAAAATCAATAAAATAAAATAAAAAATAATAAAAATAAAAGAGAATATGGGAAATCTGCCCCCAACTTGGGTAACAAAAGAAAATTCAAGTAATTCCATATTATGAAATTCCATATTATAAAAAGTCCATATAATAATGTCCCATTTTGAAAGATTAGGAATAAAAAAAGATTTAAACATGTAGTTCGGCTGGTGTGGCTTAGTGGCTGAGCATTGACCTATGACCATTTGCCTGAATTAGCCATAAAAGGACTAATTTTTAGCCCAATTCAGCTGCAAATTACAACCACCAACTTTCTGGCCATGTAGGAAGCCATTTGGGAAGCAGATCCTCCAGCCCCATTCAAGCCTTTAGACACCAGTAGCTCTGGGCCAAATTCAGACTATAATCTCATGAGTGAACTGGAGCTAGAAGTGCTTTTGTATGACTTGACTTATCTCATTTGCAGGACTAACCACATTTTCTTTTCCCTCTGTGAAATCTACTGATTCCCTGAGTACTATCAAAGCTGGTAGGTTAACTCTTTGTTGGGCTTTGCACTCCTGTTTCGACTGGTTGAGTTACGTGTTTAACAAGAATAACTTAGGTTTGTTTCTCAATGTATTTATCTCAGCTGTAGTGGTTATTGTAATAATGCAATTTATTTACCTACTAGAGGCCCGGTGCACAAAATTCGTGCACGGGGGGGTGGAGGGTGGGAGAGGGTTTCCCTCAGCCCAGCCTGCACCTTCTCCAATCTGGGACATCCCTCTCACAATCCAGGACTGCTGGCTCCCTACTGCTCGCCTGCCAGCCTGCCTGATTGTCCCTAACTGCCTCTGCCTGCCAGCCTGATTGCCCCTAACTGCCCTCCCCTGCCAGCCTGGTCACCCCTAACTGCCCTCCCCTGCCAGCCTGGTTGCCCCTAACTGTCCTCCCCTGCTGGTCTGGTCACCCCCAACTGCCCTCCCCTATAGGCCTGGTCACCCTAACTGCCCTCCCCTGCCGGCCTGGTCGCCCCTAACTGTCCTCCCCTACTGGCCTGGTTGTTCCCAACTGCCCTCCCCTGTAGGCCTCCTCTTGCACATACAGGCCACAACTGCCCTAACTGCCCTCCCCTGTAGGCCTGGTTGCCCCCAACTGCCCTCCCTTGCTGGTCCAGTCACCCCTAACTTCCCTCCCTTGCCAGCCTGGCCCCCCAAACTTCCCTCCCCTGCAGGCCTGGTCCCCCCAACTGCCCTCCTTTGCAGGCCTTTTCCCTCCCAACTGCCCTTCCCCTGCAGGCCTGATCGCCCCCAACTACCCTCCCCTGCAGGCCTGGTTCCTTCAACTGCCCTCCCCTGCCAGCCTGGTTGCCTCCAACTGCCCTCCCCTGCCGGCCTGGTTGCCTCCAACTGCCCTCCCCTGCCGGCCTGGTCACTCCCAACTGCCCTCCCCTGCAGGCCTGGTCCCCCCCAACTGCCCTCCCCTGCAGGCCTGGTCCCCCCCAACTGCCCTCCCCTGCAGGCCTGGTCTCCCCCAACTGCCCTCCCCTGCAGGCTTGGTCTCCTCCAACTGCCCTCCCCTGCAGGCCTGGTACCCCCCAACTGCCCTCCCCTGCAGGCCTGGTCCCCCCCAACTGTCCTCCCCTGCAGGTCTGGTCCCCCGCAACTGTCCTCCCCACTGGCCTGATCGCCCACAACTGTCCTCCCCTGCAGGTCTGGTCACCCCTAACTGCCCTGCCCTGCCGGCCATCTTGTGGCAGCCATCTTTGACCACATGGGGGTGGCCATCTTGTGTGTTAGAGTGATGGTCAATTTGTATATTACCTCTTCATTATATTGGATTCTGAAAATGAATGAAATGTAAGTATAAAAAGAGTTCTGTCTCTCTGAAAACTAATCTGAGTGCTTTGGAAAGGTTACATGAAGGTGAAGAACTCTAAAAAGCTCTGTAATTATTTGTAGACAACATTAACTTAAAAGACTAGACAACATATAAAATTCTAGAAGGATTTGAACTCATAGGAATTAGTGCCATTAAGTTCTTATTTCACTTTAAAGAAACTAAAAATGGCAAATAATACATAAAAGGCATCACTTATGTAAGAAAGATGATGACAAACTTTGTAAGTGTGTATGTGAATAATTTTAAAAAACATTTTCTCTGTAACTATGTTTGATTAACCAACTATTAGTCTTGATTTCAAAAAAAATAGTAAAATTCTACTACAAAGAGATGCTTTTTTTTTTTTTTTGGCTTGTCAGATTAACAAAAAAGCAAACAAAAAATAATATCCTGTGGTAGTAATGGTTCACAATACTGGTGGGAGTGCAAATTTGTATAATTTGGGCGAGGAGTTATCAAAATAAAAAATGACTCAATAGTGAAAAGGACTGAATTTACCTACAGCCTGAAACAATGAAAAAAAATCAGACAAAGCATACAAGGGTTTCAATAACTGGACATAGGGGGAGCAATGATGGAAAATGACTCAATATGTGGAAAACAAGCAAGGTGAACCTCACTGCTGTCTTGGATCATTGCCTTGAGAGTTTCCAGGTGATGGTAGTGCAGTGAGGGAAATAAGTGGAATTCCACAAGCAGAGTTGAGGAGACAGTGCAGAGTCTAAGAAAAAACAAACAGGCCAGTAGTTTTCAGGGAAGAGTACCAGAGAGAAGAGCTGCAGAGAAAGATACTCTAGTATTGAACAGAGTATTGATAAATGCATGTGTGTAAGAAAACTGTCTGAGGCCAGGGAAATAACCACCTAAAAGGATTAAGGGAACAGCTCCTCTTGCCACATACAGGCCACAAACCCTCCTATTCTCACTTAGCCAGAAAACCTCCTAATTCATGCTGCATTAGGTAGAGTTCTCAGAAGTGTCTTGCCATAAGAAGGACTAGTTAGTTCTAGAATAAATGCTGCTCTGGTCCCACCAAACAAATTTCCAAAGCAGGGTTTGAAAGGATCAAACTGTTTTCAAGGAACTTAACTGCAGCTTAGAACAAAGCTCAAGAATATTTACAGAAAAATAAAAATATGCTGCATCCAACAAGATAAAATCCATAATGCCTGGCATTCAATAAGAAATTTCAAGGCATGCAAAGAAGGAGAAATATATGACCCATAATGAGGAGAAAAATAAAGCAATTTGAAACCCACCAAGAATGGACACAGATATTAGAATTAGCAGACAAGGTCATTTAAGCAGCAATTTAAACAGTCTTCCATATGTTCAAAAATCTTGGGGAAAGATGGAACAAGTTAGGTAGGGACACAGAAGATATAAAAAAGACTCAAATTTAACTTCTGGAGATGAAAACTATACTATAATTTATGAAATACAAAAATACACTGAATAAGATTAATGGCATATTAAACATTGCAGAAGATTATTAAATTTAAAATAGAGCAATTGAAATTATCCAAAAGGAAACACAGGAGGGAAAAAAAGAAAAATGAGTATGGGTGAGCTGTGGGACAACTTCAAGCAGCCTGATATGTATGTAAATAGAGTTCCCAAAGAAGGGCCAAAATATATTTGAGAAAATAATGGTGAAACATTTCCAACCAAAATTCCAAATGTGATGAAAAGTAGAAATCCACAAATTTAAGCTCAATGAACTCCTAAGCACAAGAAAACTACACCAAGACATGTTGTGACCAAATTGCTCAACACTAGTGATAAACAGAAACTATTACAAACAACTTGGCTTGATGGGGTGGGGGAGAGGCAGAAAAACATTATATACAGAGGCAGAATAAGAATGACAGGAGATTTCTTGTCTGAAAAAACTACAATGAAACTTTCAGAAAACTGAAGAGCAGAGAACACGTTCCAATTTATTCTGTTAGGCTAGTATCACCTTTAATCCAAAACTGGACAAAGACATTACAAGAAAAGAAAATCACACATTAGTAACCTTTATAAATATAGCTGTATAATTTCTTTAAAAAATTTTGAAACAACCTAAGTGTCCATTGATAGATGAATGGAAAAAGAAAATGCTATACTGTATATGTACATACATATGTGTACATATACTGTATATGTGTGTATATATATATAAAACATTTAACATATATATAATATTAAAATATATGATATATAACATTTTATGTTATATATTCATATATTATATATAATATTTAATACATAGATGAATGGATAAAGAAAATGTTATATATAACATTTAACATATATAAAATATATAATACTCATATACTGTATATTATATATACCATTTTATATTATATATAACAAACATATGAATACTATTAAGCCATAAAAAGGAAGGAAATCCTGTCACTGTGTAAAAATGAATGGATTTTGAGTGCATTGTGCAAAGTGAAATAAATCACAAAAAGATAAATACCATATGATTTCATTTATATGTGGAATCTAAAAAGCAAACAAACAAAATACCCAGAAATTATAGGTACAGAGAACAGATTGGTGGTTGCAAGAGGTGGGTATTTGAGGGATGGGTAAAACTGGTCAAAAGGTACAAACTTTCAATTATAAAGTACGTCATGGGGATTAATGTGCAGCATGGTAATACAGTATAATTAGTAATACTGTATTTTATATTTGAAAGTTGGTAAGAGAGTAAATCTTAAAAGTATTACAAGAAAAAACTTTGTAACTCTGTGTGGTGATGGACCATAAACCAACTATAAAATCTAACATTTATAAATCTTCTAGAAGAAAATACAGGAGATTATTTCTGTGACCTTGGAGTACAGAAAGATTTCTGATACACCATGAAAAGCATGCTTCACAAAGGAAAAGAAATTGATAAATTAGACTCCATCAAAATTAAAAACTATTAAGAGAATGAAAAGACAAAACACATCTGCAAGAAAATATTTCCAAATCATATCTAAAAAATAAATATATCCAGAATATATAGAGAACTATCAAAATTCAATAAGAAAACAAAAAACCCCACCTAAATAAAAAGTAGGCAAAAGATTTTAACACACACTTCACCAAAGAAGATATGCAAATGGCAAATAAGTGTGTCAAAAGATGTTCATTATCATTAGTCATTAGGAAATGCAAATTAAAATGACAATGAAATACCACTTTTGGCTAAAATTAAGACTCATTATTTCAAATTTCAGCATGTGGAGGAACTGGAACTCTCATACATTGCTTGTGGGATGTAAAATGGTACAGCTACTTTGTAAAAACAGTTCGGTAATTTCTTAAAAAGTTAAACATACACCTAATGCCATATCATCCAAGCATTTCATCCTAGGTATTTACCCAAGAAATGAAAATATATGTTTGAACAAATATGTTCATAACAGCTTTATTTGTAATAGCCCAAACTCAAATGTACATCTACAACTAAATGGTATATCCGTCAATGAAATGCTACTCTGCAACACACACACACACACACCCCTACACCTATTCCTTGATACATACATGAACGAATCTCAAAAGATTTATGCTGAGTAAAAGAATCCAGACAAAAATAGCATCTATACTAATAATCTATACTAATAAAAGGGTAATATGCAAATTGGTCACGACGCGGCTGCGTGGGCAACCAGGCCGGCAGGGGTTAGCGAGGGATGACTAAACAACTGACCAGCAGGCTGCGTGGGGCAACCAGGCTGACAGGGGGGTTAGTGAGGGATGACCAAACGACTGACCAGCAGGCAGCGTGGGGCGACCAGGTCGGCAGGGGGGGCAGTGAGGGGTGACCAAACGACTGAGCAACAGGCTGCATGGGGCGACCAGGCCGGCAGGGGGGTTAGAGAGGGGCGACCAAATGACCGAGCAGCAGGCTGCGTGGGGCGACCAGGCCGGCAGGGGTGGAGGCAGTTAGGGGTGATCAGGCAGGCCGGCAGGTGAGCAGTTAGGAGCCAGCGGTCCAGGATTGTGCAAGGGATGCAGTCTGGGCTGAGGGGACCCTCCCCCCACCCCCCGTGCACGAATTTCGTGACCTGGGCCTCTAGTACATAATAAATATCTGATTCCATTTACATAAAATTATACAAAATTTATATGACATATAGTAACAGAAAGCAAATCATTGGTTGCTTACGGTCTGTAAGTGGATTGGGGAGGGGTGGGATGTATGGATTACAAAGGGGCACAAGGAAACTTTGGAGGTAATGGACATACTATCTTGATTGTGATGATTTTTCACAGTGCCAAAACATGTCAAAACTTTGTCATACTATACCTTAATAAAGCTATTTTAAAAATGAACAAACTAGTGTATTTATACAACAGAAATCTATGCAGCAGTTTAAAAAAATAAAGTAGAGCTAATATATATGAAAGATTTCCAAGATATTAAATGAAAACAAAGTACAGAGTATTGTAAATAATCTGCTACCCTTTGTGATTTTGTTTCAAACAAAATCAACCCATCCAATAATTGTTTTTACATGCATAAGGTATCTCTGGAAAGATACCCAGAAACTGGTAAGAGAGAGAGGGAGAGAAAGTGAAGGAGAGAGGGAGTAGTAGAGAGAATGGGAGAGTGAGAGAAAAAGAGGGAAGGAAATGGGGTTTGGAGTAGGAGAGAAACTCAGTTCTCACTGCATACCTTTTTGAACTATAATCCCCCCACGAGAAATGTAGTTTCGAAACGCACTTCAGATCCTACTCACCCTTTTCCGTGCTTCGGATTTCTGGAAGCACTCGTGCTGTATGAAGGTGGCTGCCACGGAAATCCTGGCGGGTGGTGTGTGGTCTGCATCGAGCATACTCACGGCCCGCTCCAGGGTCATCTCCAGGTCTGCATTCCTAGACAAACAGTCACAGGTTCAGCCAAATTCCCACCTGCTCCCTCCTGCCTACCAACCTGATCTTCCAGAGATGACTCGGCTAATATTGGGAAGCACCTAGAACATGTAAGTCTTGGCTCTTCTTCAGCCAAGAGAAAAATCGGAATCTGAGATCAGAAGGTACAGGAAGCTAGAAGCAGAAATACTCCAGCTCTGGTCAGACTAGTCTCAGAAGACACCAGTGAATTGAGCAGAATCATAAAATAGACCAAAGAAAGAAACTGAACTCTGTTTAAGATAAATATGGCTAATGTGAGCATTTCATCTTAAAGGTGACTTTAAAGGCACCATAACACTTTAGGTGAAGTTTAAAAGAAATCTGGCCACAGGAATAAAAAATTATTGCTGCCCTGGTAATGTCACACCTGTAGAGGAAACACCTTTCCTCAAAAATCATTACATTTTTCTCAAAGCTGCACAGAATCTGTCATTTCAGCTAAAATTGAGCTTCTAAAAAAGCATTCAAAAAGTGTTCTTATTCAATGAGTATAACAGTATATAAATAGTAAAAGCCAGGAAAACTGAGTTTGTTCTGTTAAAATAAGTCATGCTGGTTTGACAAAATCTACCAGGAAAGGTAATGATTTAATGCAATTATAAATTTGCACTTTCCTAAAAAATTTTATACACATTATGTTTTCATTTCCTTTGCTATTGTATGACACTGAGATTATGTCTAGCTAGTAGCATACTTTTGTTCTTTACTAATTGTAGGTATTTATAGTGGTGATAAAATCTAAGGCAGTTTGACACTGAGAGGATAATTTACAGAGGACAATTAAAATGCTACTTGTAAAAAAAAGATAAATAAACAATAACTCCCAAATACCTCATAGAACGACACTGTTTTCTCCCCTTTTATTTCTGCCTGGAGGGTCACCTGGTTAGACAGTCTATTATCAATGCACTTCCTTAAGCACTGACCCATGAAACCACTCAGGACACTAACTGTTAATCTTAGAATTGTAGCTAAAGACATGTCTTAAAGGTAACCTAGGACCCTGCTTTGGCTTCAAAGAGGGTTATGCCTGCTTCATTCCAGGTTGTAAACTCTGTGGGAGGGTGTTTTCCAGTACCTTCCAGCAAGCTCAGTAAGTAAATTCTCTCCTACATCAGACTAATGCACAATATATGCACATGTGTTCAGATGTGAGTATGTGTTGTGTTGTGACTGTTGTATTTGTGTACGGGTGGATGTGGCATAGGTGAGGGGATAAATGAGCCTCATGACTAATAACTAATACCTACTGCTTCTGAAACACATGTTCAAACACAGAAGTGTTACCTCATGGGTGTAAGAGTATTAAAAATTAGGCAGAAAAACAGTTCTGGCAACTATACTGAGAATTATATAATGATCTCATATTTTAAAATTTTGTGCCTGAGGAGTTCATTTAATTGGTTAAAAAAAAAGCAGGCTATTACCATTAAAACCAGAATTTGAGTGTGTGTGTGTGTGTGTGTGTGTATTTTTTTAAAAAGAGATGGAAATATTTTACATGCATAGACTTCAATGCCTTTATAGAGACACCAAAACTCTACTAGTCTCATTTTAATGACAATTTTAAGTCTTTAGCATCTACCACTGCAGGTGTTTTAATTGATGAAAGATCACGCATAGCATTGGAATAGCCTTCTGCTTAATACAGCTTTTTTCCCCCAAGATTCAATCATTAATCCACTTCATAAGTCATAAATGACTCAGGAGAGTTTGAATTTCCAAAAATAATTCCATTATTTGAATCGTTTATTTTCCTGAACATGATTCACAAAGAGGCTCTGCATGCACTCCTAGCCAATCTAGTGCCGTTTTACTTTATTGTCAAAAATAGTTCCCAAACTAAATGAAACTTCCTCAATAGAAGGTTTGCTACAGCTGTCAGGGCATCAATTTTCTGTTTTGTTGCTGTCTGTGATACCCAACTTTAAAATATAGCTTATGTTTTGACCCCAGTCTGGCTCCAAATCCTACCATCCTCAATCCCCTCTTCCCCCTCCTCTGATCAACCATCCCATCCTCCAATCACATGTGACTTTTAATCCTTTTCTTAACACTGCATGCCTCTTCACAAGCCACTCTCTGATTTCTCTAGAAAGCCCACCCTTCTACCTAATTCTTAGCTGTTCTTCAAGATTCAACCCAAATAGCCTCACTGCTGTGAAATCTTTCTTATGTACCTATTCCCAGCTAGAGCTATTCCTTTCCTCCTCTATTCTCCTACAGCACTCCTCCCTTCCAACCCCTTCTTTCTCCTCCCTCCTTCCCTCCCTCCCTCCCTCCCTCCCTCCCTCCCTCCCTCCCTCCCTTCCTCTTTTCCTCCCTCCTCATCCTCATTCAAGCACTTCCTAAAACCTGCAGAATTGGGACTTGGGAATGGAAGAGGGGATCAGGAAGAGCAGTTGTTCCTGGACGCACTATCCCCTGAACATACTTTCTAGAACTGAGTCTTTTCAATATATTAGTGAATATGTTAAAATGATGTCAATATAAATGAAAAATCTAAGAGGAGGCAGTGCAAAAATATCCCTGGTCAGAATATGAACTATTTAGCAATAAATAACAAACAATACTTTTTAAAGTGTGCAATCCCTCAGCAACCAGTGTCCCTACTAGCTAACAGCACAGCCCTGCTGCACATGCTGGTTCCTAGGTACTAGGATAGGGCTACACCTTCGAAGACGGGTGCGGGGTGGAGGGGATCAATGGGGGAGAATGGGGGACATCTGCAATACTTTCAACAATAAAGATTAATTAATAGGGTAGGGGCTGGGTAGGTTTGAAATGCGAGGCAACACAAAGGAGAGCATGCCCAGTGGCGGGACTCACAGGGGACAGCCTGAGACACTGACTGACATGAGCCAGGGGCACACCAAAGCAGGGAAGAGAGTCAGGCATGCACAGCACCTTGATCACCTATTTGCCTCATTATAGGCAATATCTCTGCTTTTCCGTAGAGAGCAACATTTTCAAAGAGAGTTTCTTTCTATGGTTTCTGATCTCTAGGATGGCAACTTTAGGAATCATCCTATATAATAAAAGGGTAATATGCAAATTGACCCTAATGGCAGAATGACCAGAACGACCGCTCGACCAGTCACTATGAGGTGCACTGACCATCTCTTGGTCTCTTACCCCGGCCGGCAGGCTCCCATCACCTGATGGCGAACAGGGAACCGGGGGTGGGTGGCAGGGGACACGGGTGGCGCCAGGCCAAGGCCCTCGCCCCACCAGTCAGCCCACACACAGATGGTGACCTGAGGCGGGGGTGGGGTTGGCAAGCAGGTGGGAACAGCCGACTTCTCAGTCTCTTCCCCCAGCCGGCAGGCTCTGATCACCCGATGGCGAACAGAGAACCAGGCATGGGTGGTGGCAAGGGGTGGGGCCAGCTGCAGGCAGCTGGGGAAGATGGCCCTGATCGCAGGCCAGGCCTAGGGACTATACCCATGCCAGAATTTCGTGCACTGAGCCTCTAGTCAATAGATGTCTTTTCCTTTATTTTATATTTCTTAATCCCAAGTGTTCCTTCTCTTCTTTGAAATATAATTATTTTAATAAAATGTACCCTATTTGTTAAAACAATGACCTGAAATACTGTGGTTAATACTTCTTCCAGAATTTGGGTAACAAAAGAACCTAGATGGAAAGAGTTTATATTTCATTTCTCCCTTCTTTAATTCCTTCATTCTCTTACCATACATTTACATAGTGACTATTATGGACCTACCTCTGTTTTAGGGTGCTGAGAATATAAAGATAAGACACACTCACAAGAAGCTCAAAGTCTAGAGGGAGGGCAGGTAAGTAAATAGATAACCATAATATATTATTCTGGTAGAGACAGCCACACAGTGCACCTAGACTAGACTGAGAGGGGAGTGGTCAGGGAAAAGGTGTGTCTGAGCTAAGCCAGGCAAAATCAGAGCTACTGGGGGAAAAGGGATGACAGGTAGGTAAGTAGCTAGGTAGCTAAGGTAGATAGATGGAGGAAGAAAGGAAATATATGCATGAATATCTTCCATTAAGGGAAATAAAAGAGGTTCCCAGTGGTTTGAGTACTATGTGGGGGTGGTGTGGGGAGGGTAGTTACAAAGGATGAAGATTAGAAAGATGAGACTGGAGTGATAAGCAGGGGAAAACATGGGCCTTATGTGCCATGCTGAAAGGCAGGAAAACTTGGTGGGATTATGGAAAGGTTATGAACTAGAGAGAGAAATAATCAGATTTGGGAAGCTTAATTTAACAGTCCTAGAGAATGGTTCTGAGTGAGCAGGATCAGAGACAGACAGACCTATGCCACGGAGATGGAAAGAAGAGTAAACATTTAAGGCCCATTAAGGAGATAAAAATATGATCCTATATAATAAAGAGGTAATATGCAAATTGACTGTCATGCCCTCACAAAGATGGCTGCCTACAACCAGACTGGCAGGGGGGTTAGTGAGGAACAACCAAACAATTGAACAAGCAGGCTGCAGGGGGCGACCAGGACGGCAGGGGGGGTTAGTGAGGGACGACCAAACGACTGAATAGCAGGCTGCGTGGGGTGACCAGGCCGGCGGGGGGAGAGGGGGTAGGGGCGTGAGGGGCAACCAGGCCAGCGGGGGGGGGGGGGCAGTTGGGGGCGACCAGGCCAGCAGGGGGGGGGCAGTTGGGGGCGACCAGGCCAGCAGGAGGGGCAGTAAGGGGTGACCAGGCTAGTGGAGGGGGCAGTTAGGAGCGACCAGGCTGGCAGGGGGGCAGCTAGGGGTGACCAGGCTGGTGGGGGGGGGGTGCAGTTGGGGACAACCAGGCCAGCAAGGGGGGCAGTAAGGGGTGACCAGGCTAGTGGAGGGGACAGTTAGGAGCGACCAGGCTGGCAGGGAGGAGGCAGTTGGGGGTGATCAGGCCAGCATGCAGAGGCAGTGAGGGGTGATAAGGCCAGCATGGGGGGAGCAGTTAGGGGCGACCAGGCAGGTAGGCAGGTGAGCGATTAGGAGCCAGCAGTTCAGGATTGTGAGAGGGATGTCCTGGATTGGAGAGGATGCAGGCTGGGCTGAGGGGACCCTCCCCATTTATGAGTTTCGTGCACCAGGCTTCTAGTTGGTAATAAGTGATTGTGGAGGGAGAAGATAAGAATGACTTGTAGGTTTGTAAACAGCAAGATTTACTAGTAGTATGAGGAGATGGTTAGGAGTAGAAGGTTGGGAAAAGCCGATAAATTTAGTTTGGGATATACTGACTTGGGGATGTCCAGGAGGTTACTGGAAATACAGGGTGGGGCAAAAGTAAGCTTACAGTTGTTTGTATGGAAAATAATATAATAATCCTATATAATAAAAGGGTAATATGCAAATTGACCCTAATGGTGGAACAACCAGAAAGACTGCTGGACTAGTCACTATGAAGCGCACTGACTACCTCTGGGTCCCTTTCCCCAGCCGTCAGGCTCCCATCGCCTGATGGCAAATGGGGAACCAGGGGTGGGTGGCGGGGGATGCGGTGGTGCCAGGCCAAAGCCCCCGCCCTGCTGGTTGCCCCACACACAGAGGGTGACCTGCGGTGAGGGTGGGGCCAACGAGTGGGCAGGAACGGCCGACCTCTCTGTTCCCCGCCTCTGCCAGCAGGCTCCGATTGCCTGATGGTGAATGAGGAACTGGGGGTGAGTGACGGCAGGGGGGCAGGGCTGGCTGTGGGCAGCCGGAGAAGATGGCCCTGATCGCAGGCCAGGCCTAGAGACCATAGCCGGGCACGAATTTCGTGCACTGGGCCTCTAGTTAATAAATAAGAATATAAGAATAAACTCTGTGTTTCGTGTACTTGCAACTGAAAGCCTACTTTTGCCCCACCCTGCATATACAAATCTAGAGCTCAGGATAGAGAACATAGGTAAAAATAAAACTTTGGGAATCACAGGATATAAGTGTAGTACTCGGGGCCTCTCTGGAAGAGCATCAAAACTTGGAAGAGAAAGATTACCAAAGATGACTTCTTTGGGCATGCAGAAAAGTCTTTTCTTAGAAAACTAAGAAGAAATGTCTGCAATGAAAAACCAGGAGAGGCTGGTGCCTGAAAACCTGGGGAAGAGAGAATTTCCCAGGCAGTGGTCAGATGCTGCCCAGAAGCTGAGTACTGTAAAGGACTGATATGTGTGTACTTCTCGTGTAGCAATAAGGCAGTCAAAGGGCAGGAGCAACACCATATTGCAGTGGGTTGATGAGAGACTGGGAAGTGACAGGGTGGCTTAAGGAGCATGGGGCACAGGGGTGAAGAAAGAGAATGCCAGGTGCTGGAGGATATGGCATGATAGCTCTGTTATTGGTAAAATCATTTCATTAAAATTGTACCTAGCACAAATCTTGGAATGCTAGTAGCCCTGCGCATGAATCTGTGCACCAGTAGCTTGACAGTAGCTCGCTGCCACCCTCCAGTAGCTCTCTGCCCGCAGCCCCGCCCTCCTGTAGCTCCCCCTGCCCCCCTCATAGCTTGCTGCCCTGCCCCCTCCTGTAGCTCTCCCCCACCTGCTTGTAGCCAGTAGCTTGCTGCCACCCTCCTGTAGCTCTCCACCCACTGTCCCACGCTCCTGTAGCTCCCTCCACCCCACCCTGTTCCCTCATAGCTTGCTGCCCTGCCCCCTCCTGTAGCTCTCCACTGCTGCCTGCTTGTAGCTCGCTGCCCCACCCTCCTGCTGATCCGTGATCCGGTCATTACGTGGTCGGTCGTTATGCTTCACAGCGTAACGACCATTTGCATATTACATCTTTATTATATAGGATAGTAGGCATTCAATACATTTTGAATTAGCCATTTGAAAGCCTTAATCAGCTTTTTCTTTCCATAATTATCTCATGCATTTTTCTTCTCTTTAAGTGTGTCTATATTGACAAAGATCTGCTTTCTACAAGAAATCAGATGCAGAATTGAAGTCTCATGCAGAATTTTGCTTTATAAAAACTATTTCCTGCTTTAAGTTTAGGCTATCCCTATCATCTTCTATCAGCAGTACCTGCATAGTCAACGATTTTACTGTACCATGTCACTTAAAGTGTTAATTAAAGGTGACAACTTCCACTAAGCAACATTAGAACTCAAACAAAAATCATATATTTAATGTTTTACCTTAATGATACATCATTATTTCTGGACCTAGTAACTTAATCATCCATCCATTTCTTAAACCTTTCTCTTTGTAACTTTCTCCTCAGTTTATAACATTTGTGCCCCAGCATTAAACTTGAATAGGATTTAGTTCCAAAGTAAGGTTAGTCAAGCCAAAGTAAGACAGGCAGAGGAATAACTTTGAAAATTCAATTTTTAAAATTATTTGGTATTGCCAAAAAATACCCTCCAAATCACTGACTAAAAGAGTATCCCTTGCTGGGTAGCTCAGTTGGTTAGAGCACCGAATGCCAAGGTTGTGGTTTCTTTCCCTGGTCAGGGCACATATAAGAATCCATCAATGAATGCATCAATAAGTGGAACAGCAAATCAATGTTTCCCTCTCTCTCTCTCTCTCTCTCAATCAATCAATCAATAATTTTTTAAATTAAAAACATTCTTTAGAACAAAAACGTATCGGGTACTAAAGGAAGGAGCCATCTAAAAATTAGCTGCCTTGATTAGCAATCAGTCTTTCTGTGGGAGTAGTTATCAAAATAGCATTTGAGCCGAAACCGGTTTGGCTCAGTGGATAGAGCGTCGGCCTGTGGACTGAAGGGTCCCGGGTTCGATTCCGGTCAAGGGCATGTACATTGGTTGCGGGCACATCCCCGGTGGGGGGTGTGTAGGAGGCAGCCGGTCGATGTTTCTCTCTCATCGATGTTTCTGGCTCTCTATCCCTCTCCCTTCCTCTCTGTAAAAAAATCAATAAAATATATATTTAAAAAAAATAGCATTTGAGGTTCACTCAGCACCTGGAACAGCCTTTTTCCTTCCTTAATTTCAACAATATGCATGCAATTATCCATTTCCTGGTCTACTGGAGTTAGCGCTCAGTCAGCTGAGCGGCAGCCACAACCCTTCAGCCAGCATCCAATTTGGAACTGTAACAGATGGACTCATTATCACATTTCCCTCCAAAGCTGCCTTAATGAGCAGGTAGCCTGGCCTCTGTCCCCGAGGTAAAGAGGCTAATCCGTCAATTGGCAGCTGCCTGCAAAATCGTTCCTGGAGTCACTGATCTCTGGACACCTTTCTCTGCGGCCCCTCGGAAGTGCCAGCTCAGCCTGCGGGCGGTGGGAACCGCAGACTGAGAAGGGGCCTCACCTGAGCTGGGCGTCGGCGAAAACGGCTCTCTCCGCCAGCACGGCCCCACTTCCTGCAGCCACCTGGCCCGCGGTCATGGTCAGGTGCGTCCTCCTCCCGCCCGAATCCACAGCCACGCCGGGCGCGGCGTCCCTCACGGTGCGCGTGCTGTGGAAGGAGCTCTGGTGCCAGGAGGCCCGGGCGGCCCGGCTCTGCGTGGCGGGCTGCAGGGGCAGCAGCGGCCGGACCTGCCCCAGGGCCGCCCCTGCCGTCAGGTAGTTCTCTTTCTCCAGGAGGTTGCTCATGCTGTGGCTGGTCCCGGGCCGGGGGTACGCCCGCACCACGGGGTTCGGAGGGGCGCCGTCGAACACGGAGTCGTTCACCGAGCCGGACTGGACCTGCCGGTGGTGGTACGTGTCGTAGTAGCGCCGCCTGCTCACGGGCCCCGCGGTGAAGCCCAGGATTTCGGAGCGGGCGTAGCGGGGCGGCGGCAGGAGGGTGGACCGCAGGCTGTCGCGGTGCCGCAGCGTGTGGCCGGCCTGGCTCCGCTGGCTGTACTGGTACTCGCTGTGTGAGTACCGCACCCTCTCGGGGCTGCTGTCTGGGGAAATCTCCAGCCTCCGCAGGGGCTGCCTCAGGGATCTGTCTTCCACGGACTTCTGGGAGCTGTACTGCGCGGTGCCTCTCCCCCAGCGACCTTCGTACGCCGTGGGTACGCCTGACTGCACGAGGGAGAGAGAGAGAGAGAGAAAGATGACATGAGGCTTAAGCCAGTGTCCATCTCTGTTGAAGACCGACTATTCCGGGGGCTCTTACCCAAGGTGTCCCTGTCTCTGAATCACCTGGAGAAGTTGGGCCCTTTCTGGGTAAAATCTGCTTTTAAACAAGGCTTGGTTAACCGGGCTTGACGAGTCCTTTGCACCGGGATTTGATGCCGTTTAAATTTCCAGTTTTCTACAGTGTCCACGCAAAAATCAATCGTCTCATAATTCATTTAGGAAATAGCAGTGTGGCGGAAAGGCAACATTAAAAACTAATCTAGGGCAGATGAACAATGTTTCTGACAACTAGTGTCGCATTCTTTGGCATCCTACCTTGAGCCTGTCATAGGTTTTAGGAGCAGGGGAATGCCCGCCAGCAAAGTCATTTTCCACCAAGTGCAGGTTGTAGACATACTCAGGAACACTGCTGGCTCGGTGAAGATTCCCTGCAATCAAGCACGTACATTAAGATAAAATAGTTAAGCACTGTATAACAGGAGCATATTTTAAGTGTAAGTATTAAGGCCCAAAACAAGTATTAGATTTATATTAGTGTTTTTCCGTGCTGGTTTAACATTATCCTTGGATGTAGCAAATGATGAAAGGTTATCACAGCATTATCTACAAGCTTTTCAAAATAAAAGTTGAATTAAAAGTAAAGTATATAATTAAATATTTTAAAGAAAAGCAAAGAAAGGGGAGAAGAAATTTTCACAAATATAAAAGACGTGTCTGTTTGTTACAATACTGAGAAATCTGGGAATCATTTATTGGCTTAGGTGGGTCTATACCAGTGATTGGCAAACTCATTAGTCAACAGAGCCAAATATCAACAGTACAACGATTGAAATTTCTTTTGAGAGCCGAAAACCGACTTCTGCGCATGGGCCACGAAGTTTTCAATCGCACTGTACGTGCGTGCCCGCACGTGATATTTTGTGGAAGAGCCACACTCAAGGGGCCAAAGAGCCGCATGTGGCTCATGAGCCGCAGTGTGCCGACCACTGGTCTATATTATAAAAATTCAGCTTCTGGGCCTGGCTGGTGTGGCTCTGTGGTTGAGCCTGGATCTATGAACCAGGAGGTCACAGTTCCATTCCCAGTCTGGGCACATGCCCGGGTTGTGTACTTCATCCCCAGAAGGGGGTGTGCAGGAGGCAGCTAATCAATGATTCTCATCATTGATGTTTCTTTCTTTCCCTCTCCCTTCCTCTCTGAAATCAATAAAAATATACTTGAAAAAATAAAAAAAAAAGTTCAGCTTCTTAAGTCAGAGAACTCTATTCCCAGGGCAGGACCCCAGAAGCTACCTGAGAAGGCATAGGTGTAGGCAATAAATATAAGGGTGACTCAACAATACTAGATAAGATAGCTTGTTTAAACAACAAGGTGGCTCAGTGTGGTCAAAGAAAACAAGGACCCGCTTCAAAAGACCCAGCCTGGGGGGGTTGGGGGAGAGGTATTTGGCCATGTGAGAGTGAGGCAGGAGAGGAAACCAGCCTCTGCCCTACAAATGAGTCCATTTTTGGAATGAGCTGGGTTGGCTCATTCTTAGTTTGGTGATCTAACAGCCAGGCCACTCTGCTGTGAGCACAGCCTTTCCTGCTCAGTCCTGGGGGCCTACAGGGACTCTCAGCTGATGTGTGTGTCTCTGAAAGCACTCCCCCGAGGAGCGGGCGGTGGAAGACAGTGTTGTCACCCTCTTCTACAACTTGATCCTTCTCCCATCTTGTTATCTGTTTCTTTATAATCTCCTGCTGCCTTATCTCTCTCTCTCTCTCTCTCTCTCTCTCTCTCTCTCTCTCTCTCTCTCACACACACACACACACACACACAAGCTGGTCAAAATAATCGAAGATCTCTAAAACCTAGGAAATTTCTGATTCCCTAATTTTAGCCCAGATTTTTCTTTCCAATACAATTGGAACACACCAACATACTTTTCCAATACATTGTTATAAAGTCAGCATTTCAGAGGTAGATTCACAAGTTATTTTGAGGGAGGCGGGAATGGAGATTGTTGTGGTATGAGAGCACCAAGAAGAATGAATCCATCCCAAAACGTGCGTGTACATGTGTCTTATTTCCTGGAGCTAAACAATCTGGCTGGTAA
The DNA here is from genome assembly GCF_027574615.1 of Eptesicus fuscus. Lineage (NCBI taxonomy): Eukaryota > Metazoa > Chordata > Mammalia > Chiroptera > Vespertilionidae > Eptesicus > Eptesicus fuscus. The sequence continues at coordinate 69,239,369 of NC_072479.1, read as the reverse complement.
ACAAGTTTTAGGCCTCAAGGGGTCCTGGGGGAGGCAGTGCAGGTTTGTAAATGTCACTCCCAAGACCAGAGAAGTTGAGGTAAGCCAGGCCTGATTTCTAGGGAGCTGATTTCTCCACAAAGGATAGTAAAAGGTCAAGTAGCCCCTTAACTTATAACCTCAATGACAGAAAATGCCTGAAACTGGGACAGTGAATGAGGGAAAGGAATCTTTTCTAAGACCCCAGAGCAAAGGTTGTGAGTGGCCTTAGGACGGAGCTCTCAATGCCTACCTCTGGCTCCTGCTCAGGCTGCCCCGAGTTACCAACGCTGCCCCCCCGCCCCCCCTCCCCACCTCACCGTTCCTTCTGTCCTCCACCCCCACCCCAAATCCATCCCAGACTTTCAGGGAGACAGGGATGCAAGGGTCCTGCTGGTGTGTGAAAGGAGGCTAACTGAGCAGGTCCAGGGAATATGCTGGCTCTAATTCTGAAGGGCCTGGGAACCGGGGAGTCCTCAGCAGTGGGGTGTGGTGAGGGGGTGGGGGGAGCGGGAGCGGGGGAGTGCTTAAACTGTGCCCCCTCCAATAAAACAGAAGCCTTTTCTACAGAGGTTATGGCGAGGAAGAAAATTATTGGTCAGTTGATATATAAGAAACTAAATTTATTACTTTAATAAAAAAGTAGTTCAGGGTTATCCATGTTCAGAATTTTACACTGTATGAAAACTAAAGATATGAAAGGCAGGGACAAGCCAGAATGGGAAAATCCTAATGGCATATATGGATGGCTGCCAGAACAATTAATTCCTGTTACTCTATGCTAAAATGGCAGATGATGAAAGGGATTTAGGAATTCAACATTTCTTCAATGGGTCCCTCTAGCCTGGGATCCCTGCAGTGTCCAGGAACAAGTAGATATTCATAAACAGTTACTGGGGGGTTAGAGGGCTATTTGCATCTTCAAGCTAAGATTCCTGCAAAGATTTTTAAAATGTGTAAGAATCTTTGAGCAGGACCCAGGGAAACAGTATAGCCTGTCAAAATAGCTAATCATTGAGCTTTACAAGCCGGCCTGTTGAAGTAAGAAGTTTAACTCACATTGTTGCTGGGGGGTGTAAGGCATTTAAAAGCAATTTATATGAACTCCTTACATTTCAATATTACTTTTCTTTCAGAAGCTCAAATTATTTTATGTATTTCTTTTCGATATTCGGTGATGCAGAGCCAGCTATTATCATTTCCCTTGATAAACAGGGAAACAAATCACCTGCTTTAAATTGCGAAGAGATTTAATATCAGGTTTGAACTCTGGGTTCCTCCTTTCCACTGATCTCTGTTTAAGTGCATGGCGGCTTTTCTAGAATTGTGAAATATGAAAGCCTTGAAGGGATTATCATCCTCGTTTTTGATATAAAAACCAAAAACGACCATTCTCCTTCCTCTAGAACAGGGGTGGGGAACCTTTTTTCTGCCAAGGGCCATTTGGGTATTTATAACATCCTTCAGAGGCCATACAAAATTATCAACTTAAAAATTAGCCTGCTATATTTGGTCAAACATTTAATTAACTACCCCCTAACGCCTTGGCAGGGCAGATCTTATAAGGCCCTTGGGCCAGACGCTCCCCACTCCTGCTCTAGAACCTTTTCCTGAGCAACTCAAAATACTCTGTAAACATTAGTTCTTTACTTGCGGACACAAGTCCTTATAAGGAAGCTTCTCCTTGAGTTTTCAGATGAATGAACTGAAACCAGTTTACTGGTTCCCAGCGTATCTACAACGGGGTTGGTAACAGGAATAAAATAAGATTGGATCTTTAAACCACAAACTCTCTTCCTTTTCCAGAGAAGTTGTGATTCCTGATATTCAAGCTGCAGGCTGGCACAAAGGATGGTTTCTCTGGTTAAAAGGCCAATCTCAAACGACAAATAATGCAGATTAATTTGCCTAGGTAGTCATGCGTTTGAGATCAGTATAGTGGATTAAAGGTGAATTCGCAGCTGTGTTCTAAGATTTTTAAAGAAATTTTGAACAAGGTGGAATTTTTTCTTAAAAGATAAATATTAATCAGGATGGAAACTAATCTCTTTAAGGCAAATCATTATTTTCTGTTCAATCAGAGGATAAAATATTATATACCATAATAATGACTATGGGACAGATAAAATAATTCAGCCAGGAATTAGTCTCCAAAAATAGAAACGAGAGCAAACAAAAACATACTCTACATACAGGCGCACCCTGCTTTAAATATATCCAACCTGAAAACCCACATTTTCTAACATGGAAAATGAGCGTGTGGCTATATTTCAAAGGATTCATTTACTTCACAAAAGGAGGTGGGTATCTTCCCTCAACCAAAGAAATCTGTGGACTTGGTCTGGAGCCTCCACTCTACTGCTTTCTGTGTGTCTGGTCAAATCACTGAGCTGCCTCAGTTTCCCTCAATTCCAGCTACTAACAGAGTTGCTGAGAAAGAGGTTTACCTGAGAAAGCATTCATTCAAATGCTTTGAAAATGTAAAGCAACATGCAAAAATGAGGCATGGTTTTTAAAACAGAATTTGGATCACAAAAATTTATTTTTTCACACTTTTTCTTCAATTAATTTGTCCTAGAAGGAGAAATAAGCTAGTATGCAAGCTTTATATTGTATTGTACCTCAGAGCTTTTATTATTTTCTGGTTATTTTTTTTCTTTTTTCTCATTAAATTTATTGGGTGACACTGGTTAATGGGATCATATAGGTTTCAATTGTATATCTCTATGATACATGATTTGTATATTGCATTGTGTGTCCACCACACACAGTCAAATAGGCTATTTTTGATTAACCCGGCCACTGAGGATCAGAACAACATTATAGTGGGGGTTTTTTGCCATTCATTTCACTTGCACCGTGCATTATGTATTTTTGGTGTTTCCAAAAAGGAGGTAATGATTTATAGGGAATATTTCAAATTAATATTAACTCAGGCAATATTATCCAAACCTTTTCTTCTAAGAACACCATGGACATTTTATGGAACCCACTTTAAGGGAAATAAAGGAAGCAGTTACAGAACAACTTTAAACTCCACCTTCCTCAAATAGGAAGCAATTCTGGTCAAAGCAATTGTAGGGGTGGGGCGGGAGAGGGCTGGGGCGGGAGAGGGCTGGGGCTGGAGGAGTAGGCTAAGGGAGGGCTGGTTTTGATGGAAGGATTCCAAATTGCTCAGAAGATGGCAGAGGTGTAGTAGATCTTACAGGACAATGTAATTCTCTTTCTTTCCTAGTCTGAATGCTAATCTGAGGGATATACTATACCCAAACAGCTGGTGGGAAAATATCTTGATTTCTGGTCACCTATGCATTATCCAAAATAATGGATTATTTTAGGGTTAAAAAATGAGTTGATTTCCATGGCCTTTTTTTCTTTGTGGGTTTTGTGAGCAGTTTTATTACCTAATTGGTTAAATCAAATACATTTATGAAACCACATTGAGAAGTCTCTATTTTGATACCATTACTTATATCTGGGCAGATTTAAAAAATCAACTACAGCTTCCCTTAAGGTAACTAGATGACAGGGAATTGCTAAACAAACAAGGAAACAAACCCTTTAGATAATATTCTATTAGAGAAGAGAATAGCATTCATAGTCAGCACAGCATCTTTTCTTTCAAGCGTCTAGCACCCTCTGAGCCTGGTTAAAAACTAATTTGCTTGGTTCACACTGAGCTCTAAAAGGAGAAGGTACAGAGATGGGAGGACAAGAAATTCTTAGGAAAACAGGTAATTGGTAAGTGTATACCACATCTTTTGCCACATCTATTGAGAAGATGAAGACCATTCTCAGCAATCAGACTGTTGACATTCCAGAAAATGTCAACATCACTAGGAAGGGACGCACAGGTATTGTGAAGGAACCCAAAGGCACCCAGTGGAGGGACTTCAATCACATAAATGTAGAACTCAGTTCCCTTGGGGGGAAAATAGGTTCTGGGTTGACAAATGATGGCTACCATTTGCACTATCTGCTGTCCTGTACAGAACGTGAACAAGAGTGTTACACCAGGCTTCCGTTACAAGATGAGGTCTGTGTACGCTCAATTCCCCACCAACATTGTTATTCAGAGAATGGTTCTCTTGTTGAAACCCACAATTTCTTGGGTGAAAAATACATCTGCAGGGTTCGGATGAGGTCAGGCATTGCTTGTTCAGCACCTCAAGCCCAGAAAGATGGATTAATTTTTTAAGGAGCTGACACTAAACTTGTATAAAATTCAGCTGATTTGATTCAACAAGCCACAACATTAAAAAAAAAAAAAGGATATCAGAAATATTTGGATGGTATCTATGTTTCTGAAAAAGGAACAGGCCAGCAGGCTGATAAATGAGATCTACGTTGTCCAACTATAGAAACAACAAGATGTCAGGTGATTCTTCAGACTTATCTTGATTTTTAAAGAGGCAATAAAGGCCGTGTATTGATTTGGGGGGAAACATGTAATCATAGAAATCAGTCAGCATTCACTGCTGGTATTAATTTAAATGCTACACTTAGCCTGGCTGGCATGGCTCAGTGGTTGAGCACTGACCTATGAACCAGAAGGTCAAGGTTTGATTCCTGGTCAGGGCACATGCCCGGGTTGTGGGCTCGATCCCCAGTGTGGTGCCTGCAGGAGGCAGCTGATCAATGATTCTCTTTCATCATTGATGTTTCTGTCTCTCTCTCTCCCTTTCTTCCTCTCTGAAATCAATAAAAATATATTTAAAAAAATAATAAATAAATAAATGCTACATTTAATTGTGCTCACAAGCAGGTGCCTTCACAGTGTGGATTCACAATGGAAAGAGAACTTGGAAGTCTGAACGCTATCACCTCTGGCACTTGGTCTTTCTACAGGAACCTCTGGGGAACAACAGCGCTCTTTCTCTGCCTACCTTACAAATATTTCCCTTCTTCCATTAGAGGAAAATTGGGGGCATGCCATTACAGGTAAGACACGGCATCTTGAAACTTACTAGAAGAAATCTGTATAGCAATTCATATTTCTGTGGTTCCTTAAAGTTATTTACCAGTAACTTAAAAGAGAATATGAAATACGTTAGGACCCATCAAGAACCATATTATCAGGACTCTCCGAGTTGGTGACACATTTTCGTTTGTCTGTGAGGGCATATAACACAGGATTCTTTTCCCCAGACTTATATTAAAAAAGCAAACTAACTTCCTTTATCTTCTTTTCTTGCTTTATAAGAAAAATGACCAGATATGCAACCATTTCACACACTGCATATAACTCAGGTAGGTACTAGCTCAGGCTGGAAAAATAGTAGAAGTTGTTGGTTTCAAAAACAATGGTGAAAAGATGTTTTAAAGCACATCAAAGTCTAATAATGTTTCACGTTATTGAGAAATTAACAAAATGTGTGCAGTAGTGATTATTGTGTCATTCTCATTACAGTTAACACCGCTCACATAATCAACCCTAAGAAACAATTCAGTGTAGCGGGGGTACACCTGGATAGTACTGCCAATGATTTCTTACTAAGGTGAGTCTACCAGGCGTCGGCATTGGTGGCATAGTGGTGAGCATAGCTGCCTCCCAACAAAGTTGACTATGCCAGGGACAGACCAGCTCTCTGGGAGAATGGGCCACATGCTCCAGGTGCCACTCTGTGACTAGTCAATGGACATACCAACCAGCCACTCAAAGTCCTTACTTTTCAGGAGCCCCCTAAGCAGTTGGAGGTTATCCTCTGATGTATCAGTTCATGGCATTTTGGGGCCAATTTCAAATTACTGCTATAGATAACTACAAAAAATACATATTAAAAAGGCCCTTTATCGTGCTGGTGGCTATAAATGTATTTTGTTTGAGTAGCCAGAATATGTGATTATAGAATTTGTCATTATAAACTGGTAACTTAGCACTGGCGAAGTACTAAATTGCTACAGCCTGGAAATGTCTAAATCTCTTAATTCCTGTAATTTGTCTCCTTTGGCGTTCCTACCAATTCACTTGCTGAGATATCCCCATAATGATTACTTTAGAACGGCAATGACAAGTATCACATTATACTCTCACAATGATGCAACCGTCAAAAAGATGAATTTTTGGAACTCACAAATGAAAAGTTTTTTTTTCTTTATATAACTCACTACAGGTTTTGTAATGGGTCTTAAGTCATCATATTTCTATAGCTTCTCAATTGCCAGGGCTAACCTTTACCCTTCCAACTGATTTTCATAATTTCTATCCCTTCTCCTTTAAATCCACTAAATCTGCCAAGTGTGGTTACAGAAAACCCTTGCATTTCCCATGTTTCTCCCCTGCTAAAACATCTTCTGTGACTCATAATGACCAAATCTTTAACTTGTAGTTAAAAATCTCCTTCTATACTGTGAGGTGGAGGAGGGGTGAGGGAAGGCTGCCCCTGGAGGACATGACTGAACCACGTTTTGAGGGGCTTGCAAGAGTTAACCAGGCCCAGAAAAGGGAGGGAGGAGTGGGGTAGGGGTAGGAGTAAGAACACCATTTAAGATAAATGCACATGTTTGTTTGGTGGGCCGTGGGAGTAGTGGTGATAGGATGACAGTTGAGGAGTTGCAGGCATTAGATCATGAAGACTTTGGAATGCCATGTTGAATGAGGATTTTACTCCTGCAGATAACAGCAAGAAAATGAATCAGAAGGATAATAAATCAGAAGATGATTCGATGAGACTTTAGAAAATTTACTCTAGTAGCTATAGGCAGAATGGATTGGAGTGAGGCCAGACTAAAACAGGAAGAGGTTACCTTATCTTTCCAGTAATTTTTTACCTCCTCAACATGAAGACTCATGTCCTTTACTTCCATGTCTAGTACAGTCCTGCATTAGCACTTGACAAGTTAATTGTTGATGAGTCATATTTCCTGTCCATTCAAAATTTGCTAGTCACACAATTTAGTTTACACGTAATGCTTTAGGCTGACATCTATCCTGTGGCTTGCCACCATGGAACCAAAATGTGAGGAAAGTGGTTGCTTGTGTGTTTTTGCCTTGGAGTACATGTAAGATACTCAAATATTTTCTACTGTTTCTCTGTCATTCTGGAAACATATAGGGAAGAAAAATTTCTCCCAAATGTAGGCAGACTTTCTTCCTGAGTGACTAGGAAAGCTGACTATGCTCATTTTGGCAAGGTTAGTTAGACATCTGGACAATATATATTTACTCTCATTCTCTTCTCTGTGTGGCTTGTTTATTTATCTGTAATATTTTGGTTGTCTACAATAACTTCCTATTATCTCTCAAGAAAAGTTCCTGTTTGTTTCCTTCAAAGAAAAAAAGGTAATCAAGATACAATGATTCTGATGTGATCCTTCTCAACCCCATCCCATGGATGTATTACTGAGATTTAAGATTTAGTGGGAATAATTTACTAAACTTCTAATGAGCAATATTTCCTTCTGAAAATAAAGGAATGGCTGAAATCTGGTCAACATGCTTTGGCCAATTAATGTTGTTAAAGCCTAAAGCTGATTATTCCAAGAATATAAATATGTGAATTATTTTAATGGTAGTGGCGATTGTGTTTTCTTTTTTTTTTTTGTAAATATGCATTTTTCTCTAAGGCTATATATTGGGTTCCCTAGCTCATCTTTAAGAATTTAAGAACATAACAACTGTTTTTATGTCCAATATCCAATCATCCAATCATCATTAACTGCATTACACAGAGATATATAATAGATTTCTTAATATTTCCATTGGAAGAGGTCCTGAAATTCTATTACTATTCTTTCCCTAATAAGGCAGGGGAGTGAGATGGCTCATTCTAATACAAAGATTAACTTTTTTCCTAATGTTGTCTATCCCACTTGCACTGTCTTTGACTGTTTACTTCCCCAGGAGAAGTATGGTGCTTCTGTCTTCACATATTTGTGTACATGCAAAATAGCTGGAAAACATTAATCTCAGATCTGTATAACTTAAAATTCCTGAATGTTATCTGAGATAGAACCAAATTATATTATTATTAGTCACATTAATCAAGTCTGATTTTTAAATACCAGAGGTCTTAGCAACATTTTTGTTATTATATTTCATTATTATCACTGCTAAGTTGCCAATAATTTTTGTTGACCAGACCAGAAATTCAATTTGAGTGTAAAATCAATGTTAAATACTTGGAGAGAAAATAATATAAATATGTGTAGCCTTAATTTATTATATGGGAAAACCATTTACAGTTGATATCCAAAACAACACTTCAGGAGAATGAGCTAATGTGAACAACACATACCTAGAATATCTAATTCAAGTGAGCTACCCTGTGTTCCTGTGATTGGAACCAGTAGCACAGGGCATAGATAACATTAATGGAGCCTTTGAAAACGCCAGAGTGAACAGTCTTCTTCTCTTTAAGGTAATTTCCTGTATCTTATCTGTGACACATAGGCAAGGAACTTTTATAATCACACACTGTTCCATTGATTCTGAAACCTCTCTACCAGACCCTGCCTGACCCACAAAAGATGTGTTCTCACCATTTCTAGGGGTGAAGAGCTCATTTTTTGTAATCAGCATTGTCTTAGCATTCTATTTTCTTTGACTAATTATAATCAGAAGAATTAAAAAAAAAAGACTTGTAAAAAAAATTCTCTGCAAGCAATTTGTTAGACACTGGACAAAAGGTCACCCATGGGTGATATTAGGCAGACATGGAGGTACATTAAATCAGGTGGCACTACCAACACTTTTCATTCAGAGCAGCATGGCCATGACCTTACCACCCCATCACTGAACTCTTTTTTTTTTTTTTCTCCCCTCTCTTAATCTCTCCTACCTTCAGAATGACTAGTCACTTCCCTTCCAGAATTGCTTCATTCCTGGAATTCCTTTTTGGCAATAAAAGAATTCGTACAGGATTTGAACAGTGTCTAACTTCCCCTCCCCCCAGTAACACCTATCCATGGCCTTTTTGCTGCCTTAGCCAGTTTTCAGTCCTTTCTCCAGAATTCCCCCTGAGGCCAGATATGCAAAAGATATTGGTTAGGGAAACCATCTAAGTAAATGGCACGCCTCAAGTTTTTATGGTAAAATTTGAAAGAAGTTGCAAATTTTATTAAGATACTGTTGTTCACTGTGTTTTATAAGTATCACAGACAGCACTTTAAAACATGACTTTCTTCCTACATTGGCACCCAGGGGGGACAATGTAATATGTAAAGTGGTAGTATTTCCAAAGTGTAATAACTAGGACATGGACATTTAAAAATTTCCCCTTTGCTAATACTTGCAATCCTTAAATGTCTTCTCTGTGACTTTTATAAAAGAATTTAAAAAACTCCCTACAATAGACTCATTTCACAATGCTGCTGTACACCTCTGCCCCTCTGCCTCCACCCCCATGAGTTACAGCTAACTTTAAAAGCCTTCAGCACCGTTTTAAATAACAACTCAAGTTAGAGTGATTTACAGCGAAAACCACCCACCAATATTAAGGGACTAGAGAGAAACTGACTGGGTTAACGATCCTTGCAGGGTATTTATCAACAGATCAGCCCCATATAGCTCATGTTTTTCAGCAGATTATCTGCTGCCTCAATCTTACAGGTATGTCAACAATTCAGAATTCTCCAGGGCCCGTGGAACTAACAACAGTCAACACCAGGGTCATTTCTTCCCAGAATTTCTTGTGTTGATACAGGATTCTATCCAGGCCAGCACTGTTTCAACAATTGCTTGTCTGTTTCAACCACAGAGACATGACAGTAATACGGAAATAATAAATGCAATACTCACAACCATCAAGAGCCCCCAGACCTTTTCAAGGAACGTGGATTAAACAACACACTTGAACCACCTCTGGTAATTGTTCACGGCACGTTCATGTTAAATTCCTCTCAAGTGGATTACTTATTTTGAGTTTCGGAAAGCTGAGGCTTTCAAGTCAGTAGGTGTTTGCTGCCTTATCTCTCTGCCTGACTTGCACTTCTGTGTAGGTTGCTGAGTGCATTTCAGCTTGCTGGGAAGCTCCCATTGCAAACAAAATATTTCAAACACTTTGTTCCTTAGTTTGAAGAGCCACTCAGCCAGTTGCCCTTAGCATTAGAGCAGGAGTATCATGACAGTGCACTTTTCTCTACCGTATCAACTATGTGAACTATGCCACATTCCTGCTATTCCCGCCTAAAATGTTCTCTCCAGCAACCTGTGTCCAATCCCACTGAATTTTGGGGGACCTAAAATCCCAATTCTTCCAAGCAGCTCCTCAAAATTCCCTTCAGTCAGTGGTCTAATTCATCCTTCCAAACTCCATAATGTACTAGCTGCTCTTTTTTTAGCATCACTTACCATGTTTTATTTGATACATTTTTTTTCCAGAGGTAGGTTTCCTTCTTCAGACCTTAAACTCCTTGCTTTAAAGCAAGCAGAGCCTATGTTTCATTCAGTGCCCTTCATGAAGAACAGACTCATTTGATAGTTCTTGAATTCACGAAACAACATGAATTCATCACGTTGTAGAGAGGAGAGACAGATCATGTGTGGGTTTGAGACTAAGCGTCCAATGAATGTGGAGAGACCAACACATTCTACATATGTGAAATGACTCCTCATGTCTATCTTACATAATTGTTTTAGGGATATAATAAAATGCAAACGTATTTTTAAATAGGGATAGGCACATACTAGATGCTCAGCAAAGCTCCCTTTCCTTCTCTATTTATTCCTCAGACTTACTGAACAGTTGACGTCCTGTTACTTCCGGCTAGCCACTCTCAGAGGGTGCGGATGATCTCATGCGCGTCCCTGTGTCTCCAAGCAGAAGCTAGAGCGGTTCTAGTGCAGCCAGCACGGGACCTGCACAGACTACAGGGGTGCAGTGACTCCACTGGCCAACAACTGGCCTCAGCTATCCTGAAGCCATTAGTCAGCCTCCTAAACATAAATTTAGTTTTTTTTCCATGCACTGTGGCAATTCTGTGTTATCTACACCGCCCACTCTCTCAGAACCACCTCAGTTTTATTTAAGGAAAAATGGGAGGGAACTTAGTGTCTGATAGAGATCCTACTCTGTATTAATAACCAACAAGCTTAACCATATAACTGATGAGTAGTTTAAAAATTCGGGCTTGTTAGCTTAAATATCAGTTTTGCTGCTTACTATCTGTGGGAACTTGAGTCTTACCTAACTGCTTAGTGCCTTCATTTGTACAATGGGGATTAAAAGGCTTATCTAACAAGATTATCTTTTTGGGGGGTGGGAGGTGGGGGACATACATAATACAATGAACATAAACCATATAGTCCAATTCTTGACACATAGTAGGCACTCAGTTACATTAACTATAATCATCAAACATCTGTTTACCTTTAAAATATGTAAATATTGACTGCCTGATCCTTTAGGATCCTTTTACACGAATTGAAAACTATATGGCCTCCCAGGGTCTGCTATTTTAAATTTCTAGTCCGACCTGCAAGCGTTTTTCTTTTTCCTAATGTGTTCTCCATTTGCCATTGCCGAGTTATTTACTAGAGAAACAGTTCAACATTGCAGGAAAATCCCAACTTAATTGTTCAATTCCTTTCCTGTTCTCTTTTCTATAATAACCCTTTATAATACTTTTACAATGAAAAAAAAAAACACACACAACTAATAAAAATGGGACTGTGTAGCTTCGATCACTTGATTTTAGCAGAGGAGAAAATATTTCATGTTTTCTAATTTGTAGAACTAGTTTGCCATCTTCTTCACCTTCCATCTCCCCTGACTATCAATTACTGATACAGTGTTTTACTTTTAAAAAAACAACCCCTTTCGCCTCTGAGAGGCTGAGGGGGTGTGGGTGTGGGTGCTGCGGCTGGCCGGGCCAAAGTCCCTTTCCTCCCCCCATCTCCCCCCCGCGGGGTGCTGGCTGTTCCTGGCCCAAAGCCTCCTTCCCAATTTTTTCACTTCCTAGATCAACCGCTGGCGCAGTACCCTGGGTGGGGCGCCCCGAAGTACCTGGGCGAGGCACCGCCACCCCAATGTACAGTTTGTAGGAGCGCCAGTACTTTCAGGTTTTCTTTTTCACAATATTCCTTGCGGCCTTAGACTCTTTTTAAAAACTAATAAAACCGAGGGGCGCTTTCCCCTAGAAAAATGATCCTCTGGACTTGCTGCATAGCATAGCATGTCAGAGTGTTTACAGACTCCCGGGGCCTCCCCATTAAGACCCCTGGGCGGAGGGGGGGGGGGGGGCAGGAGGAGGACGGCGAGGCGAGCCGGTTAAGGAAGAAGTAAAAATCTTAGACTGAATTCTTTCACAGAGATATATTTGTGCATTTAATACACGTTGACACATACAGGACAAAGCCGAGTGGGAGGTTATTTTAGAAAAGACTGCTTTGCCCAAGTGAGCCGGTCTGAGTCCTGAGTCGCGCCGCCTCGTACAAAGGGACCGGGAGCAACAGGTGGGCAGGATACCAGGTCCCGCACCCTCAGGAGGCGGGGAGTCGAAGCAACGGGGTGAGGGGTGAGAAAGAGGGGGGTCGGAGCGATGCAAGGGGGGGGGGGTGGCGGGCTCCACTCACCGTTGCCCACGAAGCTGCGGCCCTTCCGGGCCAGGGTCTGCTGCACCTGCTCCTGGATCCGCAGGCTCTTGGCCGCCTGGCCGCCGCGGCCGCTGCTCCCCGCCAGCTTCAGCTTGGCCTCGGAGGGCAGAGCCAGGCTGGAGCTGTCCAGCTGCCCCAGGATCTGCTGGCCCAGGACCGTCCGGATGTAGCCGCATTCCGCGGGGGAGCCGGGGGCTGCCATGGGACCGAAGGACGGGACCGAGCCGCTCGCCTGCTGCGCGATCTGCGGGTGAAGCAGCAGCTGCCCACGAGCCGGGGGCATTGGTGCGAGCCCCGCCCCGCCCCGCCGCCCCGGCCCCGCCCCGCCCCGCCGCCGGCCCCGCCCCCAGCGCCGGTGGGAGGCCGGAGGGGAGCAAGGCCAAGGGAGCCCCGGAGCCCAACCTCCCAGGGGGAGGGGGCGCGGCTCCCGCCAGGCAGGCGCACTGGGCCCGCGAGCGGGGGCGGGGCCGGCGGCCGGCGGGGACACCTGGCGAGTGGGACACCTGGTGGTCGCGCGCACTCCAGATCACCTAGGTTGCTACCTGCCAGGGCGGCGCCCAACTTGAGTTTCCTTGCTGGGCCTCTGCCCAGCCCTCAGAGGATGATTTCACCTCCACTGCGTAGCGCCCCGGGCAGGTGATCCCTGAAGAGTCACGTCTCTTCTAGGGCTAAGGTTTGCCGCTGGGATCCCCACGTGAGTACTAACCTGGGTAAGTCAGGCTATGCCAGACGGTTCAAAACATTTCGTGGTTTTCCTGGACCTGAGGGTGAGAAAGAATTGTTGGGTCAGGCAGAAAAAGCAGCAGGGAATTGTGCCAAGAGGACATGCGTGAAATAAAAGATTTTGTGTTGTTGTTGTTTTTTTTTTTTAATACGGTAGTTGTTTTTTTCTTAGTACGACTTTAAGGACTATGTACTTTTTTTGCACAGATGCAGTCTCAGAAACATATGTTCTTCCTCATTGAGATCTTCTGTTTCCTCTTACAAATAAATACACATTGTACCCAGTACACTCTATGCACACGACTCCTCTCCTAGGAACACACCCACACAGAGAAACTCCAGTTAGAGGCGCTAGGGAAGAGCACACTTTAATAGGTGATACTTTTTAATGGCCCTGCTAATGTTGATTATGTCCTTTTTATGACAGGCTCCGTAGGGGGCCCATGGAAAGGACCTCTGGCTTTCAATCTCCTCTTCCACAACTTATATTTATCGCGCTATTAAATATGTTTCACACGTACTTGACTACTGAGAACTTGAAAGCTAAGCTCAACAGAAAGGGTCCTTGACCTTAAAGTTTACAACCTAAGCCACTCATCCTGATTTTCCTCTTTGGACTTGAGAGGCAGAAAGAAAAACATCTATCCCAGGTATTAAGTAAGATAATCTTCCTTTGATTGCGTGGGTTCCTAGGTTCACTTTTCCTCAAGCCACTCGATTACTGTAAAACTCCACTTATTCAGATCTGGAGTGGCTAGAGAACACAGCTTTCCCCTTCCCCATTGTCCTATGCATGCCATTTTATCTTTACATAAACCCTTAATGCAAAGCTACCTGAGCTGTCAGGGAGTCAGGGGACATCAAGGGGCTCCAGTCCTGAATAAGGAAATGGTGATAGTTCTGCCACCCCTTCTCAGCCAGCCACATGACTAAGTCCTTGTGGAACTAGTGCTTAAGTGAAGTCATGGGGATGGTAGGTCCTGGAAGCAATTCCTTCCATCCCAGCAGGACTAGTCTTGAGGTAGATTGTACCTTATGAAGAGTTCAGTGATGTAGCCAAATGAAAATATCCAACCCTGATGCTGAGACTCAGTTGAACAGAGAGGGGTGAACAGAAGGGGAAGTGATGATAGAGATTTCCCACAACAAACGCTTTCCTATCCTCTTCTTTCTCTCTCCCTCTCCTTACTCATGGCCTCTTTTGGCAGCTCTGAGAGTGCTGCTTTGGAAGACGATTTCAGTACATGCCTCTACACGGCCAGCTAGGGAATCCTTGTGTGTGTATGCCTGGAGAGCCGTAAGTTAACAAGGTCTGCTCTGCCTCCATCTAGATCCCTCAAGAGGGGACTGGAGTGCATCCCCCCCCCCCATTTATTTATTTGATTGAGCCAAACCTCATTTACTCCCCATCTCCCCCGCCTCAAATTTATTTTTTTCTCTTTAAGTGTGATGTTATCATTGACTATCCTATTAAATAGGCACCAATATTGAGCATGTAAAAATCTTGATTTTGGGTAGTTGGGTGATTTGACGGGAGGAAGATGGTCAAAAGCACAACTTGTGACTGAGGCAGATACGGGTTAAATCTTAGCTTGTCCTTTATCAGTTGTGTGGCTTTAAGAAAGTTTCCTTACATTTTTAAGCCTCAGTTCTCTTACCTGCAAAATGGGAGCAATAAGACACCTACCATGAAGTGCTGCTGTAAGGATTGAATGGTAAGTGGTTACAAGAAATCCTCAATAAATAATTGTTCAATGATCTTTAACAGACATCCCCCTGAGATCCAATTTTGGATTTTTTAAAAATATATATATTTTATTGATTTTTTATAAAGAGGAAGGGAGAGGGATAGAGAGTTAGAAACATCAATCAGCTGCCTCCTGCACACCCCCTACTGGGTATGTACCCGCAACCAAGGTACATGCCCTTGACTGGAATCGAACCTGGGACCCTTGAGTCTGCAGGCCGATGCTCTATCCACTGAGCCAAACCGGTTAGGGCCAATTTTGGATTTTTTTACTTCCTTTGGTCTCTGCTCATGTCAACTTATCATTTGAATGGGACACTTATTCAAATACACATTTTCCATAGCACTTATTTTCATTACATGTCCTTTATGCTTTGGTTATTTAATTCTTGTTTCCTTACTGTAGAATAAGCTTCATGAAAGCAAAAAATTTGTTTTGTTCACTGTTGATCTCCAGGTCCTGGAATAGTGCACATAGTAGATAATAGGTATATGTTGAATGAATGAATGATGCATAAAAGCACTTAGTTTATTACATGGTACATAATAATTACTACAATTATTATTAATTTATTTTTTGGTAATTTATTGATTTTAGAGAAAATGCACGCGAGAGAGAAACATAAACTTGTTGTTCCACTTATTTATGAATGGTTGATTCTTGTATGTGCCCTGACTGGGGATGGAACCCAAAACCTTGACGTATGGGATGACACTCTAACCAACTGAGCTACCCAGCCAGGGCATGTAACTTATTTTTTCAAAAGTCAGATAGATATCCTATGTACTCTAGGTATTCAATTAATTAGTTATGTAATAATCCCTATAAATAAAAAATTAAACTGACAAATTTTAAATAGTTTCAGAATTCAATAATTCAAGAAAACAATCCTTTTGAGAATAATATAAACTCATTAAATGGCTCCCTTTGGAGATAAGAATCCTGTTGTAATAGCAACTGTTAATTACCGGGTGAGGAAGTATGCAGACTGGCATTGTGCCCCAAAACGTAGTCTAGCTATGCTTCTATTCCAACAAAATGCAGGCCCTGCCCTGTTTCCTGGGAAAACTGCCTAGCCAGCTTCCTAAATTGTGAGCAAGCCCTGAGATGACAGCAGACAGTAGCTGACAGACAACATACTGAAGTGTGGAAATAAAATGCTCTGCGTACCTTTGTGGTGTTTGGCTGCTCTACAATCTGCTACTTTTTAATATTTAGGCCCAGTTTTGAAAACTCTTTTATTTTTCATTTACCAACTGAATTTGATTAAAAAAAATAAAAAGTTTGAACCACAGGAATGTAGAAGTGGAACGTAAATAACAGATAACTTAATTATGAGGCTACAGTTCCTTCTGCTGGGAACTTAAAATAATGATTCAGATTCTTGAACTTTACACTTGCATTTTTCTTTGATTTACACACTCCATCTTTAAAGCACTAATCTTTTATTGTTTTCAAATCTACAGTTAGGGCTTCCTCGAAGTAATTTTATTTCCTTTAGCCATATATAAATTCCATTATGGGAAATTTCAATATGCAAAACATACAGGAAGTTTCTAAAAGACTAAATATAGTGTAAATTATAGAATGGAAATATTATTTTAATGGAGAACTTTAAATAACATGAACAGCATCAAAACTCTTTGATTCATATTTAAAAGATAAACTCTCATACATTTTCATGAATGTCTTCTCTCAGGAACTATTTTCCTGTTACTATTTGTAGGCTATTATTTTCTATTGCTTTTAAAAAGTATTTCTTAAATTAGTATTTCTGGCAGATAGGAAATTTAAAATAAACCTCAGGTTTTATTTCCTTTTTTAGCACATGGACGTGTTGCCAAGGCAATGGGTAGCAGTTTTACATTAGCCACATATAACGAAAGTGGATCAGGACTGGAAAAGGAAGCTCTGAACGAGGAGGCACCGGACACATCTCCAATGGGGACTCTCAATAGCAGTGAGGGTTAAGGTGTTTCTCTTTAATGCAGATGTTCATGTTGTCTGCTATTTGGGCTATATTGTGAGTATAGATCTGAAAATTATTCTTTTTAAAAGACCCCTAAATGGTGTGGGAGGTGGAAACCACGTGGGCAACCAGTAGGGCTGGCAATGCACAATTTGTTCCTAGTTACTGAAGCTTTCAAGACAGTTCCTTTAATCATGACTCATGGCACGTATGAGTTCGGTAGATCAGTTAAAATGATTACCTTCTGGGTGGGTGACTACAGCTGCTACATTAATGGTTGTCTGATCTCTCATCTGAAGGCCAGAGAGGGTGAAGGGAGGGGACAATTTGGTTGATTTCTATCACATATTCTTGTCCACATTAGAGACCATGATCCTCACCTCTTTGTCTCCGCCATGAATCTTGCAGTGAGATAACTATCAGGTGCTTAATAAATAATGATTGTAACCTCTCACCTATAGGCATTTTGATGCAGCTGAAAGAAAGGATTCTGAAGAGGTGGCCTGGCCTGAAACAAAACATCAAAGTGACTTGAGTACCCAGAGGAGAACAATGTTTAGTGGTTTTTAACCTTATGAAAGTAGCAGAGAAATTCAGTAGAACTGATTATTTTTATATAACTTTATAGAGGATCTAACATGTCAGTGTCATATGTTGTTTAAATTATTAAAATTATTGCACTATATACTTTTTTATTTGTTTGGAAGTTACTTGAACATAAGATATTGATTGATATATATGTTATCAATTGATATATATTATTTCTTCATAAATATATTTTCTGCATTTTAATATTTGTCTTCTTTTTTCATACACATTACTATTTTCTTGAAATTCCCCAAACAGAATTATTATATTCCATATAGAAAAATAATACTAATAACCTGAGTCAAATTTTAAAAGCCTCACCAACCCCCCTGTTCCTTCACAAACGTCATATAGAATGGTTGGTTGATATAAATGTGTGCTTGAAGCCAGAGCCGTGTTTGATTTGTTTCTTTACTGTGTGACTTGGACACATTACTTAAATTCACGGAGCTTTAAATTCTTTATTAGTAATGTGGTGTCATTAATAGTATTGACCTCACAGGATTAAGAAGATTCATATAGATACTAAATATAAAGCCCTTAGCTCTCTAGTCAATATTTAGCATATCAATGATCTATAATTACAAAAAACCCATCCCAATATTTAAGAGCTTAAAACAAGAATGATTTCCTTCTCATGGTTTTGTGGTTGACTCCACAATACTTCTATGGGTCTGGCCTGGGCTCACTCATGTGGCTGAGGTTAGCTGGTGACTTGCTCGGGCTGGATGGTCTGAGACAGCCATTCTCACAAGTCCCGTGCCTCAACTGGGGTGGCTGGAACAGCTGGGATGGTTGAGCCTTTCTGTCCATGTGGCCTTCCATCCTCCAGTAGGCTAGTTGCGGCTTCTTTACAGGGGGGGCTGCAGCAGCGTTCTAAGAGCAAGAGCAGAAGCAATAGGTCTTTTTAGGCCCAGGCCCTGGCACTTGCTTAATGTCATTAAGACCATATACAGGGCGTCCCCCCAAAATGTATCCACACTTTAACAGCTGATAGCTCAATTTTGAAAATAAAGTGTATTTTATTATTATTTTTAAAAATTTATCTTTATTGTTGAAAGTACTACGATGTCCCCTTTTTTCCTCATTGACCCCTTCTAGCTTGCCCCCCACTCCCCTCCCCAGGCCCTCACCACACCATTGTCCATGTCCATGGAAAATGGACTGTATTTTAATAAACACTGCCTTTATCATAATTTAAAGTGTGTGTATACATTTTGGGGGGACACCATATATCCTTTTGGCTAAAGCAAGTCACAAGACTAGCCCAGATTCAAGGAGTAGAGAAAAAGATGCCAATTCTTGAAGGAGAGGCCACAAAGTTTTATTCCAAGGGATGTGCATGCAGGGATGGGAGGAGATATTGTGACCATCTTTACAAACCATATAACACCCTTACTGCTCCAAAAATGGTAGTTGCTATTATTATTATCATAATCATCATTATTATTATTTAGGATTGGCATATCTCTCAGAATTTGGCAGAATTGCTATTACCTTTTAATGGCTGGAGGAACAAAGCCAAAGGAAAGCAATCTGGATTTACCCAAGATTAGCGGATACAAATAGCTCTCTGCCTGTCCTATCAGTGGAGTGTAACTTGGGTATCTTTACAAATCAAGTGCAGTTAATCCAGATGTGTTTCACTGGATGTGAAGGATTCACTGTCTGTCCTCTATTGGTTTAAAAGGGAATGGAGTTCCAGTTTGTTCACCATCTCAGTGAGGTCACTGATGCTTGAACAATCATAATCTTGGATTTTATTCAGAGTATACTCATTAATAAATTTAAAAAATGAATAAAAATGAAAAAATTGAACCTCAAAAGTGATCAATGTCATAACAATTTTATTGTGGCATCCCTACTTATAATAAGGGAAAAATACATGACACCTTTATAACAGTAAGAAGGAAAGTGTACTATTTACTTGGAATATAGTTGCTATAGTTCAAAAGAATAACAATGGCAAAGAGTGATGTGAATGAGAGAGGACAGACCAATTGTCAGTCCAACCCCATTATTTTACTTTGTTATTCCATTATTGTCTTAGTTTGTTCAGGCTGCTATATAAAATACCATAAACTGGCTGTCTTAATAACAATAAACATTTATTTCTTAAGTTCTGGAGGCTAGGAAGTCCAAGATCAAGACACTAGCAGATTCGGCGTCTGGTAAGGACCCTTCCTGGATCGCAGAAGGCACCTTTTTGCTGTGTCCATATATGGCAGACGGGGAAGGGACCTTTCTGTTGTATCTTTTATGAAGCACTACTTCCATTCATGAGGGCTCTGTCTTCTCCCCCAAATCCCCCAACCCCATCCCTGACCTAAGTACCTCCCAAAGGCCCACCTCTCTAATACTATCACAGTGGGCATTGGGTTTCAATATATGAATTTTTGGGACACAAGCATTCAGACCATAGCAACTATGTTTTGTTCTCTTTTATTAGGTCTGCAGCATAAACCCCAATTTAAAAATTGTCCAGGTGAGGATGGGTGTGTGTGTATATGGAGGGGTAGTATTCTTTTTTATTTCTTTATGAAATATACCTGTGCATTATTCTTTCCTCTTCCTGGAAGATGCTTTCCTGCATTTTCAAGGGATTGGCCTTTTTTCTGACATTCAGATTTGTTTAAGATCTCCTCCTCAGAAAGAATTTCCCTGATCAACTAGTCTTAAGTAGCTTTCCTGTCACTCTCCACAAAGCACTTACCATGGCCCGATAGTTTTCTTATTTACAGAGGTATATATGTTCATATGTATTATTTCCCAACTAGAATGTAAGACCCATGCAAGCAGAAAACTTTTCTTGTTCACCAATTCATCTGTAGTTCTTAGAATCTATACATTTAGTAAGCTCACAGGACTTTTTAAATAAATGCATAATAGAAACACACCTTAATTTTAGCCCTTCTCTCTTTTTAAGTAGAGTTTCAATATGGGGACAAATCTTTTAGTGTTTTTCTTTAATATGGTTTATAATTGAACATGGGATTCTGAGGTTTATTTACTTATTTTATTTCATTATTTTTATTTTGAAACTTAATGCTCTGAGTAACAATGTGTTAAATGAGAGTAAGGTTGAGCAATTGCCTGTTCTCACAATTTGTAGTAGATCCTGGAACCTGAAACCCAGAGCTTACTGCTGACTTCTGGCAAATCTCCCAGAGTCGTGACCCAAATCCTCTAAAGGGCAAAGACCTTTTGAGAAGCTCTGGATTTTCATGGTTTCAGGGATAGGTCTAAACAGGACACATAACTCTGCATTCCTGAGCCTTCTTGTGTTATCTTTACAGCCCAAGTTTTCTGAAATTCTTCAATATCACTATTGCAGTGAAACAAACAAGTTCCAAATAGAGCCTGTTCAGGTCTGCTCTTTTAAAGCTTAAAATCGTGTATCTCAGAAAGCAGGAGATCTTTTGAAGAAAAAATCCTGGCCATAGAACCAAAGTCAAATAGGATTCCTAGTGGTTTCTCTAGGTGACAAAGAAAAAAAGGTAAGAAAGAAGTCCCTCTGAAGTTGTGACTGTGGCAACAGCTTCTAAAGAAAAGATTCAGAATGATGTGCTGGGTATTTTGATGGACCCTGCTCATATTTCGATGTTCTAGATTTCAGCAGAAATATCAAGCTTTGGGGCCAGGAATAACAACATACTATAGTATACTGACTCAATAAATCAAATTTCAAAGATATTATCTGGAAAGTATTTAAGTGAGGAAGTGACCCTGGTAACAGTCAGTTGCCTAAGGGATCAAGACAGTATTAGTTATCCGGGCATTCTAGGATCTTGCCCATCAGCCTCACCTAGCAAGATGGCCTTATTTTACAATATGAAACTCTCTAGCACAAAGATTCTGAAGTGGCCAGGCTAAAATTCTTGTCAGCCCCTAGATTACTGGTGCTCATTTCCTCTTACTTTCAGTGGCTGCCTAGTTTATTTCTACCCATCTCCTAAGGTCCAGTTTATGCTTCCTCTCATTAGCAAGGCCGACTTCATCTGTCCTCATGTTTTTCTCTTTGCCCCACCCCCAGGCCCCTTAGAATCATTTGGTTGTGTTCCTGAGAATTAAATGAGATGACATTTTTTTTAGGAGCTTAGCCTAGTGTCCTGAATAAAGAGGCTCATTTTATGTTTGCTCGTTTATAAGATACTTAAAATGAAGAATTAGAGGATAAAAAAATGAATGATAAGGTATAATATATAAAGAAATATAATATGAATTAGATGAACCTGAATTATTTTCCTTACTCTGCTGCTTAATAGTTATTGAACCTTGGTCAGGTTGTTAGACTTCCCTAAGCCTTAGTTCTGCCTTAATAATGGGGGCAGTAAATACTACCGCATTTAATAAAGATAACATCACAAGTAAAATAATAGGTAGAAACATTTTTCGTAAATCATAAAGTGCTACGTGAATGTTAAGTGTTACCTTGCATATTTTAGAATTTTTAGATATGTGTCATCCAAGTAACAGATTGTTTTAAAAGCCAGCAATATGCAAGACAGTAGTTAGGAGCTTGGTATCCAAAAGGGTAAGGCACATTCTTGTCCTGGAGGCCTTTCCATTGTAGATTGTAGATCGGGAGATAAAACAAAAATATGTAAAGGTTAAATAACAATAACATATCATTATTCAACAGGGGAGTGGTCTGGGGTGATGTGCTGAATAAACTGAAAAGATCAACAGTATTCCTAAAGTCCCAGGAATAAGAGATAGCTTTCCTCTTGGTGCAACCACAGAGGATATTTGTAGGGACTGTGGTTGGGTATTGATTGATGTAAATCTTTAGAGTGGGAATTGGTTAAGTGGCAAGTGGGTAGAGGGTATAAGAAAGTGGGCAGCAGAAGTGTGGATGTAGAAGAAATGTGTGATAGTTGGAAGGTTGATAAGAACCTAGTCTGACTAGAATACTTCTGACTGTTATTCCCAGATCCAGGTGAACATTAGACTCAAAGAAGAAACATTAAAAATCATACAGATTTTTGGGCTCCATTGCTCCATAAGTCAGAATCTCAGAGATAGTATTGGGAATCTGTAGCTTGAAATCACTTTCAACGTGATTCTGATGAACAGGCAGGTTTGGGAACCACAGGTAAAAAGGATTAATGGGCCATAATGCAAGAAATTTAGTTGAGGTCCAAACTCCAAGGCCTTGAATTTTAAGAGTAGGCTTTGTACTGTATACAAAAGTACTTCCCAAACTTTAGTAATGCATGGATACTTTTTAATGGGGAAAATGTCTCTGGCAACCCTATGAAAAACCTGCAATTAGTCAATGGAGAGCCAGAGAAAGTTTTGGAGGAGTGACAGTGCTTTGAGGTATGGATCTAAGATACTCATCTACTTACTTATAGTCTCTGGAATGGCCTGGAAGAGAAAAGAAAGTAGAGATGAGTTGATCTCCATTTAGGAGATCCCATAGAGGTAATGTAGTGGTTATCGGGGCCATAAGGGGGAAATAGGGCTCTGTAGTCTGTATTTTTCTCAGCCAGAGGAAGGAATAATAGCAGAAACATTGTTAATGTGGAAAGGATGTTCAGCACTATTCAAAAGATCCCGAAGAAGGTTGGTTGTTTAGGAGGTTAAGACTGCTTCTTTTCTTTCCTCTGTCTCATCTGGCTCTTAACACACGCAACTCTTGGGACACATTTTCTAC
The DNA here is from genome assembly GCF_027574615.1 of Eptesicus fuscus. Classification (NCBI taxonomy): domain Eukaryota; kingdom Metazoa; phylum Chordata; class Mammalia; order Chiroptera; family Vespertilionidae; genus Eptesicus; species Eptesicus fuscus. The sequence goes on along the minus strand of NC_072479.1, from coordinate 69,216,129 downwards.
TGATTTGCTTGGGAATCCCAAATTTCTAGTTCTGCCTTAAAAAAAAAATATTCCTGTATAACTTCTCTGGTTGGCTTCTAAGTTTAAAGCAATAGTTTTTAAAGCATAGTGTTCATACCCGTAGAGTTCCCTGAGATCCTTTCATAGAGTTCTGCATAGTAAAGCTGTTTTCATAATAATACTAGTTAAACTTTATCTGTCTTTTCCACCATGTTGACATTTGCAGATTCCCAACACTATCTCTGAGGTTTTGATTTATGGAGCAAAAGAGCCCAAGAATCTGTATGATTTTTAACGTTTCTTCTTTGAGTCTAGTGTTTACCTAGGTCTGGGAATAGCAGCCGGAAGTGCTCTAGTCAGGTGGAAAACAGTGGTGGGTAAAACTGCTGCCCGGACAGTGGCCCTGCACTGCACGAGGAGTCATGGTAGACTTCACTGCCACACACTTGCTGAAAAAGACAATCTGCTTTCACTCAGGAGGATCCTTGATGGAGTGGTAATAATTATTCATTTTATTAAATCTTGATTTTTGAGTGTGTGCCTTTTAAAAATCCTGAATGACAAATTTGGAGACACATGTAAAGAACTTCTGCTGTTACAGAAGTGTGAGGATTGTTTTGAGGAAAAGCATTTGTGCAACTGTTTGAGATGTGAGTGAAACTTGTCCCCTTTTGTCATGAGATATTTTTTTCTTGTAAAGACTGACAAAATATTTTTATTCAGACTTGAGTAATGGGCTTGCTTCATTTATTTAAAAAAAAATACCTGAATTTCTTTTTCAATTTTACTCAGACAAAATGAACGGTGTTTGTTTTCTTTCTGTTGGCAGTGTTTCAAGTATCTGGTGCTCGCATAATCATTATTTTGGCTATTATCAGACTTCAGTATGCAATTTTTGCTTTGATATTCTTCCCAGTTGTTGTGTTAGGAAGAAGGCAGAATTAGGCAGTATGCTAAAATTAAATCAGTCTTTCTTACATAAATGATTGGTTGGGTGAGTGTGTTTCTGGTCATAAATCCCCTTTAAAAGCAAGTCTAAAAGCAAGCAAGAAACTTGAGATTGTTGATATTTTCTACAAAAGAGCTGAAATGCACGGAGTGTTGTTGAAAAACAAAACAACAACCAAGAAGACATTATAACCTTCAATTTATCAGCCAAAGGTGGGGCTACTCGTTAGATTCTTTTTCCAAGGCATAGATTCTTCTGCCCCTTACCTAGCAAAAGTTTGGGAAGTGTTCTAAGTGTGTTGGATTTTGATAGAGCAATGGACTCACAGCTCTGGGGTTTGCCCGTTAACCAGAAACAATACACTGAGTGGCCAGATTATTATGATCTCTTTCTTGTCATAAAAGAAAAGACCAAGCAGCAAAGAGGGGTGGAATATATATATTAATTTGTGCATGAGTGGTGTCCGGCCAGCCTGGCCAGGGGGAGAGGACATGGACAGCTGGTCGAACTCCTGGTCGAGGGGACAATGTGCATATTAGCCTTTTATTATATAGGATATACACTGAGTGGCCAGATTATTATGCGTTCAGAGATCGTAATAATCTGGCCACTCAGTGTATAACACATCAAGAAGATTGCATGCTATGTTTTTATGTAAGGCTCTTCCTATCTAGCTTGCAGTCTAATTTTTCTTGAAGTCTGCACAGTGGACACTTAATAAATTGGTCAGTAGCAAGGTGATCATATTTCAAGAAAAAGCAACATCTGAAACCTGCAAAGGTATTTGTGTTAGAATTTCTGACTCTAATATTAGAGTGTGGGGGTGGAGGAGGCAATATTCTGGCTTCAGTTTCATTTGTAAAGATACATTAATGGTATACTTCCCGTAGGATTTTGTGAGAGAATGTAGGCACTTAAACGAAATAGGATGAGGCATGTAATTGGCCAGTAAAGGGAATTATTTTAAAACACATATATATTTTACCTATAACAATGTATAAATTTAATATATAATTTAATAATATTTGTCTTTATTATTAGGAAAATGCTGAAACTAAAATTGTGCTTGTCATAAAAGAAAAGACCAAGCAGCAAAGAGGGGTGGAATTAGCTCAGCTTTCCTTCAATTGAAAAATAGATATATAAGTAAAGCAAAATATGTTTTATTACTATTAGAGATATGTATACTGTGTAATATTTAAAGAAGAGAAAAATAAAGAAGTTCTGTGAAGGAAAGGAGATGAAAGAAAACAGGGCCAAATGAGGGATAAAAGTTCATTTTGAGTGGCATATGAAGATATAAAAATGTGAAATTATTCAGTTATATAGAATATCAAGTCAGCTTACATTCTCTAACATTACAAATTAGGACAAAGTGAAGCAGAGATTTTCAAACCTTACTGATATTCAGAATCACTCTGAAAAACCTGTAAAAACATAAATGTCCGTGCCCCACCCCAGAGATTTTGATTCTGTAGTTCTAGGATAGAGTCCAGTGATCTGTGTTTTTAAAAACATCTCCAGATAAATTTGGATACATGGCTACATTTGAGAACTGCAAACAAGAGAATGAAATATTTGCCTTTGTCCAGTAGTATCTGCTCAGTCCCTTCACACAATTCCCTTCTCTTTGCAGAGCAAGTAAAAGATACATGGTAGAATAACCCAGTTTAAAACAGAAGCAATTATTACTTTTTAAAAAATGTCCATGAGAAAATATTAAAACTTTATTTGTCTTCTCTTTTCTGGTGACTTAAGAAGTAGCTAGCTTCCCTTCTTCTCCAGAGCTGGAGAGGAGCTACAGCAGTGACATCAAGTGGTTGTTATAGGGTATTTTCCTTTTTATTTGGGACTTTGATATTTAGATGAATTAACTTAAGTAGGGTATTGTTCTCCCCTCCTCCATTAGTTTCAGGATGTATTCTTTAGTTTCTGCACACCTTACCTGCCAAAAAATGCTAAAAGAGTAGAAAAACAACAACAAAAATTTGACCCTGAGATGGGATCCTTTGAGTGCTCTCCAATATAAACACCTTTGTTAGTTGTTTCTAGAACCAGGTGGTTTCAGTGAAGTGAAAGAAAGCCTAAGCTAAACTGTACATGCAAAAACCATGATAATGTTGATGAAACTGTCAGTGGTTTTAAAACAATATGACTCATCAAGGAGAGAGCACTGTGAACTTAACTAAAGTGAGAATACTTTGGGTTGATGCCAAGAAAATTCAATGAGTTTATGACAAAGGTCAAAGCTCCTTTCGTAACCATGCCTAGTGAGCTAAAATTCAGGTACCCAAAATATAACAATGCTAAAGAAATCACAAAAAAATCCCTGACTTTATAGGAGAGAAATTAAGAGGTGGTTCTCTATTTTTACCTATAATAGCATTCATCAAAGATTTCCTTTAAACAGTGATCTCACAGTATATTTATATTATGACTAAGTTTATAAATATTTGATATAACAGTTTAAAGAAATACAATTGCTGAACAGAATAAGACACACCCAACTTACAAATAAAAGAAAGAAGAGGAAGTTGGTCAATTAATTGGCATGTAGATGTTTAGTTACTCTGGACTGTGGCACTTCAAAACACTGGCAGAGGAAGAACCCTGAATTATTAAAAAAAAGAAAAACAAAAAAGGAAGTGGGATTACTCTTGATCCCAGGGACCACCATTTTGTATGTGGAACCAAAGATTTGTGTAAGATCCTGCAAGTGCAACTAGATGAGCCACTAGTCCCAGGCTGCCTGTGCTAGTGCAAGAACTGTAGAGCCAAGTCACCAATTCCCAGAAAGCACTCTTTACTTTTGCTCCTGTGTTTCTCAAATCTCATTTTCTTATTTTTTTTCAACATGTCTATCTTATGCTTCTAAAATCTGAAACTAAAATGAAATAGGATTCATTTTAAAATAGACTTAGCCACCTTCTAAGTGGGGGAAAGAATAGGCCCTCCATTTAGCTCCTTGATGCTTACTCATTTTACATCTCAAGCAGAAGACTTATCCTATATAATAAAGAGGTAATATGCAAATTGACAGTCATGCCCTCACACAAGATGGCTGCACCCATGTGGTCACAAGATGGCCACCCCCATGTGATCACAAGATGGCTGCTCCCATGTGGTTATAAGATGGCCACCCCATGTCATCACAAGATGGCTGCCACAAGATGGCCAGCAAAGGAGGGCAGTTGGGGGCGAACAGGCCAGCAGGGGAGAGCAGTTGGGGGGACCAGGCTTGCAGGGGAGGGCAGTTAGGGGCAACCAGGTCGGTAGGGGGGGGTAGTTGGGGGTGACTGGGCCTGCAGGGGAGGGCAGTTGGGGGGGACCAGGCCTGCTGGGAGGTCAGTTAGGGATGACCAGGTCAGGAGGGGAGTGGTTAGGAGGCGATCAGGCTGGAGGTCAGAAGCGGTCAAGGGCAATCAGGCAGGCAGGCAGGAGAGCAGTTGGGAACCAGCAGTCAGGATTGTGAGAGGGATGTCCAACTGCCGGCAGTGGGACATCCCCAGAGGGGTGCCAGATTGGAGAGGGTGCAGGCTGGTCTGAGGGACAACCCCCCCCCACCAAGTGCACGAATTTTGTGCACTGGGCCTCTAGTCCATTTAGAAAATTCACAGGAGGAACATTTATATAAAAACTAAAAACAGCAGTCAGCTGATAATGGTATGTCATGGACTTGCTGCCGTAGACAATGTAATGACCAGAAACAATAAACGGGAGAGAACTTTTATGAGTTATCATCTATTTTTGAGCTAAATGTCCTAAAACTTGTGAATGACTAAGTGATGAGACATCCCTCTGCATGTCACATTCATATGTGAATAATAGAGAGGGATTAATGAGTATTTTTCTTTAGCTTCTGAGTAATAAATCATTCCAAGATGAGAAAGAATGCTTTGCTTTACCTTAAATGGAAAGTGTCCCTGGATTGAAATACTGGGCACTTTATAAATCCCTATGAAATTATCTCAAGGCACCAAATAAGAGGATAGAATTTTCAATTTTATTTTACCCAATCAGACGTTAAAACGGATTGAAAACAACTGTGTCTACTTGGACACAGACATAGTATAAGCACTTATATTATAGCCAATAATAACTGTTCTTTTGCCAACTCATTCTATTACCCCTCCCCCACCCATGAGTATGTAATACTTAGTAATCAGGAGATAAGCCAGAAGAGTAGACTGGGGCCAGAACATGGATGACTCATATTTTCTTCAGCAATAAATGGATGTTGTCAAGAAAATAAAAAAGATGATCATGCCTGTATATTGGGAAGACATAACTGGTAGTGATGTGTAGGACATATTGGTGGAGGATGAGACCAAAGGTAGGGAGACTGGCAGATACTGTGGTGGAAAATGGAAAGGAGCGTAGAATTAATGGAGTCTGTTTATATGAACTTCTCTTTTTCTCTCTCTCATTTAAAAAGAGTAAATGCTAAAAAATAACTTTGTTTGAATACATGCTGGTCATTGTTGAGGAAATACACAAGCATGATGTATTTGATGGAAATACTGCCCTTTGGATGTGGTGTGTTGGGCAATGCCCATCATACACAACCATACACGGTGGTCTTAAGTGTTATCTCTCCTAAGGAAATCACAACTTTTCATTTAAATCAAGGAAAAGAAGAAAATGTAGTTAAGAGTGAAAAATGCAGCAGAGGCAAAGGAAAATGAGAAAAGACTAACAAATACTGTGTGTAACAATTAAAATGGTCTTTGTTGATTTTTTTTGAGAAAGAAGTTTCATAAAATTATAAACCATTTGGGCTAAAAAAAAAAAAGTCCTACAGAGATCTTTTAACTCTCCCTTTTTTTCCAAGTGGAAAAATTAAGAACCAAGAATTTGAGGGATTTGCCCAGTATTGAGGAGCACTATCTAATACTCTACATTTCTTTTGGTCCTAGGCTCGTGTCTTGTATTCTTCTTTCCTTATTATTGGTTTCCATAGAGAATGTTCTGAGCTAATATGCTTTCCTCATCACTTCAAGTTAGGGAATGTGAAAGCCTAATGGGCTGAATTCTGATAAGCAAAATTGACCCTGGGGAATGAAGAACATTATTGACAGCATGGGATATACCAAAATCAGCTACAGTTTTTTTTTTTTTGTTTGTTTGTTTTTTAGAGGAAAACTCAGAATATCTTCCAGTATCTCTTTTATCCAGACGAAGGCTCTCTGAGTATCATATCACCAGAATAAGTTTCCATGTCTTGGGGTAGATAAACAGGAGAAGAGATGGGTTTTAGATTATGTAACTTCCAAAAGCATTTACTTTTCTATTCTTGTCAAGCAAGAAATAGGTCAGGAATGGGAGAAGATAAGGGGCTGATATAAAAAAATATATAAAGAAATAATACAATTCAATGACAAAAAACAAACAAAAGCCAACAAACCCCAAGTAATCTAATTCAAATTGGCAAAGGACCCAAACAGACACATTTCCCAAGAAGACATACAGATGGCCAACAGACATATGAAAAGATGGTCAACTTCACTAGCTGTAATGGATATGCAAACCAAAACCACAATGAGATACCACCTTATACCTATTAGAATGACTATTATCAATAAGACAAGAAATAAGTGTTGGAGAGGAAGTGGAGGAAAGGGAATCCTTTCACACTGCTGGTGTGAATGTAAATTGCTGCAGACACTATGGAAAACAGTATGGAGGTTCCTAAAACAATTAAGAATAAAGCTACCATATATCCAGTAATCCCCCTTATGGATATTTACCTAAAACTTTTGTAAACACTTATTTGTAAAGATATATGTACTCCTCACTGGCTGTGTAGCTCAGTTGGTTAGAGTGTCCTCCTGATATGCCAAGGTTGTGGGTTTGATCCCTAGTCAGGACTGATACAAGATTCAACCAATGAATGCATAAATAAGTGTAACAACAAAAATGGATGTTTCTCTCTGAATCTCTCTCTCTCTCTCTCCCCACCCCATCCCTAAAATAGAAAAAGAGATACATGTACCTCTATGTTCACTGCAGCATTATTTGTAACTAGGGGCCCCATGCACGAATTCGTGCACCTTGAAAGGAACTGTGGGCCACGAGGCTGCGGTGGGCACAGGGGCGGGTCAGGAAACAACTGAAGTGTCCTTTGACGGATGATTGAATAAAGAAGATGTGATACATATATACAATGGAATGCTACTCAGCCATAAAAAAGACGAAATACTGCCATTTGTGACAGCATGGATGGATCTTTAGAATATTATGCTAAGTGAAATAAGTCAGATGGAAAAGGAAAAGATACATATGATTTTACTCATATGTGGGATATAAAACAAACAGCAACAAAAAAAGAAACTCACAGACACAGACAACAGTATGGTGATTAGCAGAGAGGAAAGGGGCTGGAGGAAGGATGAATAGGATAAAGGGGGTCAAATACATGGTGACAGAAGGAGACTAGACTTTGATGGTGAACATAGAATGGAATATACAGATGCTGTATTATAAAGTTGTACACCTAAAATGTATATAATATTATTAACCAATGTTATACCAATAGATTTAAATAAAAAAAGGAAAAAAGGAAATAGGGCAGGATAAATAGCTGAGGATTAGGTTTATGTAAACTGTGGTTTGAAGTTTGGGGAAGGGAGAGGATATTAAAATAACCATTTATAGTGTTAGACACTCAAAGAATCCCCAATCTTTTAGGGGAGATAAAACATGCATATAAGTAAAATGCATTGTAGAAGATCAATAAAGGACTGCAGAAATTCAAAGGTGAAAAGATATTTATTTGGATGAATCGATAAAGTAAGAGGTGGTGACATTTGAGCTGGATTTTGAAAGACAGGATTGGAATTATGGATGTAGGGGGAGGGTCAGCCAAAGTAACAAGAGGAGCAAGACCTGGAATCAGGTTTGGTGAAGATGGGGGATGGGTGATAGGGTGCTGTTCCAATGTTTTTCAGTCTTTTCTATTCTCATGGCTTTTTGGATAGTTTCTATTGTTATGCCTCAAGTTTACTAATGTTGTTTTTGGCAAGGTCTAATCTGCTCTTAAGACACTGCATTTCTCTACCTAATGTGCTCAATCTTTCTCTACATCCCTGAATATAAGGAGTACATAATATATAGCATATACATGTTTTAATATCCTTGTCAACTAATTCTAACACTTGTATCTTTCTGAGCCTTTCTATCTTATTATTGGAGCCATTTTCCTGCTTCTTTGCATGTCTGCTAATTTTTATTGGGTGCTAGATATTATGGATTTTACCTGTTCAGTGCTGGGTATTTTGCATTTTCTAATAATATTCCTGAGCATTATTCTGGTATACAGTTATTTGGAACATTTTAATTCTGAGCCTTGTTTTTAGCCTTTGTTGCAGGACCAGAGCAGTCTAGGGCTCGTTTGGCCCTATACTGAGGCCTTTTGAGCACTCTGTTGGGTGGGAACAGGAACATTTTCTAGCCCAGTGTGAGCTCTGAAGACTATTCCCTTTGCTCTTTTCTGGTTGTTGGTTTTTCCCCTGAGCTCAGGAGTTTCCTTATATGCAAATGCTGATCAGAACTCAGATGAAGACTTAAGGGAGTCCTTCTACAGATCTCTGGAGTTCTAATTCTATGTGGATCTAGTAGGAGAGGAAAAAGTTTTCCTTCACCCTCTTAGGGTCCCTGGCTGGGTCTGAAAAGTAAACCGAGAAATTAACTGGAGAAAAGTATACAAGGTGAGCCAGGACCACCTAGCAAGCATTTCCAGTTTCCTGACCTGTAGAAATTGTAGGGGATAATAATTGTTGGTTGTTATTTTAAGTTGCTAAGTTTTGAAATAATTTTTTTTTATGCAGCAGTAGATAACTATTACATATTTTGGTATCTAAGTCTAGAGTGCTGTCATAACAAAACTTAAAAAATGTGGGAGTGGCTTTGGGACCTGGCAGGGGCAGAAACTGGAAGGATTTTGAGGAGAGTGTAAGTGAAAACCTATGGTGTCCTGAGGAGACTGTTAGTAGAAGCCTGCTGGCCTTTCAGAAGGTCGCCAGTAAGAGCTTAAAGAAAATTTGAGGAAAATTCTTTTGAAAACTGGATGCAGGGGATCCTTGATAGTGGCAGAAAGTTTAGCAACATTGTCATCTGAGGTAATATAGAAAGTATAAAATATACCTAACAAATTAGGCCATCTAGTTAAGAAGATGTCCAAGCTAAGTGTGAAGATATATATATATATATATATATATATATATATATATATATATATATATATATATATATATATCTTCACACTTAAATATATATATATATCTTCACACTTAAATATATATATTTATATATATATATATATATATATATATATATATATTTATATTAGAGGCCTGGTGCATGAAATTTGTGCAGGGGGTGGGCCTCAGCCCAGCCTGCACCCTCTCCAATCCGGGACCCCTCAGGGAATGTCTGACTGCTGGTTTTCGGACATCCCTCTCACAACCTAACCGCTCACCTGCCTGCCTGCCTGATTGCCCCCAATGGCCTCTGCCTGCCTGCCTGATCGCCCCTAACTGACCCCACCCCCCGCCAGCCTGATTGCCCCTAACCTCCTCTGCCTTCCAGCCTGATTGCCCATAACTGCCCACCCCTGCTGGCCTTTGCCCCTCACTGCCCCCCATGCCAGCCTGGTTGCCGCACACAGACTGCTGTTTGGTTGTTTGGTCGCTCCTCACTGCCCCCCCCTCCCCCCGGTGGCCTGGTCACCCCACGCAGCCTGCTGTTCATTTGTTGCATGAGGGCGTCCCTACCAATTTGCATATTACCCTTTTATTAGTATACTAGAGGCCCAGTGCATGAAATTCGTGCATGGGGGTGTGTCCCTCAGCCCAGCCTGTACCCTCTCCAATCTGGGACCCCTTGGGGGATGTCCGACTGCTGGCTTAGGCCTGATCCCGTTCGGGCCTAAACCGGCAGTCTGACATCCCTTTCACATCCTGGCTCCTAACCACTTGCCTGCCTGACTGCCTGATTGCCCCTAACCACTCTGCATGCCTGCCTGATCACCCCCTAACTGCTCCCCTGCTGGCCTGATTGACGCCTAACTGCTCCTCTGCCGGCATGATTGTCCCCAACTGCCCTCCCCTGCTGGCCCGATCACCCCCAACTGCCTTCCCCTGTGGGGCTGAGGGGACTGGGGGACTCTGGCTGGATGAGGTGTGGCTGAGGGTACTGGGGGACTGATGCTGGATGAGGCTGGTTGCTGCGGGGACTGGGTGAGGCAGGGCTGAGGGGACGGGAGGACTGAGGCTGGATGAGGCGGGGCTGAAGGGAAGGGGGACTGAGGCTGGATGAAGTGGGGCTGAGGGGACTGGGTGCCGCCATCTTGTGGCTGTGGTGGCTGCCATCTTGTGAGGGCATGGAAGTCAATTAGCATATTCCCTATTTATTGGCTGTGGGCATCGCCATCTTGTGAGGGTGTGATGGTCAATTAGCATGTTCCCTCTTCATTTTAGAGAGAGAGAGAGAGAGAGAGAGAAAGAGAGAAAGAGAGAGAGGTGAAACATGACCTATTGTGATCCATGGATCTTGAATGGGGGCTGGGCTAAAAGACATAAGCTTGGCTCTCCTGGGTTAGAGGGAGAGAGAAGTAGGAGAACTTCATATCTATTAGGTGCTTCCTTGTCTATTTAGGAGTGGAGGAGAGGGGAGGTGGTAAGTCTGTCATCATTTAGTCAATGAGATTCAGCTCTCCCTAGAAACTTTGTGAATATCAAGACAGAGATATGTAAACAGGAAGTGTGTGTGTGTGTGTGTGTGTGTGTGCTCTGAATAGAGGCCATTTCTCAGTGATCTAATTCAAGCTGTGGTTTTTCAGGTTTTAATACAAGTTTTGGGTTTATGTAATTTTGAAAAGAGAAATGTGGTTCTATCCTTCCCCACCCCCCTTTATGCCCATTGACAAAATTTTTTTTTCCTGGGTATAGCAGAGCTTTGCTTATGGATAAACTAATTCTTGGAATATTTATGATGTTGCATTTCATTGTGTTCTTTATGTTCTGGAAAATACTACATTTTCAGAGTGAAGTGTGTCCTGGAAACTGTCTATATGCACTGGCTATTTATAGTGGCAAAGTTCAGAGGAGGTTTAATCTTTTAATACCTAGCAGGTACTTTCTGGTTATTTATACAAGATGAAGGTATTTAAAATAATCTCTTTCTCACCTGCCAATATAACTGAGGTACTGAAATCACCTGATAGTTTATAATTGTTCCCCTTTATGTTAACTGAGGCTTCAATTTAATGTGATCTTGGGACCACTGATTTTCACAGGAGATGTTAGAGTGCAAAACATCAACATAAGGCTTTTAGATTCTTTCTCTCTGCAGGCCACTGGTTCTGATATTGAAGTTTTCTCAAACTTTTTCTCCCATAGAGTCCATATTCTAAGCCTAAGGTATGTTTATCACAAGAAATACGAAAATAACAATCATAGACCAGCTTGTTGTATCTCGCTGATAAACTTCCCAATAAAAGGCTGAAACAAATGGGTCACTGAACCCATTTTGACAATTAAGTGAGTGAGGTTCCTGCCTCTGAGCTCTGTCTCTGTAACTGCCTTTTGTAGGCTAGGTGTTGAAAATTGTTCACACCAAGGTTAATACATGAAAATAATTCTTGAATAAAAATATTGAGTGGGAAGGAAATTAATATGCACCTTGATTTTTATTCAGGCCCTTGCTGTCTTGGAAATTAATGTGGACATTAAGCAAGAAGAAACTATTCCCCAGCAGGTACTTTGTGAAAAGGTTGTGCCGTATCAAATGGCATAGGTAATAGATACTGCATAAATTTAAGATGCAATTGAGGGTCGGATCTCACTGGGAAATGAAAATGCCTGGATGACAAAGTGATAAGGGACTACATTAAGCATTTTAAACACTTGATTTTTACCAACTGCAGCATGCCAGATGTTCATGTCTCCTCAACTGCTATTGGCTGCCACTACTTTCTGATGGTGATTTCACATAGAAGATTAGTGTGTTTTCCAGTAAGCATCCATTCTGATAAATAAAAGCATGGATGAGCAGCAAATCCAAATGGAAAAAGTAATACAAATAAATTAAGTAGCAAAACCATCTCTATCCCTGCCAATAACTGGAACTTCTAGTCAAAGTTGTAGTTACCTTATCTGGACTACTTAATCTAGAGTTTTGATAAAGTACAGTAGTGCCAAAATTTTTACTGGTAAACTTAATGCTTGAATGTATATGTTATGGAAACATAAATATAGGTCTGTTATGGGCTTAACTGTATCCATCAAATTCATATGTTGAAGTCCTAACCCCAGTTACCTCTGAATGTGACTATATGTGAAGATAGGGTCTTTAAAGAGGTAAAATGAGATCATTAGGTGAGCTCTAATACAATATGACTGGTTTCCTAATAAGAAGAGGAGATTAAGACATAGACATACACAGAGGGAAGATCACATGAGGTTATAAGGAGAAGACAGCTATCTGCAAACTAAAGAGTGAGGTGACAGAAGAAACAATACTGTCAACACCTTGACCGTGAGCATCTAGCTGCCAGAACTGTGTGGGAATAAATTTCTATTGTTTAAGCCAGACACTTTGTGGTACTTAGTTATGGTAGCCTACCAAACTAATACAAGGTCTCAAATGGTTGTTTTGAGAGAGAATGGGAGAATCTAGGAAAGCTAATGTTTATTATCTCTGGAGAGGTATACCTTTTCCTTTTGGAGGGGGTGGTTGGACATGAGGGAGAGGGTAGTCGAGAACAGAGTTCTCAAATTTTAGTCAACAGTGTCATGATCTATGATCTGTCATTCCCCTTATTCTGAAGATACCTGATTGTAAATAAGATAAGAAAGAGCTACACTAATAAAAGAGAAAGATGCAAATTGACTGTACCTTCGCGACGCCCACCAGCCAATCAGGAGTGAGTATGCAAATTAACCCAACAAATATGGCGGGTTAATTTGCATACACAGGCGCCAAGTGGCCGGGAGCATTCCGCACCACCCCAGCTGCTCCAGGCGTCTGGGCAGCGTGGGAAGGTAGAAAGGTGGCTCCGGGCCGGAGCAAAGGCTGAAAGATGGCTCCGGCCAAAGCAAAGGCGGTGCTGGCAGCCAGGGGAAGGAAGGCCCATTCTTGCACGAATCTTCATGCATTGGGTCTCTAGTTAACATATAAAGAAATATATAAGCACAAAGCAATATATAAGTATAAAGAAAATAATTACAAAGCAATAGTATATGATAATTCCATTAATATGTAAATCCAGATTCCTGCTGGTGCTTATGTCTAGACACTGGAAAAGTGTCCCCAAGGGGTAATATTAAGGAAGAAGATCTTATCTGTTGAATAAAGTCAAACATGTACTTGTTAAAATTATTTTGAAAAGAAAATGTTTGGATTTTGCTTACTTTTAACTTGTCTTTAGAAAATTTTAAGCACTAAGTTTTAAAATGGTGTATTAAAAGGAGAAATTTCTGGTAAGACCTGGCAGACACTTTGCTATCACCTTTTTAAAAAAAATATGTTTTTATTGATTTTTGAGAGAGATAAAGGGATAAGGGAGAAAGAGAGAGAGAGAGAGAGAGAGAGAGAGAGAGAGAGAGAGAGAGAGAGAGAGATATGAGAGAGAAACTTTGATCAGTTGCCTCCTATATGCACCCGACTGGGGATCAGACCTTCAACCTGAGTATGTGCCCTGACTGGGAATCAAACTGGTGACTATTTGGTGCATGGGGCGATGCTCAATCAACTAAGCTATACCAGCCAGGGTATTGCTATATCTTCTTTTAATTGAATAATTATTATGGGTTAGGCACCATTATAGACACTATAGCACAGTAGAGAATAAGACAGATAAGGCCCATGACTTACAGCTTATATCCTAGTGGTAGTGTTGATAGTGAGATATATAATAATCAATCAGTACATAAAGATGATCTGCCACGATTTCTATGCACAGAATCCCCGGTGTAAGAATCACCAGAAGAAAATATTTTTAAAGACATAAGCACTAGCAGAATGCTGAACTTATGATCGTTTCCAATGTGATATTAGGCAAATTATTTTCCTATAACTCAAAATCCCTTTCTGGGAACAATTCATTTTCCATTCATTTTAATCTTAAGATGGGCAATCATTGGGGCCTTTAATTCTTTAATTTGTATCGTGGCAGTGGAGACCAGTTAGAGCCTATATTAAGTGATTGTCAATAGACTACAGGGTACTTAATTTTTCTATTTATTTTACCTTTAATAATCACATCTGGAGATTTTCTTAAAAGAATGTTCATGCACAGTGGAAAGTGTTGGACAGCTTAGTGTCAAATAATTAAAATTATATTGTGTGTATATTTTTAGAACAAAACCTATAGAATTTGTTGCAGTTGCTCATTACATTTTCACAAGGCACACATTCATGAGTGCCTCATAAAATAATAGCAAGCATAATTATGATAGGAACTGGGATCTATTGAGTAACTTGCCATGTGCCAGGCACTGTTTCTAAGCACTTCTGTGTATTGGTTGTTGAATCTTCACAACCACAGGAGTAGGCATCATTCTGAACTCTATTTCACAGACCAGCAAAGTGAGGCCCAGAGAAATTAAGTAAGATTTTTACATATTAGAAAATTTACATAATGACATTTCTCATGTTACTTCCTCAAGCTGACCAACCATCCTGGTTTGCCTGGGTCAGGTCTGGTTTTAGCACTGAAAGCCCTCAGTCTCAGGTAAACCAAGACAGCTGGCCACTTGAAAATTTTCACTAAATATTTAAATCCTGCATCAGTTAGACTATTGTCAGAGGACGTTGCTTCATTTCACTCGCTTTAACAAACTGCTGCTCGTTTGTCTTTCAGGGAAGAAGTCCCTAATCCAAGTCCTACTTCCCTCTCTGAGGTATTGTTTTAAAATACTCTGAAGGTTTTCTAAAAATCTGATAGTTATTTTGCTATTACATCTAACCTCACTTTATCTATTTTCCAGTTTATTTACAGTGACTGTTTATAACTGATGCTCACTTTGGTATAAAATGTTTAAGCAGGAACCTCTGAAAGACACTACTCTGGGGCATGAGGGTGTGAGCTGAGCCAGGCCAGGTGAGTCAGTGTTGAAGAGTGGGGCAAAGGAGATGGCCTGAGGGCCAGAGTGGATGGAAAGTCAGGACCTGACATACATGTTATTGTTTTCACACAAGTCTGCTGACGACCACAGGTTCATTTCTGGAAACCTGGCGAGGAATGCTTCTAAGATTCTAATCTGGAAATTCCAGACGGTGTCTCAGACATGGCAGAACTGTATTGAAGCTACAAGTCAAAACCTGAAATGTGGAATACATTGATTTTTAGACAATGTATCAGTAATGGAGTTCTAGGTTCGGTGCCCGGCCCCTAAGTTCTATTTTGTGCTCCTTCCTTACGGTTTCTTAAGTACCTGTAAGTTCCCTGCAGTGCCATGTTGGCACACAACTTCAGACTGAAAAAACTTATAGTGAGTCCCTATCGCCTCACCGTTCTCCTATGGTCCTGCTAAAATTTAGTATTTTTAGCCAGATTTACTTTTTCCAGCTGTGCTAATTGTTGAGCTTTAAGCCATTGAATAGATCACAAAGGTGAATGTGATTGCGGGGGAAGAGGGCCAAGATAGAGCATGATCAACCAGTTTTTCATGATAATCATTCCAATATAATTAGATCAACATTTTTTATTTGCTCTATCATAGAAATGTATTATGAGGGACATAATCTATGAGATGTTCCAAGAAAAAGAGACTAATATTCAAATAAAGGTTGTGAAATCTGCATCCTACTATATTTATCCTCACTAAAAGAGTAGACATAATTGTAAGTATTGCCATTGATTCAGTAACTTTGGATAAAAATTTATACAAATCTATACATTATATATTCACATCAATTATAAGTCAAATTCTTGATTCTAAAAACATTACAAGGTGAGTAAAAGTACACCGTAGCATTGAGAATATATTAAAAATTCTTTTTCTCAGAGAGCCAAAATCAAATTAGCATATTAAATGCCTTAAGAAGCCTCACAATAATTAATAAAAGCTTGTTATTTTTGTTTTACTCTGGGTTATCCAAAATTACTTGACCACAAATGTCATTTTTTTCATGTATCATTTACTCATGTATTGTGACTCCAATGATCACACTACAAGGAATGCTGCCTTATCATTTTGCTGTTGTTTAATAATGAACCCCAAATATTTCATACAGAGGTGTTTCAAAGAACCTTTTTAGGAATATCTTGAATATTTTCTGATCAGACTTCCCACTAGGTGGTAGTGTTACAACAGCAAAATCCTTCACACCAATGGCCTAGCAGCTCCAATTCAATTCTAGGGGCATTGCCTGCTTTTAGTGAGATAATTGTCTAATGCTCCATAGTCTAGTGACTTTGCTGAAACAAAGATTCAGAATCTTTACTCCCAGGCTAATGCTCTTTCCATTTACACAGCATATGTCCTTAAGAAAGCAAGTGCCTCTCTTCTTAACCAAGAGTCTTTGAAATGCTATCTAATTACAAATTTGTAAAATTTTCTAAGGAGTTATGCAAGAAAGCAAATCTCTTCAGGAGAAGGCAAAACTGACAGCACAAATGATACATGAAATGTTATGAGAATTTTTCATGAGTTTCCAGACCCCAGAGAGGTGAGAGATAGAGACAGTCGATTCTGGAAACAGTTCAACTCAGGAAAAACTTGCAGGGCAAAACCACAGCAGTCCTAGCACATATGATTCATACATACACTCCAGGTCAGAGTGTACATTGTCCTGGAGATCTGTCTTATGTCACTGAAGCTGCTTGAAAGGCTGGTATATGTTGTAATAAAAAGTGACCTTAAGGATGAGCTTAAGACATTTATTTTATAAATGAGGCTGCTGAGGTTAAGGGAAAACAAGTCATTGGTCAGGAATATTTCTAGCACACACATGAGCAGAGTGAAATCTAAGGAGACCTGTTTTGAGGACATTACTCTGGCTCTCATCATTTCCAGGACCTCTGATATATATCTTTCTCCCAGTTTTAGGATTGGTAACTCTGAGTCTCCTTGCCTGTCCAAAACTTGTTGCTAGTATGACTTCTTATTATGAGCAGAAATCTGATTCACAGGACTCTAATTCTTCTATCATACAATGGAATCATCTCAGCATCCCCATAGCCTAGCATGCTGCCTAGCACACGGTAATCTCCGATGTATGCATGCATCTATTCTGACCCATCCACTCATTACCACTCAGTCAAAAAGTAGGGGAATAACGTGATAAAGTCTTCAGAGCCCTCCTTCATTTTTGGTAACATCTATTTTTAACAATAACTTTTTGGAAACAACATTGCCTCTCTTTTTGCCTTTGTCATATAGTTTCTGTATTATGATCTTATATTACAAACTCTTTCCCCACCCTGATATTTATAGACATTTTTCTGTATTTTCACCTAGTACTCCTTACTATTCATATTTAAATCTTTAATCATTCTAGAATATATTTTTGCATAAGATTAGATAATTTTCTGATATGACTTATTAACTTATCTATGCTTTTCCCACTGATTTGAGGTATCATATTTGTCATCATTTTTATATAAATTATATATGTAACAAAATAATACAATTCATCATTGTATAAAATAGTAAAATATGTAATTTTTATATGCTATACATAATAAAAATATAAAGTGTATATTTTCATACATAATAAAATATATCATCTGTTGCTATAATTTTATTATATTTTATCCATTTATCTGTTTATATGACTTTATTATGGAAAGGATTGTATACTAGTATATTACTGTTTTCTTTGGATCAAATGAGTAACATATTTAATAAATATTGTTAATATTGAATATAGAGATGTTTAGCTAAGTGAACAATATAATCAGTCCCAATAATATATGAATTGACATAAATATAGGGAGGAGGTTTTTATTATTATAAGGGCTAGAGGATTATGGGAGATGAGCGAGGAGCATAGGTTATAAAATCCCTGACTTTAGCAGAGGTGTGCACATTTTCCTCATCTACTCTTACAGAAATCTCAGGTGGGTCTTGCTTGTGTTTGAGAAACAGTCATTGAGAATGATTGCATAGAACACATTACCTTCTTTACTGGAGACATAATCATTAAATATTTAAGGACAGTTAAAGGCAGGATCAGATAATCCTGAGGAGCAAGATCACAATGTCCTCATTCTCAAGTTTCTGAAAATGAGGATAATAGTAAATTGCGTGAGTTTATTATGAGGATTAAATGAAATACCAAAATGTTTTCCAGCCCAAATTAGATGATTAATGATATTATCTTCCCTAAAAGACATTCTATGAGATCCTTGTGAGCAATAGAGACCTTAATAAGAATATAAAAAAGAAAAAAAATGCTCAAATATGGAGCTGATCAGTCTCTTTTACTGATTTGATGAAATAACTAGATGGACCAAAAGTGAATATTAGAGTTAAGTGTTTTGAAATATGAAATGTTATTTTTTCTCTGTAATGCTAACAAGGAATATCTGCCTAATACTGCACAGTTCACATGAAAGTTCATGTGCTTTGACAATCTGGGTAGAAAAACCTCTTTTTGTTTTTGTTTTTTTGAGGAGGGAGGGTCTCATATACCTTTGTTAATTACTTCTGTAGGTTAGGTCAAATGTAAAGTTCTTTAATTTGGAGGTATCCTGTAGGGCTTTAGCAATTAATGAGAAAATTATTAATAGGTTAAGCTAGGACATACTTGATCTATGTCATTGAGAAGGAACTGTCAAAGGTCCTATCTCTGTATGTCTGAAACTTATAGGTTAGAACGTTTTTCCTGGGCCAAACAATTTTAGTATCAAGTCAAGAGTTTGAAAATTTCAGAGGGAGGGGGGCGGGCGGGAAGAGTAACCAAAGAACTTATATGCATGTATACATAACTCATGGGCAGACAGTAGTGTGGTGAAGGCCTGGGAGGGGGCAGGAGTGGGTGAAGAGGATCAATGGGGGAAATATAGAGGACATCTGTAATACTTTCAACAATAAAGATACAATTTTTCAAAAAGCTACACCTTAGCCAGGTAAGAGAGAGGTAAGCTTGAGGAACTGTTTGTCAAGGACATTTCTAGGAACTGAGGTGGAGTCATAGGTCTGGAACATGAAATCAGACCTTTAAATTGTTTTATTGGAAACCCAAGGATAGAACATTTACATAGCCAAGAAAATAAAAACCTTCTGTGGTAGTCTGATTGCATTAACGATTTGATTCTATCCTTGCTCTCTGCCATGTAGCTTTATAGTGCCCTCCCACTCTGACTCTGGGCTGGGCCATGTTACCTGCTTTGCTTAAAGGGACGCTGTAGGGTAACCAAATGCCCTGGTTTGCCTGGAATTAAGGGAGTTTTCTGAGGGATGTGGGATGTGGGATGTGGGATGGGGATAGACCAGGCAAACCAGGACTAGTTGGTCACTCTAAGACTTGGCAAATTGACCAAGCAGAGGCTGGAAAGGAGCCTTCACTTGCCTGTATTGCCTCATCTTGAGGGGGATGCTCAGGCTGGCCTGCTGGATGCTGTGGACACTTGGAGAAAAGCTGTGCCCTCCCAGTACTCCCAGCTGAGGAATCCTACATTTGCTGATTCTTAGTCCTACCATGCACTCGTGCATGAGCTCAGCCAGATCAGCTGAAATCCACAGACTCGTGAGCTATGTAAATGTCTGATGTATGCCACTGAAATTTTTGTGGTTGTTTGCTATGCAGTATTATTGTGCCATAGATAAATGAGACAGCTACTTGCATTTATTTAACATCTACATTATTTAGGTTTATTGGCAAATTAGGAAATAGCAGAACAGCCCTTTATCTGTAAAATTTGAGCACTATAAATTTTGGTATTTAAAATAGTTTTATAATTTAGATATCATTATAGTCAAATGCCCAAAGGATTGAATTGATGACTTTTCAGGATATGGCTGGAATTAGCTGCACTCAGTGCACAGGGATTTGGTGATAATTTCCCAGGAAAGGCTGTGCCCTTTGTGAGGCTGTTGGTTGTTTAGGGTGAATTTCTCCATAATGTTCTAGACCAGTGGTTGGCAAACTCATTAGTCAACAGAGCCAAATATCAACAGTACAACAATTGAAATTTCTTTTGAGAGCCAAATTTTTTAAACTTAAACTTCTTCTAACACCACTTCTTCAAAATAGACTCGCCCAGGCTGAAAACCGACTTCTGCACATGGGCCACGAAGTTTCAATCGCACTGTTCGTGCGCGCCCGCACGTGGTATTTTGTGGAAGAGCCACACTCAAGGGGCCAAAGAGCCGCATGTGGCTTGTGAGCCGTGGTTTGCCAACCACTGTTCTAGGTGCGTAGTCCTGGTCCTTCTGCTTCTCTACCTTCTCAGTGGCTTCCCGACATTGTTGGAAGTTATGTTTCAATTTTCTGAAAATTTATCTGTTTCAGCTGTTACTAGGGCATCTGTTTGGATAAGTGCATTACCATTTATTTTCTGTGTACATGCAGTGCATGAAAAACAGAATTTTGTAGTCGGAAGGAGCTACATAAATAACCATCCTCTCAGTTTTTTTGATGAGGAAACTGAGATTGGCAAATGTTAAATTACTTTGCTTCCAGAGCACTCTCAGCAAGAAAGTTGCAGGAGTAGGGTTGGAACTTGTAAACACAGACTGCTAGTCTAGACTAGAGGTGTTTTAATCACCTCTGGGACTTTTCCTCAGGGACAGTAAAGCATTGCCCCTCCCCTCACTCTCTCACAACTGAGGACTTTGGCCTAATCTTCCTGGTACTTAGTAGAAAGGTTTGGTGTCGCCAGGCCCAGTGAAGTAAAACCTATTTGCATATGTCAAGGGTAACTACAAAACAAAAAAGGAAAAATTACGTGTTTTATTTTCCCTGGTGCAAAAAGGAATAACACCCCTCTTACTGGAGGACTAGTTCCTAGTTCGCTTGAGGACTTGTATGCCATGCTGAATCGGCCTGGCCATACAGGAGGGTGAGATCTCTTTCTGTCTGCAATTTCTTAGTTGATTGCCTGTGATAACAGTCAGATGCTTATTTGATACTAAAACTGTTTTCTTTCTCTTCTACATTTGTGGAGAGGTTATCTGAGTTGGCAGCAGATTTTGTTTTTAATTATATTTTCCCAACACATAATAAATAGTAGTGAGAGAGAGGGATGGAATAGGAGAACAAAATTGTCTGGACTGGGACAGGAGTTTTTAGATGGTCTTGAAGAGAGCAATAAGCTCAAAAGGCACTAAAGTGAGAGCAAGGCAGGGAGAAGAAAAAGAGAATTTTCAACAAATAACGCACTCTGTTCATTTTCCTTCAGAGTGTTCAAAAACTAGACATAAAGGACTTGGGTTAAAATTGAAATTACCTTTGGCTACTTGGATCATAATCAATTACACTGGGTTAAAAATTGAAATGACTTTGGCTATCTTGTTCTCTTGGCTACAATATCACTCTGGGCCTAAACAAACAGGCAATAGGTTTATAGCAGTACAAAGAAATAAAGATTTATGGTTTTGAAATCTTATCTTCCTTCAGTTGCATTCAGGCAACACTCATGCCTCAATCAATTTAGCATACCCCAAATAGATTTATCTTTCAAAAAACACTTGAACAAACATATCAATAGAAAAATGGGTAAAGGATAAATAAGCAATTTCAAAATTTATATTGAGAGTACATGTATACAGTTGTTGAAATGGCCTAAAAATTAAGAAAATGCAATTTAAGATGACTTGATACACCAATTTTCACTTGACAAAGGTATAAAATGATAATTTTCAATTTATATAAAGGTGTGGGAAAAGGGGAATTCTCAGAATTTAAATTGTTCTAACTTTTTTAGTAATGTGTACTCTTAAATGTTTATATATATTTTTATCCATAATTTTTCTTCTGGAATTGTATCAATTAGAAATAATCTGACAATATTCTTACAACACTGCTTTTAACATCAAGAACTTGAAAACACTGTAATAGCCACGCAATAGATATAATAAATTATAGTATATCCATATAAGAAATACTATTTAACCATTAATATGATTTTAATGCTTATTGACCTGAAAAAATAGTCTAAAATCAAGTCAAACAAACAAACAAAAACAACAACACACCAACAGATTACATAATCGTTCATATTATAATTCGATTTTATTTAAAAGCATTTTGAAAGGCACATTAAAATGTCATACTAATTATTTCTAGAGCTATATATTTTCTGTGTTACTGTTTTTTTGGGTAAGAGCTTTATTGGGGTAGAAGATATTTGCAAATTATATCTCTAATAAAGGGCTAATATTCAAAATATATAAAGAACTCATATAACTCAGCAACAATAAAACAATCTGATTAAAAAATGGGCAGGAAAACTGAATAGATAATTTTCCAAGGAAGACATACAGAAATCCAACAGATATATGAAAAGATGCTCAACATAACTAGTTATAAGGGAAATCCAAATGAAACCCACAACAAGATACCACCTCATACCTATTAGAATGGCTATTATCAATAAGACAATAAATAATAGGTGTTGGAGAGGTTATGGATAGAAGAGAACCTTTGCACACTGTTGATAGGATTGTAAACTAGTGCTGCAACTATGAAAAACATTATGGAGGTTCCTCAAAAAATTAAAAATAGAGCAACTATATGACCCAGCAATCCCTCCTCTGGGTGTCTACCTGAAAAATTGAAAACACTTATTTGTAAAGGTATGTGTGCCCCTATATTAATTGCAGCATTATTTACAATAGTCAAAGCATGGAAGCAACCCAAGTGTCCTTCAACGAATGACTGGATAAAGAAGAAGTGGTACATATATAGAATGAAATACTACTCAGCCACAAAAAAGAGATTGCTACTTTGACAACATGGATGGACATTAAGAGTATTATGCTAAGTGAAATAAGTCAGACAAAAAAGGACAAGAACTATATGATACCATTTATATGGGTGATATAAAACAAAAACAACAACAAATAAACAGACAAAACAAACCGAAAAACAGACTCATAGATGCAGACAACAGTATGGTAATTACCAGAGGGGAAAGCGGTGGAGGGAGGATAAAGGGGGTTAAATAAATGGTGACAGAAGGAGACTGGACTTCAGGTAGTGAGCACATAACAGAGTATACAGATGTCATTCTATAAAGTTGTTTATTTATATAATATTATTAACCAATGTTATCCCAATACATTTAATTAAGAAAGGTCTTATTGGGATATAATTCACATACACATGTCAATTTTATATATCTTTTATTGTTTAATCAGACTTATTGCATAGCTATTATTATATACTAGTAACCTAGCGCGCGAAATCGCGCGAGACCCAGACCTGTGAAAAATTGCGCAAGACCTGGGATCCCTGAGTCCTGCCAGTGCCACGGGACTCCCCCAAGTGACTGCATCCCAAGTCCCGCCGGCACCGTGGGACCCAGAGTCAAATCCCTGCCCACCCGCACGCGCCTCGCCACGCACACACGCAGGCTCCTGGTGACCAGTCTTTGGTGGTTACAGCGTTATGACCACTGGGTTTTTATTATATAGATTATTTACTATTATGAATGGGACCTTTTTAAAAATTATATTTTCTAAATTTAAAATAGAAAATGCTGTTGTACATTTATAATAAAAACTATTTCCATTCAAAACATTTTAGCATTGTTTAAATAAAGGATTCATTAAATTAAAAAAAGACCCAAAACAATTGTTTCTCAGTACTTTTACCAACATTTAGCACTTTAGGGAACATAAAAAAATTGCTATGTGAGTGTAATAAACACAAATAAATGAATTAAAATATATTACTCTGTTTAAAAAGCCTCTGGTGCCTCCCCATACCTGTGGGACAACTTCTTCAGCTTCTAAACCCATCTACTATCTGATTCTAATTCCAACATATTCACTTATTGATTGAATATTTGGCTGATTTTTTTCACAAACACATATTTGCCAGGTACTTTGCTATTTTCTCTTCTGGTCTTATCTTTCATATTCTTTGCTGCAGTTGAAACATGCTCTACACATTGCTGCCTCCTTGCCTATGAAGTTTCTCATAACTTGAAGTCCATTTATTCAAAACCTCGTTACTATCCATTAAGTCACACTTATAAACCTTTTTTTCTTCAAATATTCTAGCTCATCTTTCTTCCATTTCAAATAATCCAGTCTCCTACTATTTACTCTGAATAGACTATACATTGTGAGATTTCAACTTCAGGATTAAAGTTAATGGAAAGGGAGCTTTGAGGGTGATGCATGCCCCAACTTGAGGATGTGGATATTCATTGGGCCTTGCTGTCTGTATTGTAATTCTTTTCTATCTTGTTGGCCTATGATCATGTACCTTGAAATGTACTTTACTGAAGAATATAAAAATCAAATTTAAGATGTGATGGAATGATGAATTCCAATCCTTAGGTAAAACGTGGTGATCTAGTAGGATCTAGATTTAGATTGTAAACTTATTGTAAAAATAAGCTTACAATCGTCCTAAAGGCATTTATCCATGTGTTCCTTTAGAGCTGATAAGAATTTTATGGTTTACCCCTAAATTTTAAAATTAGTTGCATATGAAAACAACCAAAAGAAGATGAACTTATTACCTCTTTTTCACTATTTTCTATAAGAATCCTTGGCTACACCTGCCTTCTTATAGTTTCCTTCCTGTCCATGCTTGCTTGTTCAGTGCCTTTAGCCTCTATTACTATCACCATTCTTTGTGTTCATTAAAATTCCATGAAATGTAAATTAACTCAATGCATCTATATAACTATTACTAATTATGTTTAGTCTAAATCGAACTTTTTTCTTATTTGTATTTCTGCAAACATTTTTTTCACATCATCTGCATATACATCACATACTTGTTTTGTCTTGAAATTACTGTTCCATCTTTTAAAAAATTTAATCTGACTAGAATTTAACTCGCTCAAGAGCAGATTGCATGGGTGGTAGAAGGAGCATGGATTCAGAACTTGGTTTCATTTATGGTTCTTCCCAGCTGTTCAATCTTGGGCGAGTTACTTCATCCCTCTGATACACAATTTCCTTCTCGGTTAAAATAAGGTAAAGATACCTTGGTCATATAATTGTGATGAGGGCTAAATGTGATGTATATAATGTGCTGTGTCCACAGTAAGTGTTCTAAAAGCTATCATTTTTTTTTCTTACTAGATAGGAAAGGTTAGCTTATACTGTGGTAACAAACAATCCAAACCTCAGTCACATAACACAGAAGCTTATCTTCTCTTGGATTTCATGTCCAACATGGGTCAGCAGGGAGGCTCTGCCCAAAGGAGTGACTTAACCCAAGGTAATGGAGACCTATTTGACATGTGATTCTAGGATCATAGAAGCAGTGAGCAGAGAACATGGCCAATGAGTTGGCACTTAAAACTTTTGCATGAAAGTAGTACACTTTCCTTCTATTCATACGCCATTGGCTAAAACAAATTACCTCTGACTTATAGCCAGCCACTCAGAAGTACAAGTGACAGCCTGGAGTTATGATTGGCATGTGAAGTGGGGTGAGGCAGTCTGGTGGGACTGAGCCTTTAACTTGTGGTATCTGACACTATCTCTAGGTCAGTGATGGCGAACCTATGACACGCGTGTCAGCACTGACACGCGTAGCCATTTCTGATGACACGCGGCCGCTGAGGCGGCGGCCGCATGCCGAGGATGAAACATTTGCTGCTCCTGAGGATGAAACATTTGCGAAATAGTGTGTTTTTTCCTCAAAGTGACACACTACCCGAGTTATGCTCAGTTTTTTGGCGAAGTTTGACACACCAAGCTCAAAAGGTTGCCCATCACTGCTCTAGGTAGATAGTATCAGAATTGAGTTAAATTGTTGGACACTCAACTGGTGCTGGAGAATTGCTTGGTGGGGGAAAATCCCTCACGCACCTAGCATCAGAAATGTTGTGAGTGTGGTAGTAATGTGAGAGTAAGGGAGACCCACAGAGGAGAACTGCTTTTTTCCCTGCTTAGGTGGAAAATTGGGAGTTTTCTCAACTCAAGTAGGCTGTTCTGTTCTAATGCTGTGATACATTGTGACTGCATCACAGAAGCATTGCACTGTAATGTGGGGAAGGTCCTGATGGATCATCTGGTCTCGGGTCTTAGCCGGCCCTCCTCCACGTTTCCCCAAAGTGGTTATTCAGCCTCTGCCTTAGCATCTCTGTTGATCCAATAGACTAAAAGTTTGGCAAGACTTTCTTACTGAAATAATTAGGTTTCAGTAGGGTCATTTATGCACGTCTGTGCCTTACAAATTTATAGTTCTCTGTTTTACTTTTAGAGTACTTTGAATTTTGTCTCTGCTCATAAATCTTGCTATGGTGCCAACACCTGATAGCACAAAGGACATTATTAGGAGAATAAAAAAGATTGATGCATCCTACTCCAACCTGTAGGTGAATTGTTGCTTTAATGTGATTGTTCTGTTTTATGCCTGGGCTTTGTCCCACCTTGGTGAATACTGAGACATAATAATGCAATTTAGTCAGGAGAGCACCAGGTGGTACATAATGTCATCACTGAAGATGCTGTTACTATGGCACCCAGAACCCGATTCCAGCTCTACGCTTTCACCATCTTTCTCTGTTTTCACAGAGGGAAGAAGCTGCGGCAAACCAGATTTTAATATTTTAAACTTAGCTAGGAGGTTTTGTTCTCTATCAGGATGGATGCTCTTCTCATCATTCTTTTCTGTCAAGCAGTCTCACTGTGCATAATCCCCAAAGCTTCTTTTGGTGTTAGTAGAGTCATTTCCAGGTAAAATATTTTGGCGTATTACCATTGTAACCTAATAGTTGAACCAGAGAAAGAGAATTAGTCTTTGCGAAAACATTAGTGAACAGAAACTTGACGGTCTTCCTGTGCACTGGGGAGGCTAGCTGGTAAATGAAATGATCTTCCTCGTTTCTCAGAACCTTAAAATATATGGATTGTTTATTTGGTTCTCCAAACACTGCAAGACAATCTTCTGCATGACAAATTTTTAAGGAGAAGTTTGGCTACAACAAAGGCTTACGATGTTAAAGTTCTCTTAATTAACCCTAAATCTTTATGTGGTAACTTAGTGATAAAGTGTGATATTTTGGAATGAACTTTAAGAAAGAGGAAATGGAATTTTGAATCTCATAATCTGCATTTTCCAAAGTATGTTCTGCAGAATGTTACTGAATGCTATGCAACAGATGATTTCATTGAGAAATGCTGGGTTAAATAAAATCAAGCTGTTTGACTCATTGGAAGAATTCACAGGGGCCTTCATTTATTAATGCACAGGGTGAATTTCTAAGAGTTGGATAAACTAGGCAGAATTTTTCATTTTTATTTCACCATGAAATTTTTTTAACAGAGTATGTTAATGATCTCATGTCCCCGCAAAGCAACCATTGGGAAGACCCACCCTAAATTCTCCTTTGAAAAAAGTTTTGGCTACCCTATGGACTACATAGATAAAACATTCTTTGTTTAATTAAGCAATGTGCACATGATCAGATGCAGACAGTTATGTAAGCAACAATGGGTTATACAAATTGGAATCCTAGAGCATAATCTTCTGTGATAGATAATTGAAGGAATGTACTGCTCTAGCTGTAGGTGCCAAGAGATCAAGAGATTAGCAGGAACTTGAACCTCTCACAATGTGAGTGTGACTGAACAAGCTCCATTGTGAAGATCCCATTCCCTCATGAATGTGAAAAGTGGGTATGGGATAGTTGTGTTGGGCTTTTGTCCTTAGCTTGCATATTTTTTTCATTGGAAAGGGCAGTTTTACACAAATGAAAAGTGAAATAACAATATAACTCAATATCGAATTGATCTAAATGTGTTGTACAGACAAAAGTTTGTTAGAATTCAAAGGGAGAAGGGAAAGATAGTGGACTGCATGGAAGGCTTCAGTAGTAGATGAGATTTGGGCTAGTTTTAAAGAATAGCCTAAAATAGTGAGAGGCTGAGTAGAACTTTGAACTTAGTATTTTCATATTCTGTCCCCCCAAATCCCTTTCCTTGATGATCTTAGTGATGACTTCAGATGTGCAGAATTATAGAGTATGCCTAAATACCATCCAGACATTTTTGTGCTGTCACTCTTATATTTTATAATCCAACTGAATATTTGCTTTGTCTAAAAAAAAAAATGGCATATCTCTCATCTAATCTAATAATAGACAAATATGCAAATTGACCATACCTCCGACACACCCATAAGCCACGCCCACCAGCCACGCCCACCATCCAATCAGAGCGAGTATGCAAATTAACCCAAACCAAGATGGCTACAGCCACAGAGAGCAAGGTTTCCTAGGTAACAGAGGAAGCCAAGCTTTCTGCCAGCCGTTGGAGGCCTAAGCCTCCACTCAAGCTACAAAGTTTCAATTATAGAAGGTAAACAAATTCAAACAAATGGCGGCAGAATGGAGCTTGAGAGAGCAGGCCAGGGTTGCCGCCGGCAACAGGGGAAGCAAAGCTTTCTGCACACCCTGGCCAGACCCACCCGCTTAAGGCAACAAAGTTTCAATTATAACCCCAACACAAATGGCTTCGGGCCTTGGAGGGAGCCCCAGGCTTGGCTCCACTCCAGGCTACAAAGTTTCAATTGTAGAAGGAAAATAAATTCCAGATACCAGGGCCTCTGCTTACGTTGCCAGGGGGCGTGGCCCGCCTGCAAACCACCACAGGCCCCTCGCTCAGGCCGCCCCACACCATAAGGGAACCCCCACCCTGATCAGGGACACCCTTCAGGGCAAACCAGCTGGCCCCCACCCCTGTACCAGGCCTCTATCCTATCTAATAAAAGAGAACTATGCAGATTGACCATCACTGCAACACACAATATAGCTGCCCCCATGTGGTCAACGATCCTGCCCCCATGTGGACACAAGATGGCCACCACAAGATGGCCAGCAGGAGAGGGCAGTTGGGAGGCACCTGGCCTGCAAGGGAGGGCAGTTGAGAGGGACCTAGCCTGCAAGGGAGGGCAGTTGGAGGTGATCAACCCTGCAGGAGAGGGCAGTTAGGGGTGACCAGGCCGGCAGAAGAGGGAAGTTGGGGGCAAACAGGCTGGCAGCAGAGTGGTTAGGGGGTGATCAGGCTGGCAGGCAGAAGCGGTTAGGGGCAATCAGGAAGGCAGGCAGGCAAGCAGTTGGGAGCCAGCAGTCCTGGATTGTGAGAGGGATGTCCGACTGCCTGGGATCGGGCCTAAACGGGCAGTCGGACATTCCTAGAGGGGTCCCAGATTGGAGAGGGTACAGGCTGGGCTGAGGGACAACCCCCCTCCGTGCACGAATTTGGGGGGCAAGACTCGGGGTGGCCTATCCGGCCATTGAGAGGCACGGATCTGCTGCCACTGAGGGGGGCTACCCTGCTGTTGAGAGGCGCAGGGGGCGGCACTCCCGCCCCCTGTGCCTCTCAATGGCCAGATCCGTGGCCGCTGCGGGGGCCTGCTGCTGACACCCAGCTGCGCCTCTCAACGGCAGGGTAGCCAGGTGTCCGCAGCAGCCCCTCCTCAGCGCCTCTCAACAGCAGGGTAGCCCCCCTCAGCGGCCGCGAACCATCAAAAGCGTGGGAGCTGGGTGCCTGTCTGCTCCGGCACCAGGCCTTTCAGAAGCCTCCGCCGAGCCAGAAGCTTCTGAAAGGCCTGGTGCACCAGCGGACAGGCATTCAGCTCCACCGCGAAAAGCAAAAGCATGTAGGGGACCCTACACGTGCATGATTCAATCATGCACTGGGCCTCTAGTAAAACAATAAGAAAGAGGAAGAAAAAGCAGTTAAGGGAGAGGAGAAACTGGGATTTTCTTAAAAATGCTTTGCCTTCCATTTCTTTAAAAGTAATCTATTATAACAGGTTTCTGCATCTCAGTCACAGCATAAGAAAAATGGTGCTATTACAAGTCATATGAGTTTACAAAATACTTCATTTCTTTATCACTGTTGATTGTGAAAAATATGTAAAATAAAAATAAAAGAATAAAGAATTGAAACAGAAATTTAAAAATTACTAGTAATTCTAAGCCCAGAGATAAATAGCACACAAATGGAAAAATTATATAATTTATATTAAGCATATCTATTATATATTAAATATACATATTTCATATATATGAAAGATAATATATAGGAAAGATAATACACATGAAATATATGAATGATAATATATTTGGTCTATAACTATATGTATTTATAAAAAAGTGATTATAGTCTTCATTCTACTTTTAAACCTGATATTATTCAGCAACAGTATTGGCTTACTTTAATATATCTGTATTTAAAAAAAAATTTATGATCTGTTGAACCATTGTTTGATTTTTAGCTTCTTTTTTCTATAAACCAGACCAAATGTTTATCTTAAAATAAATGATACAAATGATTGACCTATAACTGAGTTCTTAAAATCAAAATCATCTAAGATACAAAAAGCACTATTATTAATATGTCCATTACTAACCCATATTAGTGTTATGATATAACTTAGCAGCAATCAGGATACTACGAGTGTCCCAAATTATGTTTACTTATTTCTTAACTATGTTTTATAGTAAAATAAAACAAAACAAGAGACCCCACAATTTTACATTAGGATAGTTTTTCAATCTGGTTAAAAAAAGTAATATTTATTTATCTTTTATTTTTCCACATGGAGGGAGGAAACTCCTTTTGGAATTCAGCGACTGCCACTGTCCTCTTTGGGTACTTAAAATACAAGGTGTCCCAAAACTGTGTACACAGTTTGAATGATCATAAAGTCAGTGTTTATTAACATACAGTTCATTTCCAAAATTAACCTTTTGCACTCGGATGTCGAGTGTTACTCGACACGGTTAGCATTAGAATAAAGGAATCGAGAAAAAAGCAAGCGAGTGCAAAGGGTTAAGTGAGTTATCAGTTGTTAAAGTGTGCATACATTTTTTGGGACACCCTATATTTTGATTGCACCTGTGTCTCAGTTACTGGTGTGAGTCAGCCACATGTAGAGAACTGTTTTTCTGTTTTCTAAGACCTACCTGTGCCAGAGGAAGGGAGAGAGTGCACAAACAGTGCTTCTCCACTGTGGGCGCACATTAAGACCTGGAAATCTTGAACAAATGCTCCTTTTTCCTTAGGAGATTCTCATTTAATTGGCCTGAGGTGTGCCCTGGACATGGGCATTTTAAAGACTTTGTAGGTGATTCGAATGAATAGCCAGGTTGAGAACACTCTTGTAGAGAAGCCAAATATATATATTTCATCTCTAATGGAAAAAAAAGTTATTCTTTCCTTTGGCCACTGGAAACATATTCTTTTAAGATATATCATCAAATTTTTATTAATACCTTTAAGTTCAGTTTGTTCAAGAAAGTATGGAGACAATAGAAATGACTTTTAATTTTCCCTTAGAGGTAAGAAAGAGGTGATTTTAAAATATATTTTATTGATTTTTTACAGAGAGGAAGAGAGAGGGATAGAGAGTTAGAAACATCGATGAGAGAGAAACATCAACCAGCTGCCTCTTGCACACACCCCACCGGGGATGTGCCCGCAACCAAGGTACATGCCCTTGACCGGAATCGAACCTGGGACCCTTCAGTCTGCAGGCCCATGCTCTATCCACTGAGCCAAACCGGTTTCGGCGAAAGAGGCGATTTTAGAACAAGTAGAGTAACATGACATTTTGCTTTACAAGTAAGTAGTCAGTCCACAGAATGCACCCTTCAGGATGGCAATGCAGGCAGAAAATAGAATAGGTTCCACAGGGCATAGACAGAATGCTGAATGCTTGTTTAGAAGGAGATTGGGACTGTTCAGAATACCTACTTACTAGTAGTACCCCTTGGGCTTGAAATCATGAAAATAATTAAATTTTTTTCTTTTCCAAATGTCTTTCTGATTCATAGTCACATACAATACTAAGCTGAAAGAACCACTAATTTTACTCATATGGGACCTTATAATTTTATGGGGCCTTATCACAGAGTTCTAGAGTTGGAAAGGCTCCCCAGTGTAACTGAACGAAGCTCCTCTCTGCTTTTGAATCTTTGCGACTGAAAGGATTTTAGAGACAGAAGAGGCAGTTAGGGGGAAGAGGGAGGCCATGGAGAGGAATGCACACATAATGGGCAGACACAGTTCCAAGCCACCAGATTGTTTACAAGAATGTTATAAGATAAGGGGAAGAAGAGGAGGGGGGGGCCAGGCGAGCTTTGAAACTTTGAAACTGATACCATGCAGGGAAAGGGGGAAAGTGGCCAATTAGGAAAACACGGGGGACATAAAATAAGGAAGGGTCCAATAAGGATGAACAGACAAAGACGCTACTAGCATTTATAAACCTGTAGACAAAGAGACTCACAGGACTAGTTTTCCCCCCCCCCCCCCATTTTAGAGAGAGAGAGAGAGAGGGTTCTCTATTTTGGGGACCCTCCCCAAGGGGGACTTTGTATACACTTGCAATAAACTTCCACACTTTTGCTTAAAATCTTTTAGTCTGAGAATTTTATTCTTCAAACTTCATAAGACAAGAACCCGCAAGAAGAGTCCAAGCTTGCCATTCGGGGTATCACTACCATGTGCACAGCGAGTGGTGTACATCTTTTGCTTAAACACATCCAGTGACAAGGAAATCACTGGCTCACCCTTAAGTCTGAACATCTCCAGTTATTATAAAATTCTTTTTTACTTCATAAATGTGTGATAGTTTATAACTTCCATCCTTTTATTCTGTGTGGCTATTGGAAGGAAAAAATATCATTTGTAAAGGCAATTGTCCTAAGTAAATCAAATATAAGAATTAGATTCTTTTCTGTGTAGATGAGAAATACTATAAAGACAAAACTTATAACAAATTTAAAATAAAACACTGTAAGTTTCCTGATATTTTTCTGACATGTAAAATAAGTTATTCTAATTTATCAAATATTAAAATTAATAAGAATATAATTCACCCAGCCACATGGCTAAAGGTTGAGCATTGACCTCTGAACCAGGAGGTCATGGTTTGATTCCCGGTCAGGGCACATGCCCAGGCTGTGGGCTCGATTCCCAGCATGGAGCATGCAGGAGGCAGCCAATCAATGATTTTCTCTCATCATTGATGGTTTCTATCTCTCTCTCCCTCTCACTTCCTCTCTGAAATAAATTAAAAAAAATGTTTTTTAAAAAGAATATAATTCATTTTAGTTAGTAATGAGTGGCCCAGGTAAAGGAATATGAAGCTGAAAAAATGTGACACAAATGACTATAGGTAAGTGAATTTTTAGTTGCTTGAACAGTTTTTAAGTTAGAGCAAGCTCTCTCACTTAGAGAACTAAGGTTTATACTTGAATTTCTCCTGGTCAATATACTTATTAATGCCTTAGACAAATATACAGAAAGCAGGTTTATCTAATTTACAGTAACAAATCTGGGAAGGGGGGCAAATGGTTATTACAGTGCTGTGGGGCACCTTACTGAAGCCTGAGATTAAAAGGATTATACACACTTACCAAAATATCCTCCAATTTTTGTGAACCAAATGGAGAAGGTAATACAAAATCTATAATTAAAAAAACCTACTATACACACACACACACACACACACACACACACACACACACACACACACACACAATTTGGTCAGTCTGTTAGCATGTCATCATCGGCTCTCATAAACCCACTGGTTTAGTGATGAAGTGGGATTGGGGGCATTCAGTGGCTACCCCGGCCTGGGAGCTAAAGGCTGCTTGAAAATGACTGTTCCCCTTGCATAATAATGTGGGGGTCATAAAACAAACAAACAAGAATATCTGTCTTATTTAAATTTTGTATATCATAAATTATTTTTGCATAGATTTTTAAAAAAAGATTGCATAAAATATTACTTGCTATCTTGAAGCGATATCTGTACTTTCATGTTCACTGAAGAACTATTCATAACTAGAGGCCCCATGCACAGATTCGTGCATTGGTGGGGGGCATGGCCTGCAGGGATAGGTCTGCTGTGGGAGAGCCACTCATCCTGGTCAGCCGAGTAGCTGTTGACCCGCCCTTTGAGTGGCTGCTCCCCCTGTGAGATCATCGCTTATCCCGGTCAGCTGAGCAGTGCTCCCACTATGGGAGCGCACTGACCACCAGGGGGCAGCTCCTGCATTGAGTGTCTGCCCCCTGGTGGTCAGTGTGCATCAGCGTGACTGGTTGACTGGTCGTTCTGGTCATTCTGCTGTTCAGTCACTGGGCTTTTATTATATAGGATAACTAAGGCATGGAAATATTTTGTGTCCATTAATGGATGAATGGATAAAGAAAATATGATATCTATACATATAAAAGGCTAATATGCTAAGTGTCTAACCGTCTGACTGGTCACTATGACGCGCACTGACCACCAGAGGGCAGACGCTCAATGCAGGACCTGCTGTGACGTGCACTGGCACTGCGGACCTGGTGCCCACAAAGCAACACTTGGTTCTCCCCCAAGTGGGACACAGGCCTCACCACCACCCTGAAGTGACACCCCACGAAATTGCAGCCAATGCTGCCGAGACCCCATAGTGCAAAATGCGGGCCACAGCCCAACCTGGAAACGGTTGCTGTGGGCACCAGGTAATGACGGCATGTAGCAATGCCCGGCTTCCTCTCCCTAGTAATGATTAGCCTCCTTGCAGTTTCTTCAGCCCAGGAACATGACTTGCTTTATAGCCAAGTGCAAACATTTCACACTTTAACCAAATGTCTATGAAATGTTTTCCCATGCCTCTCTCATCTGATCCTCACAGAAGTCCTGGAGTAGGTAGATAGGAGACTCGGTGGAATCTTATTTTCTTTTCATTAGCCGGAAAACAGAGATTTAGAAAGGTTAGAAACTTGACCCAACTGAAAACAAGTAAGAAATGGTGGACCTTGGAAATGACTTCAAGTTTTCTCACTGTGCAGAATATAGTCAAACACTGCTGCAGTTAAATATTTTACCCTTTGTTTTCACTGAGTGATCTACAATAATAATCTGCTTCATGTTGATATTTACTGTTGTGTTGCTGACAATGATCTGAAAGAGAATTTGGGGTGCTTCACTGTGCTGGAAAAAGTTTAGCTAAATCAGAAAGCAGGTCTAATTAAGCAAGTTTGTCTATATATATAAAGCTCTCGCTGGAGCCAATCACACACGTGTGTGTTTCAATCTGTCATTGTTGATAGTGAATTTGGTTGACACTTCTATTATAGAGAAAGAGCAAATAGCTATATTAAAATATTTCTTCTAACTAATTTCCTTTCAATGTGCACGAATCCATGCACCGGGCCACTAATATATATAATTTAGCCATAAAAAAGAAGGAAATCCTGCCATTTTTGACAACTTGAGTAGACCTTGAGGGCATTATGCTAAGTAAAAGAGTCAGAGAGAGAAAGACAAATACTGCAGGGAATCACTTATATGTGAAATTAAAAGAAAAAGTTGAACTCATTGAAACAGAAAATAGAATGGTGGTTGCCAGGGGCTTGGGTTGGGCAAATAGGGAGAGACTGGTAAAAGGTTACAAACTTCTAGTTATGAGTAAGTTCTGAGGATCTACTGTATAACAGGGTGGCTATAGTTGATAACACTGTATGGTATAAATAAAATTTGCTATAGGAATTTCTTCATAACATATCTATATATGAAATCATCATGTTGTACACTTTAAATATATTACAATTTTATTTTTCAATTATACCTCAATAAAGATGAAAAAAAATTTGTCTTGGGTTCTGAGAGTTTGGTGCCCTTGAAAATTTGTCTTTGAAGAGAGTGCTTTACTTGTCTTATCCTAATCTTGGCCTGACCCTGGGCTAGTGTATTGTATAATTGAATAATAACTCATTTAAAAAAAGAACAGATGAAAGTAAACTGACAAGATGGAATTTTGGGGGGATAAAATTTAATCAGGAAATCAACTTTGAATATTGAGGGTTGGGGATTCATGGTTTAGTGTTAGTTTACGTGAAAAGGAATGAAGAGCTTTGGTGGCTGTAGGCTCATGTGTGTACCAGGGCAAGACAGTTATTCAGACATGAATGCAATTCAATCTGTAAAGAATAAGAAATCACAATGGCAACTTTATTCTGCACTCCCCAGACCACTGGAGAATGCTAAGTTGTGCATGTAAAGATTGACTTCCATTGAGTAGAGCATATTCAGGTGATTAAGATGATGAGTGAATTTGGAAATGTTGTCATATGAAGAATAATAGAAAGAGAAGGGATGAATTAGTTTGGGCAAGAGAAAATTAATAGTGTAGGGAACAAGAATAGCTCTTTCTAAACACAGCGGTTCTCAACCCTGCCTGCACATTAGAATCACATACTCTCCAGATGACTCAGTGTGTACCTACCCAAATGCGAGAGTCATGAATTTAAAGGACAAGTAGTAGAAAGCCTTATTTTGTCATGGTTCATGGAATAGAGAGCTAGGATGTGGAAGCTTCATAGAGAGTTACTTGGATAACATAAAAAGGATACTGAAAGCCTTATTTTCTATTGAGAAGAGGAGTTCAAACAGAGGTTAGGTATTTTGTAGGAAATTTTGCTTTGGCTGGGAGAATAAATTAAATAATTTCTAATTTTGTACCCATCTTAATAATTCTATTACCTGTGACAAAATTTTTTAGCAATCCTCTTTAGAATGAATATCCTTTTGCTTACTTTGATCTTAGAACCAGAGGTTCACTTATGGACTGCCCCACCCATTTGTGCTCTGCTTCTCAATTACGATGGATTAAAGCTGTAATAATTACATTTGCAATGAGAGCTATTAGTCTGAGCAGATTATCTCCAGGATAATATAATTGCATGGGTGCAAATGACTTTGCAGAAATGAGTATTTGACAGAACATTTCTAATCATTCTTTTTTTGTGTGTGTGCAGAATATAAACTACAGTATCTTAGATGAAACATAAGTATTAAGTTTAACTTTGATTCTAGCAGTGAAGGGGCAAGTTGTAATTTTACCTCCTAGAGAGTTGCAGGTAGGAAAGCAGGATAAGCAGAAAGAACTATCCTTCATTTATTTAAAACAAGTATACTTCTTTCTTTACTTTGTTCAGTGACAAAATAATAGATGTTACATGTATATCAGGTACTGGATAATAAAAGGTACAAGAACCAGAAGTATTAAAAACTTTAGTAATGGCATTTAATGACATTAAGCTCCTTCCAAAAGGAACATCTCTATTCTTCTACATTATTGGTAACCCTGGGTGGGCATCCATTAATGCCAGGGTTCTTGTCCCAGCATTACAAAGGGTTTTCAGCAATCTGGAGAAAGGAGCTGATGCGTAGATTAGGAAGGAGTCCAAAGACGAAAGATAGTTTTGAAAGGCATTGGGGGTCAGAGGAGCTTCAGCTAAAGGAGCTAAAGACTACCCCTTGACTCAGGACCCCGTGCTATTTATTAACACAATTTGTCCTAAGGCAAGGTGGAGATAATACACTTCAAAGGGTAGGGTTTCAAAGGGTAAGGTTTACAGAAGCATTGTCAGATTGGGGAATAGCCTACAGCTGTTCAGGTGTTTGGCCAACAGGAGGCAATAACATGCAGATTAAGATGCCCTGAGCTTTCTGGCAGCAAACAATCCTATTCAGGTTTGGGGGAGATGGTTTTTAGCCATTCCAACAGGTAAACTACATATGTGGCTCAGCCCTTGTTGAGCCCCCCAAGCTTCACCAACCTTTTGATGAAACTCTTGTAATTATGACATGTTGGAATTGGTTTCTGGCACTACATTTATTTCCAAGTAATCTCTTTTACTCTTTCTTATTAGACTTAAATATTTAAAGTCATTCACTTTTTTTTTTTCCATAATATATATATAATAAAATATTTTTATAAATCCTGGACATTTCCATTAGAAAGGTAAAATCATTCATATTAATAATGAAAACTTCAATTACTAACAAAAACTATAATTCACTTAAAAGTAATATTATGGAACTGTAGTCTTGTGATTTGTTAGCCTTTGGGTTAACATTTCTCTTTGTGTGTAGTTGCAAACTGTGTTACCGTGAATAAAGACTGAGTGTAAATCCATTACCATAGTTTCAAAAATCACATGTCAAAACTGTGCTGGGCAATTGGGCTGCATTGTGAACAATATAGACAAAGTTTATCCCATCATGAAGCTTGGAGGACAGATGATAAAAGAAATTAGACATGTAAGTGAATAAATAATGTAATTTTAGGCATTGATAATCCTATAAAAGCAATACACAATCATAGTAATGTAGCAATAAGGGAGTAGAGGTCATAGAGCAAAGGTAGAAAAATATTTTTGAAGAGATCACATTTCAGTAGAGACCTGAATAGATGAGCTAAGAAAAAATAAAAAGATTTGAGAGGAGTGTGGTATCGAGTTTCTAAGATAATCCCCAGGGATCCTTGCCTCTGGTGTTTATGTCCTTGTGTCCCCTCTCACACGTATCAGTATCAGGATTGGTCTACGTGACCAGTGGAGTGAGGTGGAAAAGATGGAGTGCAAATCTCTGAGATTAGGACATAAAAGGCATTGCCAGATAACTCCACCTTAATCTCTTGGAACATTTTCTGGAAAGTCGGCTGCCATATCATGAGGATGCTCAAGCAACTCTATGGAGGGGGGAGCCACATGATGAAGAACTAAGGTTTTCTGCCAACAGCCAGTGCCAAGTTGTCAGCCACATGAAGAAGCTTTCTTCAAAGTAGACCCTCCAGCCCTCAGTCAAGTTTCAGATAGCTGAGCTGACATGTTATTGCAGCCTCATGAGAGACCTGGAGCCAGAGCACACAGCTAAGCCTCTCCTGAAATTCTGACCCAGAGAAAGTGTGGAATAATAAATGTTTATTGTCTTAAGTCATGAAGTTTAAAGTATCTTGTTACACAGAAATATACAATTAGTACAAAAGGAAATAACAAGTACAAAATCTCTTGGCCAGAACAAACTTGGCATGTTTGAGGAATGGCAAAAACGCTAACGTGGTTGGAGATTAGTAGGGAGGTGGAGAGTGGTGGACAATTTCTATTTATGGCCTGTTTTTGTTAAATAATGGAACATAACCAAAATTTTGTAAGTACTCAGAATGTATTTTGTGTTCATAGTTTTTATTTTTTGCAGGAAGGCTGCCTGCAGCTTTTTTTTTAAAAAAAATTATCTTTATTGTTGAAAGTATTATAGATGTCCCTATTTTTCCCCATTGACTCCCTATACCCCATACTCCCCCAGGCCTTCACCACACTATTGTCTATGTCTATGGGTTATAAGTTCTTTGGTTGATCTCTTCCCATCCCCCCATCCTCCCCCACCTTCTCTCTGAGATTCCGCAGTCGGTTCCATGCTTCCATGTCTCTGGATTATCAGTATATTTTGTTCATTAGATTTCACATATGAGTGAGATTATGTGATACTTGTCTTTCTCTGACTGGCTTATTTTGCTTAACATAATACTTTGCAGGTCCCTCCATGCTATCTCAAAGGGTAAGAGATTCTTCTTTTTTCAGGCTGCATAGTATTCCATGGTATAAATGTACTACAGCTTTTTTATCCACTCATTATCTGATGGGCACTTGGGCTGTTTCCAAATCTTAGCTATTGTAAATAGCACTGCTATGAACATAGGGGTGCATATATTCTTTCTGATTGGTGTTTCAGGATTCTTGGGATATATACTTAGAAGTGAAAGCACTGGGTCAAATGTCAGTTCGATATTTAATTTTATACGTTATGTTTTCCATAATGGCTGCACCAGCCTGCATTCCCACCAGCAGTGTACTAGGGTTCCCTTTTCTCCACATCCTCACCAGCACTTGTCATTTGTTGATTTGTTGATGGTAGCCATCCTGACAGGTATAAGGTGATACCTCTTTGTTTTAATTTGCATCTCTCTGATGTTTAGTGACTTTGAGCATTTTTTCACATGTTATTGGACATCTGTATGTCTACTTTAGAGAAATGTATATTTAGGTCCTTTGCCCATTTTTAAAAATATATTTTTTATTGATTTCAGAGAGAAAGGGAGAGGGAGAGAGAGATAGAAACACCAATGATGAGAGAGAATCATTAATCGGCTGCGTCCTGCACGCCTCCTACTGGGGATCAAGCCCACAACCAGGGCATGTGCCCTTGACCAGAATAGAACTTGGGATCCTTCAGTCCGCAGGCTGATGCTCTGTCCACTGAGCCAAACCAGCTAGGACCTTTGCCCATTTTTTAATTGTTTGTTTGTCTTTCATTTGTTAAGTTGCATGAGTTATTTATATATTTTAGAAATTAACCTCTTATTAGATGTATCATTGGCAAATATGTTCTCCCATACAATGGGCTCCCTTTTTATTTTGTTGATGGTTTATTTTGCTGTGCAGAAGCTTTTTATTTTGATTTAGTCCCATTTGTTTTTTTCATCTCCTTGGTTTATTTTTCCCTAGGAGATGTATACTCATATTGCTACGAGAGATATCTGAGATTTTGCTACCTGTCTTCTTCTAGGATTTTTATGTTTTCACAACTTACATTTAAGTCTTTTAACCATTTTGAGTTTATTCTTGTGTATGGTGTAAGTTGGTGGTCTAGTTTCATTTTTTTTTTTTTTTCATGTACCTGTCCAATTTTCCCAACACCATTTATTGAAAAGACTATCTTTACTCCATTGTATGCTCTTGCCTCCTTTGTCAAATAGCTTTTTAATTATTTTCTTGGGTTTTGTAATGTGATAAATAATGTATTTAACAAGTCATCACTTAAAAGCTATTATAATATAAAATATTATATTTCAGCTATTGTCAGGATGTTGACTTTCCAGTCATGTAATTGACTTTCCAGATATGTAATATATTTTTTGAAAATAATTATTTGAATAGGCTATTTGGATGGGAAGAATTCTTTGGATAGGTTGACAACCATAAAACGTGATGAAGCAACTTAAACCCCTCCAAGATTAATATTATATAGAGTTGAACATGGATATTAAAAAATGTTGTTGATATTTGGTTATCACTAATGATCAGACACAGATGGAATGTTTGAGAATAAATTCTTTCCTTTTTTAGTATCAATTTGTAATGACAGATGTTAACTAAACTTATTGTGGTCATCACTTCACAATTAATATGAGTCAAGCAATTATGCTGTATACCTTAAAATTATAAAGTATTTATGTCCATTATACCTTAATAAAACTGGGAAGAAAAGAAATAATAGCAAATGGTTTTTTATTAAAAAGGGAATTGCCCTGGCCGGGTGGCTCAGTTGGTTGGAATGTCATCCTGTACACCAAAAGATTTTATCCCTGGTCGGGTCGCATATGGGAGGCAACAGATTAATGTTTTTCTCTCACATTGTTGTCTCTCTCTCCATTCCTCTCTTTCTAAAATAAATAAACTTGTATCTTCGGGTGAGGATTAAAAAAATAAGGAAATTTCTCTTCTTTCTGATTCATAATTAAATAAAAATTTCTTAGAGAAAACAGGTCATTGTTAAAATAGACTTTAGGATAAAGGCATTGTCTGTGGAAGCTAACATAATAAGAAAATTAATTTTCATGTATTAGCATTTTGTTTATAAAATATAAATTATTAATGGACTACATTTCAACATTTGAGTACATATTCTTTTAATATTCTGGGTGACAAAATAGGAAGTATTCATACAGCCTATCTGCTGTATTTGGCAGTGTGATGGCTGTCTGGAGAGCAAGTCTTTGAGTGATTGTTTGATTTGTGAGATGAACTTGGAGTTTTTAATCTTTATAAATTTTAGGAATCTGTATGTGATACTGTGAGCTTGACCAATACTTAAAGACTTATTTTTTCCTGTTAACAAAAGTGTGGCTGAGTCGGGAACCACACCTAGGCATCCTAGCTTCAGATTCTGTGCAGTTTACTATTCTTTCTCTCCCTGCTTTTCCATAGAACCAAGAAAGTAAAAATCCTTTAACACACCAATCAGATGGCATTTGTCCATCCCATAGAATGACTGAGCATCAGCTGTGGCAATGGGGGTGGTGCAGACTCCAGAGACACTCACAGGTGATTTCTGTGAAAGGTTAAAAAATGGGCCATCCAAGCTGTGGCCTAGACAAACAGAATATGGAGGACTCTGACTTCCCTTGGGCAGATCTTCCAAAACAAACAAACAAACAAACAAACAAACAAAAACAAAACAAAACCCCCCAAAACAAAAACCAACAAAGAAAACCCCAAATTCAATTATTTGAACTGAAACTGGGAATATTAAAGCTTATCAGCTCACTGGTAGACTGCATTGGAGGCACTGTCAACCTGGGCCCCTAGCTTGATGTAAGCTCCTCTTGGGGATCCCCCAAATGTAAACAGTACTTCTCTCCAGGGGTACCACATGTACCCCTAAGAATGTACTTCTTGTGTGGAAGCCAGGCATTAATTTGCTTTCCTCCTGAAAATACAGTGACTTGCACCTAAGAGGTAGTCACAAGAGATCTTTAAGAGTTTAAAGACAGTCAAACCTCAGAAGGAAGGTAGGGGAGGATGGGGGTAAGGGGGAGAGATCAACCAAAGGACATGTATGCATGCATATAAGCCTAACCAATGGACACAGACACCAGGGGGGTGAGGGCATGGGTGGGTTGGGGGGATAAGGACACATATGTAATACCTTAATCAATAAAGAAACATAAAATTAAAAAAAAATAGTTGAAAGAAAGGCCTTCACTTGATTCAATATTCATAGAAGACTATAGAAACCTCTCCAAATTGAAGTTACCCTTTATTACTTTCAGCAGCTTCCCAGAAGGATAACTGACTGTTATTTATGCTCACTTTGTAGATAGCTATTCCCCTAATAGGAATTCAATTAGATAAAGTGGTATGAATTATTTCTTTGACTTTCTGAAATATACTGAAGTGTAACAACTCAGTGCAAAAATGCATTCAGATTAGTGTCAACTCTGACAAGCATTTTTGTGGGTGAGAGAATTGCCTAAGACTTCTTTTTGGGGTGCCAAGTTGGAGAATGAGAAACTGATAATATATGTATTTTGTTTTACCTGAATTTCTTTCTCCAGCCAAGTGGAAAGAAAGGTCAGTATAGAAGCATAAGGTGAAGGCCAGCTGGATTTCTAATGTAGGCCCTGATGGTTTCTGGTATTTGTTTAGCTGCTTAGTCCTGGGCCCAGCAGGGCATGGTTAGGGTCAATCCTGCAGGTTGGCCTCATCCTGGTGCCTAGAGTCTTGTTGCTCATCTTAATTAAGACTCTTTATTACTGAATGAGAAAAGTTGAATGGATTAGGTCCCAGCCTCTGTTTGTCAGACTAATTCAAGTGGCCTATGTGGTAGTGTACTCATTGGAAAATGCACTAGGAGCCAAGATGGTGTGGAAACAAGAAGTGGCTATTGTTGGGAGACAATTCTCCTTGGGTCTCTTGTATTTCTGTGCATTTTGTAAACAGGGACACCAAGATTACCTTTCTTCTGAACTATCTCTTTAAGGATGTTAGTGTGGTGAATAGACTTGTAAGACAGAGACAATGTCTCCTTCAAGGAGCAAAGCCAGATGTGTTTATAGTCTTGGAAAAGAGCCTCCCTCTAGAGCAGTGGCTCTCAACCTTTTTAATGCCACGACCCTTTAATACAGTTCCTCATGTTGTGGTGACCCCCAACCATAAAATTATTT
Source organism: Eptesicus fuscus (assembly GCF_027574615.1). Classification (NCBI taxonomy): domain Eukaryota; kingdom Metazoa; phylum Chordata; class Mammalia; order Chiroptera; family Vespertilionidae; genus Eptesicus; species Eptesicus fuscus. The sequence continues at coordinate 69,172,519 of NC_072479.1, read as the reverse complement.
TCATTGCTACTTCATAACTGTAATTTTGCTACTGTTATGAATTGTAATGAATCGTAAAAGACCATTTGAATCGTAAAAGAATCTGTTATGAATCATAAAAGACCATTTGGTTATGCTACCTAATAGGCTACCTAATACAGTTCCTCATGTTGTGGTGACCCCCAACCATAAAATTATTTTCGTTGCTACTTCATAACTGTAATTTTGCTACTGTTATGAATCATAATGTAAATATCTCTGTTTTCCGATGGTCTTAGGCGACCCTGCTAGCGGTTCTCAACCTGTGGGTCACGCCTAAGACCATCGGAAAACACAGATATTTACATTACATTATGATTCATAACAGTAGCAAAATTACAGTTACGGAGTAGCAACGAAAATAATTTTATGGTTGGGGGGTCACCACAACATGAGGAACTGTATTAAAGGGTCACGGCACTAAAAAGGTAGAGTCTAGAGCAAAGGCAGGTATGCTTACTGCCCATTTTAAGAGATTTAGTTTCCCTGAGCTCTAAATTCCAAGTATACAATACAGTCTTATTAACTACTAGAGGCCCAGTGCATGAAATTCGTGTATGAGGGTGTGTGTTGTCCTCAGCCCAGCCTGCACCCTCTCCAATCTGGGACATCCCTTTCACAATCCAGGACTGCTGGCTCCCAACTGCTCACCTGCCTGCCTTCCTGATTGCCCCTAACCACTTCTGCCTGCCAGCCTGATCACCATCTAACCACTCCCCTGCCAGCCTGATTGATGCCTAACTGCTCCCCTGCCAGCCTGATGGACCCTAACTGCCCTATTCTGAAGGCCTGGTCACCCCTAACTGCCCTCCCCTGCAGGCCTGGTTCCCCCAACTGCTCTCCCCTGCAGGCCTGGGTCCCCCACAACTGCCCTTCTCTGCAGGCCTGGTTGCCCCAACTTCCCTCCTCTGCCGGCCTGGTCCCCCTAACTGCCTTTCCCTGCAGGCTTGATCACCCCCACCTGCCCTCCCTTGCAGGCCTGGTCCCTCCCAACTGCCCTCATCACCCAAAACTGCCCTCCCTTGCAGGCCTGGTCCCTCCCAACTGCCTTTCCCTGCTGGCCATCTTGTGGTGGCCATCTTGTGTCCACATGGGGGCAGCCATCTTGTGTGTTGGAGTGATGGTCAATTTGCATATTACTCTTTTATTAGAGAAGATAGTCACCAGGTTGTAAATTAGGTCTCCATAACTTAAGTTCTTAAAGTCTGTTTCATTGGATCAGAATCTCCCTCTTCCCCTCACCCACAAGCCTCTGATAACCAGCGTTCCTCTCTCTATTACTGTGAATGATGAGAATCTTCATCACTGATATACCTGAGATCAGGGGATTTTTCTGAAATCACTCTGGGAATGGCATTTAATGCCCATAAGTCATGCTGCACCGAACTTGCCGTTAGCTACCACCTTTTTTGAAAATGACTCTGACAGGATCAGTGTGTTCTCATCTCTAAGACAAACAGGTACATAGGTTGAGAAGCTTTGGGGTATACATTTACTAGTACAAATATATAATACAACAGCATTTACTTTTCTGTAGCTAGCTTGGGTTTTTAAAAGGCATTTACTTTGATATCTATCACCTTAATTCCTATTGCTCCATTCCAACCAGGCAGAGCAGAAGCAAAGGGAGATGAAAATATAATTTGTGGACACAATACAGGTAGTGAGGGATCTAGTTTGTGAGCTGAACATTGAAAGGGAACCTAGAGGCACTGCTGTCCCTGCTCTTGAGCAGCCACAGGAAGCTTCCCAGAACTCTCTAAGTCTGGCCTGCTGGGGACTGTCTGCATTTCTCAACAACATAGTCAATATTTCAAGATCAAGAATTTTGGGACAGAGGTGAAGTTTTTCCAAATCTCTAAATAATTTATCACTCCTCCTATGGAGGAAAAAATTTATTTGTTCCTCAGAAAGAGGCACAGAACACAACATTTAATTATAGAACTTTCCTGACACTTGATTTATCTTACCAATAGATCTGTTGTTAAAAATAGAAAGCAAATTATTATGCTTGAGTGACCAGAGGAGCTTTCCTACCATTCCAATTTGCAACTGCGTCGCTTACAGGGGGCTCTGGGGGAGTGGGAGTGAGGAGGAGGAAAGGAGGGGGGAGGAATATCTAAAGAAATGAGGAGGAAGGGAAGGCTGCCAGAAGCTCCACAGTTTGAAATTATAGCCTGGATTAATTGCTTATTGTATTTCTTCAGCTCACCTAAAGTCTTGGAAAGAAAATTAATCCTTGAGATAGAAAGTAAAAGATCATATACATTCCAAGGTGGTTGGGCTAGAATCCACAAAAAATATTTAATAAATATTTTTGCATATTCAGGCCCTTTGTAAAAACATGATTTGGAGAGGGTGACATGGAGAAAACAAAAAAAAATCACAAGCATTTTAGGATGGGTTGTTTTTCTCTTACTTTGATTTCATTTTGAGGACAGTAGAGAAAGAAATAACTTAAGAACAAGACTGAAGAAGTCAGTTCAAGACAGATAATCTCTAGTGAGAACTAAATTATGTAGCATTTTAATATTTTTTAAAAAACAAACTTTTATTTAGTTCTTTTATTAAGAACTAAATAAAATGATACTTTTATATAATAATCATTGGGCCTTTTCAGAAAGTACTTGAGAACTACTTGTTGACATAAGCGTATTGTCAATGTATACAAATCATTTTATATATGTACTAGAGGCCCAGTGCACGAATTCATGCACAGTTGGGGTCCTGAGGAGGGTGGGGAGGGGAGTGGGACACGATTGGCCCTCCGGGTAGGCAGTGGGATGCCCTTTGCCAGCCTGGGATCTGGATCCCTCACGCAGTCGGGAGCCACCTGGCAGCCGCTTTTATATTGTTTCTTCCCTGTGGAGCATCTAGGGAGGAAAAGCAGCTGTGGTGCCCGAGGCTGACTTCCAGGAGGCCTGCGGCACTGGTCCATCGGTACCTGGCCCATTCTCTGGAGATTTGACCTGCAGGACTACTGAGGGAGTGAGTGGCTGCCGGCGGGCTGGTGGGCTGCTGGGATGGGCTTCAGCTGAGCTGCACTCTCACTGTGGGAGCGCACTGACTACCAGGGGCAGCTCCTGTGTTGAGCACCTGCCCCCTGGTGGTCAGTGCACATCATAGCGACTGGTCATTCCAGTCATTCAGTTGCTTAGGCTTTTATATAGATAGATATGTACATATGTAGGGTGTCCCCAAAATGAATAATTATATATAAGGCAGTGTTTATTAAAATACATTTCACTTTCAAAATTGAGCTATCAGCTGTTAAAGTGTGTATATATTTATAGGTCTCATTCAGTTGGGTAGCTTTTAAAAAAAACTTTTAGCAGAAAAGCAGTCACATTTTAGTATGGATATTTGTAATGAGGTGGGCAAAGCTATTATTTCTATCTCAATGGCAATAAGCTGCCAACAGTTCACCCAACAAATCTAGTTTAGCAAGACAAAGTGTATTTTATAGGCAAAAAGACAATGCCTACAATGTAGGATGCTTTCCCATAATTAGTGCAGCAAGGCCTGAAATAATGATTTTATTAATATGAGGGATAATATAAATACAACCCAATCCCAAGATCTTCGTGACTTGGAGAATGTTCTTTTTAAAGAGAATGATTTTGAAAAGATGGCGACCGGCAGGAAGGTAGGGAGAGAGAGAGTGTGAGTGAGGAACCCATAGAGAAGAGTGTAGACGTGTGTGGTGTGTGTGTGTATGAGCTAGGGTCAGTTAGATTCTGCACGTCTTCCAAGGGGCTGCCTAACCGGGCAGTCCTAGACAGCGGAGCCCCGCGCACAAAGCAGACACATCTCCACGGCTGTTGCGGACGCGGAGACCACGCCATCTTGAGAAACAGAGCTGCCTGAGACTCGGATCCTGGCTTCTGACACAAACCAGGACCCTGCAGCCACTGGGGACAGAGAACTGCTATCACAGCTTCAGACCAACAAACAACAAGAATCCAGACTTCCCGGCAGAATTCCGTGAGTCAAAGAGCCTACCCCCTCCCCGCAGGCGCGCAGACAGCGCCATTTTAACTGATAGATCCGCCTCTCGCCCAAGCCACAGAGCTTTGCGCAGGGACTCGCTCCCCCTCAGGGAATTTGGCGCACGCGCGAGCGCACAAGAGAGAATCAGCTCCCTGTTGGGGAAATCTGTCAGTGCGCACAGAGGGCTCCCCTTCGGAGAATTTGGGGGAATTTGGCTTGCGGGTCACAGCTCTCCCTTCAGGGAATCTTAGTGCTTGCACAGAGGGGCTTTCCCTTTGGGGAATTTGGCATGCAGGACAGACTCCGCCCCCCTTCCGGGACTCCGGTAGAGTGCACAGAGCCAGCTCACCTTCAGGAAATCAAGAGTGTGCGCCCTAGCCGGTTTGGCTCAGTAGAGAGAGCACACACAGGTCGCAGCTCCACTTCAGGGAATTTGGCACGCTGGACACAGCTGCCTGGGATCCCTGACTCACAGCGCATTCACACTAAGAGCCAGCGACCCCAATTGTTGGTGCATGCACACATAGGGACCCTGAGTCTCAACGAGAAACCGCACAAGGCAACAGAGACTCTGACACTCGAGTCTTGGTGCAGACACAGGGAAACTCTGACTCCTGGCACATGCTAAGGATCTCATTTTCGGCACATACCAACAGTGTGGTGCAGACAGGGCCCCTGAATCTAAGTGTGCACACGAGACCACACGGAACACTGGGGACACTGACTCTGGGCAAGTCTGGTTCCCACCAACCAAAGGCAGCCACACGTCCTAGTGTCAGAGCACTTCAGTGAAACTAGGGTGGAGTGAAGTCCCCACAGCACACGGCCCAAGTCCACGCAAACGGAAGCTTGAGCTTTCTGGTGATAGCCAGAATGGGGAAACGAAATAACTCACAGAGGAAAGAAAATGTGGAGTCACCAAGAAAGGAAATCAGTGAAACTGAAGCTTGCAACATGACCGAAAAGGAGTTTAGAGTAATGGTCGTGGAATTTATACATCGGATGGATGAGAAAATAAACAACTTATGCAAGAATCAGGAAGAAATGAAAAGTGATATAGCTACAATCAAAAACACCATGGAAAGTTTCAACAGTAGACTACAAGAAGCAGAGGACCGAATTAGTGAGTTAGAAGATCAGGTACAGAAACAAGCTCAATCTCAACAGCAATTGGAGAAAAAAATTAAAAAGCAGGAGGAAAGCCTAAGGGAGCTTCGGGACAACATGAAACGAAGTAACATGCGTATAATAGGGCTGCCAGAAGGACAAGAAGAGCAGCAGGGATTAGAAAATCTATTTGAAGAAATAATGACAGAAAACTTCCCGGATATGGGAAAGATAAAAGTTACGCAAGTACAGAGAGTCCCAAGCAGGATCAACCCCAAAAGACCCACACCAAGACATGTCATAATTTCAATGGCAAATATAAATGATAAAGAGAGAATCTTAAAGGCGGCAAGAGAGAGACAGAGAGTTACCTACAAAGGAACACCCATCAGATTGTCAAATGATTACTCAACAGAAACACAACAAGCTAGAAGTGAATGGACGGAGGTATACAAAGTGTTGCAAAGCAAAGGACTGAATCCAAGAATACTATATCCAGCAAGACTATCAATCAAAATTGAAGGGGAAATCAGGAGCTTTGCAGATAAAAAAAGGCTTAAGGAGTTTATCACCACCAAACCAGCAATGCAAGAATTGCTAAAGGGAATACTGTAAAAAGAAGAAATAAACAGGTAAGAAGGAATATAGACACAAAAATAGATATGACCACAAACAAATACCTTTCAGTAATATCTTTAAATGTAAATGGACTAAATGCTCCAATCAAAAGATATCGAGTAGCTGAATGGATAAAAAAACACGACCCATATATATGCTGTCTACAAGAGACCCACCTCAGAACAAGAGACTCACACAGATTGAAAGTGAAGGGATGGAAAAATATCTTTCAGGCAAATGGAAATGAAAAAAAAGCTGGGGTAGCAATACTTATATCTGACAAAATAGACCTCAAAGTAAATGCCATAACAAGAGATAAAGAAGGCCACTTCATAATACTAAAGGGAGAAATCCAACAGGAAAAAATAATTCTGGTAAACATATACGCTCCCAATATAGGAGCACCCAAATACATAAAAAAACTCCTGGAAGATTTCAAGGGAGAGATTAATAGCAATACAATCATAGTAGGAGACTTTAATACCCCACTATCACCACTGGACAAATCCTCTAAACAAAAAATCAGCAAAGAAACAGCAATCCTAAATGAATCACTAGACCAGATGGAATTAATTGACATCTTTAGAACATTTCACCCCAAAGCCACAGAATATACATTCTTCTCAAGTGCACATGGGTCATTTTCAAAGATAGACCATATGCTGGGTCACAGGCAAAGTCTCTTCAAATTCAAGAAGATAGAAATTATATCAAGCATCTTCTCAGATCACAGTGGCATAAAACTGGAAATCAACTACAATAAATACAATCCAAAGAAATCAAACACTTGGAGACTAAACAGCATGCTATTAAACCATGACTGGGTCACCAGAGAGATCAAGGAAGAAATAAAAAACATCATGGCAACAAATGACAATGAAAACACAACAATCCAAAATCTATGGGACACAGTAAAAGCAGTCTTGAGAGGGAAGTTCATAGCTCTACAAGCCTATTGCAAAAAACAAGAATCAATGGTAATAAATTACTTAACCCTACAACTCAAAGAGCTAGAAAAAGAGCAGCAAGAAAAGCCCAGTGTAACCAGAAGGAAGGAAATAACAAAGATCAGAGCGGAGATAAATGACATAGAGACCAAAGAAACAGTACAAAAGAGCAACAAAACCAAGAGCTGGTTCTTTGAAAGGATAAACAAGATTGATGGACCTCTAGCCAGGCTCACCAAGAAGCAAAGAGAGAGGACCCAAATAAACAAAATCAGAAATGAAAGAGGTGAAATAACAACAGACCCCGCTGAGATACAAAGGATTGTTACAAAATACTACGAACAACTCTATTCCAACAAACTGGACAACCTGGAGGAAATGGACATATTCCTAGAAAAATATAACCTTCCAAAAATCAATCAAGAAGAATCTAAAGAGCTCAATAGGCCAATAACTATGGACGAAATTGAAGCAGTCATCAAGAAGCTTCCAGCAAACAAAAGCCCGGGGACTGATGGCTTCACAGGAGAGTTTTACCAAACATTCAAGGAAGAACTAAAACCTATCCTCCTCAGACTATTCCAAAAAATTCAAGAGGAAGGAACACTTCCAAGCTCCTTCTATGAAGCCAGCATCACCCTAATACCAAAACCAGATAAAGACAACACAATGAAAGAGAATTACAGACCAATATCCCTCATGAACATAGATGCCAAAATCCTCAACAAAATTCTAGCAAATCGGCTCCAGCAGTTCATCAGAAAGATCATACACCATGACCAAGTAGGATTTATCCCAGGAATGCAAGGATGGTACAATATCCGCAAATCAATAAACGTGATACATCACATAAACAAATTGAGAGATAAAAATCACATAGTCATATCAATTGATGCAGAAAAAGCATTTGACAAAATCCAACACCCTTTATTGATAAAAACTCTCAACAAGGTGGGAATAGAAGGCTCATACCTCAACATAATAAAAGCTATATATGATAAACCCACAGCAAACATCATACTCAATGGACAAAAACTAAAAACATTTCACCTAAGAACAGGAACAAGACAGGGATGCCCACTCTCACCACTCCTGTCTGACATAGTACTGGAAGTATTAGCCATTGCAATTAGACAAGAAGAAGAAATAAAAGGCATCCAAATTGGAAAAGAACAAGTAAAGCTGTCTTTATTTGCAGACGACATGATATTGTACATAAAAAGTCCGAAAGACTCCGTCAAAAAATTAATAGACTTAATAAATGAATTCGGCAATGTAGCAGGATACAAAATTAACGCCAAGAAATCTATGGCCTTTCTATACACCAATAGTGAACTTACAGACAGAGAGACTAAAAAGGCAATTCCATTTACCATCGCACCAAAAAAATTAAGATACCTAGGAATAAACTTAACTAAGGAGGTAAAAGACCTATACACGGAAAACTATAGGACACTGAAAAAAGAGATAGAGGAAGACGTAAACAGATGGAAGAACATACCTTGTTCATGGATTGGTAGAATCAACATCATTAAAATGTCCATACTACCCAAAGCAATCTATAGATTCAATGCACTCCCCATTAAAATACCAATGGCATATTTCACCGACCTTGAAAGAACTCTCCAAAAATTCATCTGGAATAAAAAAAGACCCCGAATAGCCACAGCAATCCTGCGAAAGAAGAATAAAGTAGGAGGGATCTCAATACCAGATTTCAAGCTGTATTACAAAGCCACTGTTCTCAAAACAGCCTGGTACTGGCACAAGAACAGACATATAGATCAGTGGAACAGAATAGAGAATCCAGATATTGACCCAAACCACTATGCTCAATTAATATTTGACAAAGGAGGCATGAACATACAATGGAGTCAAGACAGTCTCTTCAATAAATGGTGTTGGGAAAATTGGACAGATACATGCAAAAAAATGAAGTTTGATCACCAACTTACGCCATACACAAAAATAAACTCAAAATGGATACAGGACTTAAACATAAGACGGGAAACCATAAAAATACTAGAGCAATCCACAGGTAGCAAAATCTCAGACATATGCCAAAAGAAATTCTTCACTGACACTGCCCCTAGGGCAATGGAAGCTAAAGAGAAAATTAACAAATGGGACTACATCAAAATAAAAAGCTTTTTCACAGCAAAAGAAACCATTAACAAAACCACAAGAAGGCCTACTGCATGGGAGAACATATTTGCAAATGGCATCACTGATAAAGGTTTGATCTCCAACATCTACATGCAGCTTATACAACTTAATAAAAGGAAGATAAATGATCCAATAAAGAAATGGGCAACAGACCTAAATAGAAGCTTTTCAAAAGAAGACAGAAGGAAGGCCAAGAGACACATGAAAACATGCTTAACGTCACTAATTATCCGAGAGATGCAAATCAAAACAACAATGCGGTACCATCTCACACCTGTCAGAATGGCTATCATCAACAAATCAACAAACGACAAGTGTTGGCGAGGATGCGGAGAAAAAGGAACCCTCGTGCACTGCTGGTGGGAATGCAGACTGGTGCAGCCACTGTGGAGAACAGTATGGAGCTTCCTCAAAAAACTGAAAATGGAACTCCCATTTGACCCAGTAATCCCACTCCTGGGAATATATCCGAAGAAACTAGAAACACCAATCAGAAAGGATATATGCACCCCTATGTTCATAGCAGCACAATTCACCATAGCTAAGATTTGGAAACAGCCTAGGTGCCCGTCAGCAGATGACTGGATCAGAAAACTGTGGTACATCTACACAATGGAATACTATGCTGCCATAAAAAAGAAGGAATTCTCATCATTTGCAGCAACCTGGATGGAGTTGGAGAACATTATGTTAAGTGAAATAAGTCAGTCAATGAAAGAAAAATATCACATGATCTCACTCATTTATGGGTAATAAAGAACATTATAAACTTGAACAAAAAGATAGATACAGAGACAGTAAAGCATCAAACAGACTGTCAAATTATAGGGGGAAAGTTAGGGAGAGGGGGGGAGATAAGAGATCAATCAAAGGACTTGTATGCATGCATATAAGCATAACCAATGGATGCAAAACTTTGGGGGGGTGAGGGCATATATGAGAGTGGGGTGGGGGGTGGCAATGGTAAAATATGTACACATATAATACCTTAATAAAAAAAATAATAATAAAAAAAATGTGATAGAAAGAACAATAAACATTTGCAAGACTGACAGAAAAAAAAAATAAAGAGAATGATTTTATGTGCACTTCCCAAAGTTGGGCATGTATATGTAAATATGGATATTTTCAACTCTTTACTGTTTTCTGTATCTTCTCTTATCCCTGGGCAGAAAGTAAGTGAGTAGTTAGTTAAGACTAACTACTAAAAATAGTTCTACAGTATTTAATTTACATGTAATATTTGGCACAGTCCATAACTGGAGAAATTTATCAGGAAGATCTGACAATTTTTTCTTGAAATAGAATGAGGAGGTGGACTACTTGATATATCTCGCATGGGAGATAGTTTATTCTCTTGATGCTTATTTAATGTCTGTTATGTGCATTGTTAAAGATATAAAGATAATAGAACATAGTACCTGTTTTTGAAGAATTCATAGTCTCCTCGGGGAGACCAAATTAAATATTTTTTGAATCATATTTCCTGTTGCTTGGTGTCAAAAATGTCTTCCTCTAGGGGCCTTTAAGGTTAGACCCCAGCAAAGAGAACCTTATAAACATTTTCCTGACTTTTAAACTGTCTTTCCAGAAAGGAAGTGACTGGACTGGTTACCATTGAAGTTCTCATCCTACCTAATAATAGACAAATATGAAAATTCACCACACCTTCGCTACGCCCAAGCCATGCCCACCAGCCAAACCACACCCACCAACCAATCAGGACGATTATGCAAATTACCCAACCAAAATGGCGGCCAATTTGCATATCAAGACAGCATAGAAAGAAGCCAAGAGCTGCAGAAGGGAGCAAAGCTGTGGAGAAGCAAGCAAGCTGGGGGGAGGAGTGGAGACGGGGCCGGGGGAGAAGGAAGGAGAGCGGGCAGGCTGGCAGAGAAGGCGGAGCGGGGGAGAAGGGAGGAGCGCAGGCGGGGCCGGGGGAGAAAGGAGGAGCAGAGGTGGGGCCGGGGGAGAAGGGAGGATCGGAGGCAGGGCCAGGGGAGAAGAGAAGAGCAAAGGCGGGGCCGGGGGAGAAGGGAAAAGCAGGCGGGCTGGCGGAGAAGGCGGGGCAGGGTAGAGTGCAGCAGGAAACCCTATTGCAGGATTTTTCCTGCAACGGGAACGCTAGTATAGCTATAAGTCTATATTTAATATAAATACAGCTATGATTCTACATTGTAATATAAATGGGTTAGGGAGTAGGGTTGGGAGAGTGGACAGTTCTCATAAGGAAAAGAAAATTCGGCTCCCAACCTGATGATCTTGTAACGTAGCACACGCTACTCTGCGCAGCAGAGCACTTCTCCTCAGGCCTGACGAGTGTGTTGTAAGACTGAGTGCACAGCCATGAAGCTCCACGTTCTTGTCCTTTGAATCACTCAGCTGACTGAAACAACTTGAATTTGTAATCGTTTAATTTACACCCACTTTATAAATTTGCATTACTCAGGAAGTCTTCACAATTGCATACTGAGAGCTGGGAAGAACGAAGGCAGCTGCCTTCACTTGATGTTTGTCAGAGGTACTGCGCTCCTGGTACACATGGGATTAAACAACACAGGTGCCATTCCGCTTTGGATGTAATCAAGACAAGGTAGATTTCTCAGCAGTACATGAGCTGGCAGAACCAGCTGTGGCAGGCCACTGGGAGAGATCAATGTTTTATTTTGTCAGGTTTGGTATGCAGCCTCATTTTTATTAGATGAGGGTGTGTTTTTTTTTTTTCTGACTACTTTTCCTACAGCCCCTTTGTGAGGGCAACATTACAGGGGCTTTAAAAATAGCATATTGAACCAAGAGAAACTGTGAGACACAACAATGGGATGGTGATTTGGCTATCAAAATCTCTGAGCCTGATAACATGTTTACAAGTAACTTCATCCAGATTTGCTCATTTAATATTGGCACTATTTTAAGTCAAAAATGTTCTCTCTTTCAAAGGATATTATTAATTTACAAGATGCTTGAGAGACGCCAGTGAGGTTGAGGACAAAAGCATACATAATACTGCAACGTGACTGTCTGTCCTCTGACGTGCAATGAATGGGCAATGGAAGCCCAGACGGCTGTTTGTGCAGGAAGCTAGTAGACACCATCTAGGACAGCTACTCAGGTCCTGAGCCATGATCGTTTTGGTAAGGATGCTTAGGTAAGGGGGTGGGAATGGAGACGGACACTGGGATCTGTGAGTATTCTTTCTGCACTTTTGCATTCAGGTGCCCGGGCAATCCTCTAAGACTGATATATTTATCTGGTTCCTTCTTTGTGTCAAAGCACAGTTCCATGCACCTCATTATTATCTAATTTAATCCTTTCAATGGGCCTTTGAGGTAAACAATTAACCCACCATCTTACCTGACTAAGGGCACAGATGAGGTCCTGTTAACAGTAACACCCACATTTCAATGGCCTTTAGCCCTCCCGATGTGAGAGCCACCCTTCAAGGCCCTCCCCATGGGTGTCTCATGTGGGTCTGAGAGCAAGGCTACTTCTGTCCCTCCACTCTGATTGGCATGGTCAGCATTGCCTCCCCTGGGGACACACTCTCCAAGCCTTGCTGCCAAGCAGAGCCACTCTGGGTTGGCAGCTGCCCCTGGGTCCCTCAGCACCAAGTCCGAATTGAGGTCAGTGGCAACATGGGTGCTGTAAAGGGATTCAGGGTCAAGGGATGGCTTTATCTCTGTTTCTGTGCAGCACCTTTCAACCGGGACCTGAGGCTGCATTGCTTGTACCATTGTAGCACATGTCCCCATCCCCACCCAGCTCCACCTGTTACTGCTCTTCAAATTCTGTTCCTAACTCCTTTTTCCATCAGGGCTCAAAACTAATTGAGAGAGAGAGAGAGAGAGAGAGAGAGAGAGAGAGAGAGAGAGAGAGAGAGAATGAATATGAATACCTTTTCACTCTCTTCATCTTCCCCAACTCTTCCCCTCTCTCTGGTGTTGCAGTCCACTCCTCTCCACCACTCTTCTCTTTCTTTAGGTCTAAGATTGAAAACCTGCATGCATATCAACTCATGCAATAGACATCTGAAAGGATAATGTGTCCACCAGTTCTACACACAGATGACCAGTCTCTGAAATCTTTTTTTGGAACCAGCTGGGGAAAATGGCTAAAACAGTCCCGAGCTGGACCAAAGCCCAGAGCAGTGTGACTGCACAGGGTCTGCTCTTCCGCAATCACAAGAGTTAACACACAGGCCTAGACTTCACTTGTTTCTGACTCATCTCACTCTAGAAGACTTGATTCTTGACCCCTAATTTACAATGATTCTGAGGGAAAGAGAAATAAGAAGCATGGAAAACTGTTCTGAATTTTAATGCCTAAAAACTTCCTGTTACTTGAGAGTTAATCAAATGCAGGGACACTGAAAGGCGTCATACCAAGAAAACAGTACCCGAAGAACAAGGGAATGTGTCAGGAGAAACTTCCCCTTTCCATGACATTTTGAAGGAAGCAGTGATTTATTATTTCCAGGTGCATGACTAATTGAACATGTTTTTAATTGTGCTTTTGATGCTGTACTGAACAATGCACATTAATGTACACATTTTAGCTTGCTACCACATCTGAGTTTTCCTCATAACTCAGCTCTTCTGAGTTTCATAAAGATCACTGTAGGCTGCCCAGTCTCTGCCCAGGCTCTGTGGTCTGTGCCCTCCTCTGCAGTCCTGACTGAGTTCCAGACTTATTCGTACTAGAGAGGCCCAGACCAGCTGCACTGCCTTCTCTTCACTCCTTGGAAAATGTTTACACTGCAACTGTCACTCTTCCTCCCACTGTGCTTAATGTCCCGGACAAAATATTAAGGCACCAGAAGCCCCAGGGTTTAAAAACAGTACAGATTGCAATATTTTATTGGTGCTTCTAACTTTTAAGGTACTTTGCTCACACAATCATATTTTATGCTGATTACAAGCCTATCAGAGGGCTGGAGCTGATGTTATTGGCTGGTTTATACCTGAGATAGAGAGGCAACAGCTGAGAGGTGTGCCTAGAACCGTCCACTTGTGGATGTCCTAACGCTTTGATTGGAGTGTGTTGACTTTAACAGATAGGATAAGAGGCTTTGATGTAATCACTCTGGTTACGTTCTCATCATTTTGAAAGTCCATTTAAAAAATACTGACAATGACTTATTTATTAATTCATTTTTTGCATCCATTCATTCAGACTATTTATAAACACCTACTACTTAGGTCTGTGCGTATAGCTGGAGTAAAACAGTAAAAAACCCTCTGCTTTCATGGAGTATAGATTATAGCAAGTTAAGTCCACACACAAAACACTAGGCTATGTTTTGTGCAACATGGTGAAAAATACTAAGGAGACCAATAAAGCAGGGAAGGTGTTGGAAGTGGGCTGCATTTTAGACGAGGTGCCCAAGGATGGCATTTGTATAAAGACCCAAAGGAGAAAGACATTAAAGGCTGGGTTTATATGGTTTATTTTATAGCTTACAGTTTTTGAATGGCTTTCATACATATAAAGTCATTTGGACCTCACCAGAGAGAATATTTACAGATGAGGAAAATGAGCTTGAAGGATTTGTTCAAAGTCATGTGACCAATCAATATCCAAGCTGGACATAGAAAAAAATTAAAAAAATATATTTTTATTGATTTCAGAGAGGAAGGGAGAGGGAGATAGATAGAAACATCAATGATGAGAGAGAATCATTGACAGGCTGCCTCCTGCCCATCTCCTACTGGGGATCAGGCCTGCAGCCCAGGCATGTGCCCTTCAGCGGAATCGAACCCAGGACCCTTCAGTCCTCAGGCTAACGCTCTATCCACTGAGCCAAACCAGCCAGGGTTTGTTTGTTTGTTTTCCACTCTACAAACTCTGCCTCTCTCTGAACATGTTTTTGAGGTTCATAAAAATGGGTTTAATATTTCCACAATGAAAATTTTAAATCCACTATTTTAACTTAAATGTAGAAATCAAAGTCTTTTAAAATCTTTTATCACACTTGAATCATATTTATTCAAATTTGGTACAACTAACTGCTTTAACAACTTTTCATTTTGTCTACTTATAGTCAACTAAATAAATTTTATTAAGCACTAGCAATATGTACAGAAAACTGTTCTGTTTTGTGAATAAGATAAAAAAGCCTGAATAGTCAAATGAGTCATCAGGAGTTCATGGGGTTATGTTTTGTGATTGTGACAAATCAGGTTCTTCAGGGCCCAGTTCTTGACATCCTGGTTCAAGGGCTATGACATACAGGACACAGATAATTTTTATTACACATCTTCTAATAAATATATGCCCTCATAAGGTGAGTCCTCAGTTCTTGTATGCAAAATTTCCGAAACATGGGTGTGGTTAATTGTTCCTATTAGATAACTGGAAAGCACAATGCACAAAGATGGTCCCTAGTCCCTTATGCCCATAAGACATAATGATGCTTTCAATAATAAAAAGACTCCTTGATTGCTCTTCTCATTCTTAAGATGGAGAAGAATAAGTAGTGTAGCTATAGCTTTCTTTACTTGGCACTAAACATTTAATGCAGAGTTTAAAAAATAAAAGCTGTGTGAATGACTTGTTTAAAATTGCTCACAATTTTGTGGTACCCAGTAGGCAACAACTTGGCAACAGTTTGCTAAATTGCAGGTTGGTACCATATTCACACTGCCTCTTCACCAGGCTAAGGGGAAGCGCCAGTAAACACAGGAGGTAATATTAGGCTCCCATGATGCAGTCATGGTAGCTGTAAATTGCATTTCCCCCAGGCCACTTTGAAAATGACCACTTCATTAGGCACTGAGCATGCTCATCAACATCATCATTGCCTTCTATAGCTCTCAAAGTTTCCTGGCTGGACTCTCTCCCTCCAAAGAAAATAAGCAATTTTCTCTAACTATGCTCACTGTTGTCCCTGTTTACGGAATTAGAGTTTCCAGGTTTTGGTAATTGGTGTCCTGCAAATGTTGCAGCCACAGTGGTTCTCATCACTCAGCAGCTGCTGCTCCCATGGCAACAGATGTGTTTATATTCACAGCGTTATTCAACTTCTTTTTTTTTGTCACCTCTGCAATTCAGAAAGAAGAAAAATTGATGTGTGAAAAGGGAAGATATTGCTATAAAAAGGGACAAAAAAAGAAAAAAAAAGAAAATAATTTTTAATTACAAAAAATATTCAAAAAGCAGAGCATATATGTTTTTAGGGGAAAGTACTAAAGGCAGAGACTTGTGGTTTTGTGAGAAGTAGTAAAATATTTTAAAATCAGAAATATAGATTTTACTCAATGTTTGGATGCAGAGTAAATTTTAATTATCATGAAGTTAAGAATTGCTTTAATTCACCTCCAGGAAAAGATTATATATGAACATAGAGTTTTCACACCTTCCTATAAATTTTTTTCTCTCTGCTGTTAAGATCTTTGGGCTCATTGTGGACTGAATGTTGGTCTTTCCCCCAAACTCATGTGTTGAAGCCCTAATTCCCAGTGTAACAACCTCTGGGAGGTGATCAGGTTTAGATGAGGTTACGTGAGTGAGGCCCCCATGTGCAACTGTAAGAAGAGGAAGAGGCATCCAGAGCTTTTCTATGTGCACAGGCATCAGGGAAAGGCCATGTGAGCACATGTGGGGAAGTGACTGCCTGCAATCCAGAATGGGGTTCTTGCCAGAACCTGACCATGCTGGCATTGATCTTGGACTTCCAGAACTTTGAGAAAAGAAATGTGTTGTTTAAGCCAGCCAATCTATAGTATTTAGTGATGGCAGTTTGGACAAACCAAGACGGGTCCTATCACTGAACCTGTGGAAATGAACTATTTAGTTCTGATAGGCTCCAAACACTGTTCAACAGGATGAATGCTATTTCTCTGGGAAGCATCGTGTCCTGTGGGTATGCTCTGCCTATGTGTTCTCATAACTTATACTTCAAGTGAGGCAACTTGCAGTTTGAGGAAAGCCCTGGTCATACCTTGGGTCTGAAGTCTTTCTGCTCATTTATACCTGGAAATAGAAGGTGAGACCCATTTTTATCCCTGTAAGCTAATGGATTGACAAGTTTTAGACAAGCCAGTATCATAGAGTCATTTTTCTCCATGAAGCTATCCAGGAACTAAAAATATTTAAAATATAAATAAACTATTAACCTCCACTTCACTCACTTTCTAAGGGGAGGTTTCTTTGGTTTTGTTGAGTGTAGTGGTGCACAGGAAAAGCAAATGGGTAGTTTGCTAGTATAGAGACTTACCAAGAAAAACAAGAACCATGGGAGGAGGCAGGGAGGAAGACAAGTAGTGGAGGAACAAAAAGGGAAAGTCAGGTAGGCTGAGAGCACTTTTTGGAGTTTGTAAAGGGAAAGAGAAGGAAGAGAAGTGAGTAGTTGCCATGTGCAATAAAAATTTAGGAGAACACAGGTGATATCTAAAGAGGGTTTTAAAACTCATTGGTTTTGCTGTGCAATGTAATTCTCCCTTTGCTGACTCATCAAGTAGCCTTAGTGAAGACCTAGATTATTTTTCTCTGTGTGTTTTTTTTTTTAAGTTGAACTTAGATTTTTTTTTAAAGAAGTGATATGATGATGAGAATGGCAATAAGATGAATTTTAAGTTTTACTTATCCATATGAACTTCCAAGGCTTCTTGGTACCCTGCATTCATGGGACTTAACTCAAACGACTCCATTCTCCTCTTTACATGTCTTGGGGATACCTCAACATCAACATGTCAGGCCTGAATTTTTTATTGTACCCTTATCATCTTAATCTCAGCCTACTGCCTTTCCGTCTCCTTAATGCTCCATCTCTGAAAGCTCAGAATCAACCTTGAATCCCTCTGCCTAACTTCATTGTATTTATGTGTCAATCCTCTCCACTTCATGAAAAGGCACGAACATTCACCTAGTAGTTCAACCCCTCAGCCCACCCCCAAAGTATGAGCTTTTGTCATAGGTAAGAAATGTCTATAAATTCTCTGCAGCTCCTCTCATAGAAAGGAGGAGTCTATTTCCCAACCCTTTGCATCTGAACTGGCTTTGTGATACTTTGCCCAGCAGAATGCAGTGAAAATAACATGACATGGTTTCCAAGCATAGACTTTAAGGGACCTTGCAGCTTCATTCATTCTACTGAAGTGCTGAATTCATTCTCATTCAGCACTATTGACATTTTAGATCAGATAATTTCTTATTGTTGGAAGCTATTCTGTGCATTTTAGGATGTTTATCAACATCCCTCCCCTTCAATTGTGACAACCAAAACAGGCCTACAGACATTGCCAAATGTCCCTGGGGAATGGAGCAAAATCACCCCAGTTGAGAAGCAATGCTCTATGGGAAAGTTGCAGCTATGTGAACAAGGCTGGTCTAGATTATGGAGGACGAGAGACCATGTAAAGCAGAGAAGAGCAGTCATAGGTGAGGCCTCCCAGATTGGCAATCCTACATTACCCTGGATATCCAGTATTAGCCGAGAAACCAGCAGGCCACTCAAATCATTGGCCACCTGTGCATGGCCTGAGGTTAAATTCAAGTTTCATTTATTGCAAATGGTTATCCAATTGTTTCAGGAATATTTATTAAAAAGATTATCCTTTCCCTTTCTTTTTCTTAGATCAGATATACATATCTATATGTGTGTGGTCTGTTTATGGGCTATTTTATTCCATTAGTCCACTTGTCTATTCCTGCAAAAATAACACACTTTCTTAATTACCAGATGATTATTGCAAGACCTGATATTTTATAGCTTAAGTTCTTATACCACCACCATCTACACAACTGCAATCACTGCCTCCTCCTTCTCCTTCTTCAGTGCCCTTGCTATTCCCAATTCTTCGCATTTCCCATATATATTTTAGAATCAACTTGTTGCATTTTACTTGGAATTTTGATCGGTACTACACAGAAACTAAATCAATCTGAAGAGAATTGATATCCTTACAATATGGAATATTTCTGTCTGTGAACATGATTTTCCCCTACTTGTTTTGCTCTTTAGTTTTTCTCCATAATATTTTACAGAGAGCTCTTCATATATTTTATTAGATTTATTTTTAGAAATGTAATATTTTTATGCTATGGTAAATAGCCTCATTAAAAATTCATATTCTAAGAATTTCACAGCTGGTGTGTATAAAGGCAATTTATTTTAGTATTAACTTGGGATCCAGAAACCTTACTAAATAAACTTATTCATAACCCTTATAACTTATATCTTTTTATTTCCTTACTCCACTGACTGGGAACTTATTATTTTTTAATCTCAAAGAGAAAGTTTTAAACATGTTATCATTAATTATAATATTTGATATTGACTTCTTATATATGCTTTAACAGATTAAGGAAATTATCTTTGATTTCTAGTTCAGAAATAGGCTTTAAAGTGTTTTTGTGAATGTATGTTGAATTTTTAAGTCTTTTTTGCATTGATTGAGACAATGATCTATTTTTCCTTATTTATTCTATTAATATGGTGAATTAAATTGATTTATTTTCAAACATTAAAATAACTTTGCCTTCTTGAAATAGGCTCAACTTGTTTACATTTTATTATCCTTTTCATATTTTACTGGATTCAGTTTCCTAATAATTAGTTCAAGGTTTTTCTACCTATGTTTATGAGTGTGGCTGATCTGTAATTTTTCTTTATTGAAACATCCTTGTCAAGTTTTATTGTCAGGTTATGCTGCCCTCATAAAGCAAATATGGGAGCTGTTATAATTTTGTTTTTCATTTGCCCCCTAAGATAGTTTCTTTGTTTTTCTCTGTCCTTTTTATATGTTCAGGCAGCTTGACTGCTAGGGATTCAACCAGGCTATTCTGCTCCCTATCTCTATTTGGGTTTGGGTATGAGGGGCCAGGATTGGAGATCAGAAAAAAATAAAACAGGAGTGCGTGAGTGATTGGGGTACTTATTCTTCCCACTTTTCAGGTTCAGCAGGGACTACCTTTCTTTTAAACTAGATTTTGCTAGGAATTCCTTATTGTGTGGCCCTAGTTTTTGTGCCCTCTGATAACCAGTTCCCCAGTGGTCATAGAGATTTCCTACTGTTGCAAGTCAGCCCGGGGGGCCTTACCATTTTTTGTTTGTACTTGTAACCATGTCCACATCTCTGAATACTTTCCTCCTTAAGTTCTCTTCAGTTAATCTTCTTTGTGTGTCATCTTTCTACCAGGACCCTGATTGGTAGATAATGGTTCTAGAACTGGACTGGTGCTATGAAATAAAGCTTCCAAATGGGGCTCTGAGTTTCAGTTGTTCACACATTTAATGACACACACACATACTCTACTTGCTGGAGGGAGTGCGGCACATTTATTCTACGGCAGCTTCACAATTATTATTATTTTTTAAAAATACGTTTTTATTGATTTCAGAGAGAAGGGAGAGGGAGAGAGAAACAGAAACATCAATGAAGAGAGAGAATCACTGATCAGCTGCCTTCTGCACATCCCCTACTGGGGATCAAGCCCACAACCCTGGGCATGTGCCTTGACGGGGAATCAAAGCGGTGATCTCTTGGTTCATGGGTTGATGCTCAACCACTGAGCCACACCAGCTGGGCAGCTTCACAGTTATTTACACTATCACTGACAATGGCATAAAATAGAGTGCTGGAAGAGGCAAGGTGTTGGTATAGTGGTAGGGTGATAGTGTTTTGTTTTTTCTTTTTCTTTTTAATTACAAAGATAGTCTGGTCATTTATGAGACTTTTGGAGAGTATATAAAAATGAAAGCACAAAAACAAATAAAAATAAAATTAAATAAAAAATTAAGGCTTTGGCCTTCAAGTAATGTCATGAATGAGGTATCAGAGAACCTTCATGATGGCCTTAAAGAAAGACCTTCTCTTATGTAGTCACAAGGCAAACACTACTGAGCATCAGGCCCCAGCTCTGATGGTAAGGTTTGCAGATTTGCAAAGGCTATAACCTGCTAAGTTTCTTATGCTAAGAAAACTGGTTGGGAAGGAATGGTACCATATTTTGAGTAGATAATTTGGATAGATAAAGAAAAAAGTGAGAATTTTAGATCTCCATATTATCTTGAAGCAAATACTCCCTTGCATGAGTAATCTTCAATGACTTTATCTGAGATGGTTATCTTGTCTGCAGGAAACTCATTGCTCACTTTGTATCTCTACCTATTGTTGAACCATTGCACTATCCTTCTAATTAAACTACTTGTTTTCCTAAAACTCATTATTTAATTAACTATCAGTTATTTTTTTATAAGATATATATTATGTCACTTGTTAAAAACTTGAAAGATATGAACATTTAGTGTCTAGCATTGATTTTTAACTTGGTTTCATCAATGAGCTCCAGGGATCTAAGATATTAATTGAAATTATATGCAAATATTTTTGTATGTAAAAATTTATCATGGGAGTGTCCTTAACTCTCATCAGATTCTTGGGAGAGTCACGACCCTCTTCTCAATGAAAAACTAATCTTTAGAACATTTACAACATTGATAATATTTACACAAATTATTGTAAGAGTATATATAGTTCTCACACCAGAAAATGTATTTAAGCATTCTCAGCAAGTATGGTTGTAGGCTGACTGAACACTGCCAGAATTTTACAATAAAAATTCTTGTATCCAGAGAAAATCCATGTAAGAAGCCTGCCAACAAAATGCTGCCTGAATACTAGTAAGACTTACATCTGTTTGGATGTATTACAAATTACTGAAATACTTGGTAATTATATATATACTAGAGGCCCGGTGCACGAAATTTGTGCATGGGATGTGTGTGTGTCCCTCAGCCCAGCCTGCACCCTCTTCAATCTGGGACCCCTTGAGGGATGTCCGACTGCCCGTTTAGGCCTGATCCAGGCAGGATCAGTCCTAAACAGGCAGTCAGACATCCCTCTCACAATCCAGGACTGCTGGCTCCCAACTGCTTACCTGCCTGCCTTCCTGATTGCCCCTAAGCGCTTCTGCCTGCCAGCCTGATCACCCCTAACCACTCCACTGCCAGCCTGATTGATGCCTAACTGCTCCCCTCCAGCCTGTTTGCCCCTAACTGCCCTCCTCTGCTGCCTGGTCACCCCTAACCGCCCTCCCCTGCAGGCCTGGTCACCCCCAACTGCCCTCCTGCAGGCCTGGTTGCCTCCAACTTCCCTCCTCTGCTGGCCTGGTCACCCCTAACTGCCCTCCTTTGCAGGCCTGGTCCCTCCCAACTGCCCTTCCCTGCTGGCCATCTTGTGGTGGCCATCTTGTGTCCACATGGGGGCAGCCATCTTTGACCACATGGGGGCAGCCATCTTGTGTGTTGGAGTGACGGTCAATTTGCATATCATTCTTTTACAAGATAGGATTAGATAGGATAGAGGCCTGGTGCATGGGTGGGGGCCAGCTGGTTTGCCCTGAAGGGGTGTCCCAGATCATGTTGGGGGTTCCTTTGGGACGTGGGGTGGCCTGGGCGAGGGGCCTGTGGTGGTTTGCAGGCTGGCCATGCCCCCTGGCGACCTAAGCGGAGGCCCTGGTATCTGGGATTTATTTATTTCTATAATTGAAACTTTGTAGCCTTAAGTGGAGGCCAAGGCAGGCCAGGGCTGCGGAAACTTGGCTTCCTCCATCGCCAGGGGCAACTCAAGCCTCCTGCTCTCTCCGTGGTCACAGCCATCTTGGTTGGGTTAATTTGCATACACACTCCTGATTGGCTGGTGGGTGTGGCTTGTGGGTGTAGCAGAGGTATGGTCAATTTGCATATTACTCTTTTATTAGATAGGATATATATATATATCCTATCTAATAAAAGCCTAATATGCTAAGTGTCTAGTCGACTGGTTGGCCATTCAACCAATCAAAACATAATATGCTAATGATATGCTAAGGCTGCTCAACTGCTTGCTATGACATGTATTGACCACCAGGGGCTTCAAGGGAATAGAAATTGTGGGGAAGTAACAAGAAAATACATAGGGGAACTAATGGAAGTTAAGGGTTTAGTAGGTTTGTTTATACAGACTCATCTCCATGCTGCCTTTCTGTCTCCAGTGATGAGTTTCTCTTCCTGGTATGGGAGACAGGAACACCTTCACAAAGGGAAATTTATGCAATGTGTTTAGGCAGATAAGGGGAAGGCAGAGAAGATTCTTGCTATTAGTCTGATGACCCTTGTGTAATCATCCTCTGTGGAAAGATTCACTCTGCATGTATGCATAGGAACATTTCTACCTTGAGAAGCCTTGTTTCTTTTTTCCTTAGCATATGATTCAAGTGTGGGCTTGGAGAGCAGACAATGGGAAGTCTTTGGGGTGACTGAATAAATTTCATGAGGGCAAATATTGAGGGGCAGAGAGTGTGCTGGTTGAAGAAAAAACAGGTAGGTCAGGTATATCTCTTTATGTATAAAATCTAAGCATTCCCTAATGTGGCTCTAGCCTACCTCTTTGCACTTCAGTCCTTATACTTTCTTTTCCTTCCCTGGAACAGACTTCCCCAAGATCTTTGCATGGCTGACTCCTTAGTGTCATTCAGTTTCAATTCCCATGTCACTGACTCATAGACATTTCTCCTCAAAATCCAACCTAAAGTTGTCTTGAGAGTTGTTCCCTATCACATCACTCTGTGTTGCTGACTTCATGGCACCTACCATTGTTAGAAGTTGCTTAACTCATACATCTGTTTACCTGTATATTATCTAATTCCACCAGAACATAAACTCTAGGAGAACACAGACTGGGTCTCTTTTATTTACTGCCCTATTACCAACCCTATAATGTTGTTTGTCAGTAAATGCTAAATAAATATTTGTAGGCTGAGTGATTGACTAAGAGACTGGTTTGGTGAAGTATGGGAAAGAGTTCACCTAAGGCAACTGTTTGCAAATAATTACACTCAAAATTATTGAGGTTGACCAAATAGCTTTAGTTTATGTGTTATATCCATGGTATTTAATGTATTAGCAATTAAAATTAAAAACAGTCTACTAATCAATTCACCATGTTAACATAAAAGACAACTTTTAAAAAGAAAAAATATTTTCTAAAACAAAATAAGTGAGAAGAGAGCATTGTTTTATATTTCACTAATCTCTTTGGTATTTGGTTTAATAAAAGACATCTGGGCTGTCATGTCTGCTTTGTGTTCAAAAGTTGTGATATGTTGCTTTGATTAAATTACATGCAGAAAATTCAGCCTCACATAGATGTGTAGTTGGAAAGGGAGGGATAGTTTATTAGCCTTTTCAGATAATAGTGGCTATTCTTCTTTGCTCCTAACAAAGCTTGACAAGTGATACTTTCTTAAGGTTAATTGCAGTGTAGAATCTGAGACTATATCATGGAACTTTTTGTACTTAGTTAAATTAGTATCCCATTTTTCTGTGGATGGGTGGATATTTTTTTCATATGCAATTTTGTAATATTTCTGCATTGATCACTTTCAAAATATTAATTCACGGGGTCATGCAGATAT
Source organism: Eptesicus fuscus (assembly GCF_027574615.1). Taxonomy (NCBI): domain Eukaryota; kingdom Metazoa; phylum Chordata; class Mammalia; order Chiroptera; family Vespertilionidae; genus Eptesicus; species Eptesicus fuscus. The sequence continues at coordinate 69,148,277 of NC_072479.1, read as the reverse complement.
TCCAAATGTTGACACATTTCATTATATAACCACCACCATCACACACACACACAAAATAGAATCTGTTAATATTCCCACTGATATTGTCAAAAGAGTCTTTAAGTATTGTGTAGATGTCAAGTTTATGCTGGCAGATATATTTTCAAATTTAATTTTTGCTTGAATGCTTATATTCTATTTCTGGCAATAAATACTTGCAGTGATATTTCCTTAATTTGATGAACACAAGTTTATTCAATTTTGAAGAAACTTTGGCTAAAAACCTAAGATCACTGTTTGTCTGTTTTTCTTTTAAATAAAAACAGTGTTTTATGAAAAAAGTGGCTGGTTCAGCTTGCAACTTCAGCCATTTCCCAAATGCTTTTTCTTGAGACAAACATCATACCTCAGTGTGCAGCAAAAGTGCTTTATGAACAGTTCTAGCAAAGAATATTTTAAAAATGTGCACTCAAAGGTTGAGATTTAGTAAAATTAATAACTCTTATTGCTTCATCAATCTTTTGAATCACTGTTGAGTAGAACAGGTAACTTTTTTTTCCTGTGAGTATATGGCAATAAAAAATACCATGATTATTTGGTGACAAGCCTTGTTTCATGCTAGGACATCTGCAGTTTCCCCCCACTTTGTTTCTGTACTATCAGTACAAATTTTAACTCTTTGAAAGGGCAAAATACTCTTTAGTATTATTATAAAAATAAACGTTGACTTCATCTACCACTTGAAAGGTGACATTCCCCCTTCTGCCCCTAGAAGTGTCCTGGGGACACATTTTGAAAAGTGCTGCCCTAGTTCATGGTTACTGTAGGCCAGAGATAAGATATAGAAGAATAGTTAGCATATACCTTTCTAATCCAAATTTCAGTCTAATTAAATTTACAAACACCAAGTTCAAAGCAATAATTCCTTCCCACATACCCTTAGCTATAAATATCCACCCAGGAATGGGCTCCCCAAATCAAGGTAGCAGGAGTGAGGTACCTTGTACAGCTAGGCTGTAATTATGGAGGCTTCCTGCACCCATTGCTTTGTCCTGACTCTAGGCTTTGTTCATCCTTTGCATGGAGAAAGGCCTTATATTTGTGCACTGGGTCTCAGGAACATTTCTGCTGTTTTCTACTGGTGAATGAGTGAAAGAGAGTATATATAAAGAGAGTGAAAAAGGAACAGTATAGGAAGTAACTCATACGTTTTAAAATGCTCCCCATAAAAGTGGTTCTGCAATAACACTGGAAAAACTTCTCAAAAGGATTAGAATTTGACCAATTCTGATGAACAAGCCATCATTTAGAAACGCAAACTGTTTCATATGTAAAAATACCATTTTTATAGTGGCGATTGAGGTACTTTCACATAGGTTGATATGAATATCTGATAAGCTGAAATAATGGATAAGTTCTTTTATATTCATGCATTATGCAAATTAGCAATTCACAGTTTTGGAAATCTGGGCAGTTTTATGTGTCATTTTAGATTATGGTACCAGTAGGACTTATATGTGATGCTACTATTCCTTTGGAAAGACATCTTTCACTAGGTGAACCTCTTTTAATGTTGAGTTAATATTTTGAAACACATTCAATATATTGAAATTTATAAGTGCCAGTTAAAAACACTAATTATATAGATTTTTTTGATTCAATGGTTTCCAAATGTGGCTGCACATCAGAATCACTTGGGGAGCTTTTATAAAACGATGCTGAGTCCCAACCCAGACCACAGACTCTGGGGATAGGGCCCAGACATCGTGTTTTTTGTTTTAAAGCACATCAACTGATGCTAATGTGCAGCCAAGGTTGAGCACAGCTTGTTCCTGAACTGTTTTCTCATAGCAACGTAGGCCTTCAAAAGAGCTGCATTAACTCTTTCAAGCCTGCATGATTCCATTTAGCGGGATTGGTAATTGATAAATTAGATTTTACGAACAGAGAAATGACTCCCACCTGTAAACACAGGTGGCTGGGGAGGGCAGTGTGTCTCTCTGAGAACAATACAATAGCCAAATTGGATGATGCCACTATCCTAATGATAATAATTATGGTGAAGTATTTGTTTCAAAAGTAATTTTCTTCCTAAAACATCACCAGTATCATTTTGTCCCCAAGATAGTTGGCTGTAATCAGATCAAAGGGTTTGGTTTCTTTCCCCAAGTAACAATAATAATCTTATATCTTATTTCCACTTAGTAAGAGGAAAACATGTTTTTTAAATTATTGTTCGCTATACCAAGCTTTTCTAGATGTTTCATGGGTTGGTGTAGTAAAGAATTTATAAGCGTGGATAGCATCTGTTTGTTGTCTCTTCTTCTTCAGGGAGACTTTATAGAAAGTAATCAAGTCCAAAGTGTCAGAAGCTCCTCACAAGGATTCTTTTCAGCAGGAACTTCTGATGTAACAGCAGTCTGACAATCAGACTCAATTTACTCGGGATATCTAATGTCAACGGCCCCCAACAGCATTGAACAAACCTGTCAAACTTTGATAATTTTTGAACTGAGACCACTTGCAAAGTGGGTGCCAATCTAAATAAGTTGATATCAAAGTCCCTCCTTGGGAAGTATTCCCAGTGCTTGTCGGCGAGGGCACCTTGGGCAGATTGCCATAGCGACCCATCCTGGAGAGCCTGATTTCGGCTGGGAGTGATGATCTCTAAGCCTTCAGTGATTTTGATTTCTTCCACACACACTTTCTGAAATATGTATCTTAAATTCCAGTACTGCCATATGAATTTGAGATTTCATTTTGAAGTCGACTGTTTAAATAAATGTTGATCCTAGATGGCCCTCCCAAAGGTACCTCAATCAGGAGTGGGCTGCTTGGCCTGCCTCCGCTTGTTTACACATTCCACCTCTCCCCGTTACCCTCCCCTAACCCAGCACTCCCATTGTGAACTTTTACAAAGAACAGCGTAGACATTTATGACTGATTTGTTTGAAGTAGGAAGACAGAAGTTTTATGTAGCTTAGCACTTGAAAAATCTTCCTGAAAACATCTTTCAGATATTGCTCACTTTACCCAAGTTTCCCAATTCAGGGCAACTGCTAAAAATCTCTGACTTTTTCTGTAGCCTCTTACCATTTTGTTGCTTTCCCCTCTTCCTTCCCTATTCTCTGCAATGCTTATGCACCACCCTTCTGAAAGTTGTCCTTTTCCATCCCATCGCTCCATGGCAATTATGGTTTATCTCGTTTTTCTTATTCAAAGCAGGCTCCCCAAACGCTTTGTAATTCTGAATTCTCTTGCATGTAATTCTCTACCTTATTACATTATTCCCTTAGCAAAAATCTCTAGTGCTCCACAGAGAGGCACACAGTATACATTTTTGCTTCCTAAAGTCCTTTCCCACTCATAGTTCAATATTCCTTTTTTTTCTTTTTTCTGAGGTGAACGAGATTTTTTTTTCATTTCATTGGCAAGCATTACCAGGCTCAGTCTGGTTGTGCCCATCAGTTTTTCCTGGCATATCTGGGAGCCAACACATTCATACTGGCTTTTAATTTTCACCTCCTTTAGGGGTTCTGCTCCTATAAGTAGGGTTAAAATCCTCAAGATTTAAATTGCCACTAAATGTCTTGCTGTCATAGTCAGAGCCAGTGTACAGCTATCTTCAGCCCTGCTGGGGGCTATGAATTAGCGGCAGATAGATATCTGGGTACTAAAAGCGGTGGTCAACTTGCTGTACTGGAAGCAGATCAGGAGTCCGGCTCCCAAGCTGAGCCCTGCATTGATTTAGGGAACAGGGAAGATACCTAATCACCTTGGTTGCCATTGATGAACTGGCTTAGCCCTGTCCACTGATATCTTTCCTCTCATCATTCCTTTCGAGATGAGGAGACGTACATCCATGGCACACTTTACTTAGTATCACTTTCATTTTAGTGCTCCATATTTTAACCAACAGTGAGCATTTAGGGAGCCATTCCAAGATGCAGTAAAGCTCAGTCTCTTTAATGACTTTTACAATTTTGGTCCATGTGTGGTAGGTTTTTGAAGTTGTACTTCACAATTCCAGATAAGCATGAAAACACGCTTATAACCCAACTTTCTCCTCAGTTTCCTTAATTCAGCCCAAAATGATTGACTAATTGTTGCTTCACTAATTGTTCACTTAAACAACTTTCCCCATCTATGGAACCCAAATTAATGACAGTCTCAATAACTGAGAATGTCTGCAGTGTAATTTTTTAAAATTTTATTTATTTATTTTTTAAAATAAATCTTTATTGTTCAGATTATTACAGTTGTCCCTCTTTTTTCCCCCCATAGCTCCCCTCCACCAGGTTCCCCCCATTACCCATACACCCCCTCACTGTCCTCGTCCATTGTAGTGCAATTTTCTATATCTATGCTCTATCTATAGAATAATTTCCTTCATATAGTCTCTTGGCTAATTTCCCCTCCTTCATATTAATCCTTATTATAACCAATTTCCCATTTTGATAAATCTTAGAATATTATAATTTTATTTTATTTGATTAACTTTTCTTAGATTCTTCTATTTCTTGGGTAGGACAAGGAAACCTGCAAATTGTCTCAGTATTAAGTACTGGTTGGTGAGGCTGTGCCTTGATCCAGATAAACTGGGTCTTTTTAATAAAATAATTTTAGGACTCCAGCAATTGGAATCTCATAACCTCAAGCTCTAAAAAGCAAAGTGTTTCATTTTATTTCTGAGGCTGAGACTACACTAGTACATACCCAATGGCTAAACCTATTCTCCACACCTGTCCACTTTCAGTCCCAGGTCCCTGTGACTCATTTACTTCTCTCAGTATATGTTCATGAAGTGAATACTTTCTAGACTATTTCTCTTTTATTTTTGGTTTCAGCTCAACAGGATCCCATCACTGTTGGCAGAAGATATTTGGGTAGAGACAGCATAAAGAAGCTTTCAAAAATAGTCAAATAAATTGCTTGGGATTAACAATTCAAAAAGAGGAACCCCCTCCCCTCTGCCCTGCCACCAGCATTGTGTCCTGATCATAGCAACACTTGACATTTATACAAAGCACTTCATATTTGGGGAGCTTTGAAATTTTCTTTTACAGGGCCTTTGGTCTGCTCATCCATGTAAAATCTCAAGCGGGATAGTTGATTTCTGGTTGGCCACTTTGCTAGAATAGCTGCCTTTCAGAGAAGAAATAAATGATACCTACTTGCCATCCTATATAATAAAAGCCTAATATGCAAATTGTCCCCTCAGACAGTCGTTCGACCAGGAGTTCCAGTGGGAGACCAGGAGTTCAACTACTCGCTGTGATGTGTGCTGACTACCAGGGGGTGGCGCGGAACATGGCGGGTGTTGGCGATGCGCTGCAACCTCTCGCCGGATACCCTGGGGCGAAGGTGACAGGGATGGAGGTGTGGTGAGAAGGCAGGGTGTCCGCTGAGCTCGCTCTCACTTCCCCTGCTACCCTCTCCCGGGATGCCAGAGTTTGCCCTCCGGGGAAGCTCCCGCGCTCAGGTGCTGGGCGCCCATGAGGAGCCCACCGTGCACCCGCATAGCCTCTTCCAGGTGAGCTGGGCCATAGCCACCGGGACCACAGGGCCCAGTCGGGCTCCCCGTGGGTTTGCATAGGAGCCAGTCTGAGAGGCCAGCCGGGAGAGACCATTCTGCCCACCCGGCTTCCATGTGGCACCACTGGGAGGTCCAGAGGCCCACGTTGTGCCCTGGCCCATGGGGTCCAGCCATGCTCACCGCATCTCCACATGGGGACTCAGGTGCTGTGACTCAGGTGGAGGGGGATATGCAGGGGCCCAGGGACCCAGGTGCTGCCCAGGGCCCAGTGGTCAGCTGGGACCTGCCCTTCCATGCCAGATGCTTGTGCTTTAATCGCCAGCCATGCCTAAGGACTGCACCTGTGCACAAATTTCATGCACCAGGCCTCCAGTAATAAATAAATAAAGGTTAACATGATAAACTAAGCTAAATAGAATGCACTAATCAAATCCCAATTAATAACACTTCAAGAGAGGATTATTCTTATGTTTAAAAAACTGGTTAAACCTGCTTATTAGAAGAGGATGTCATTTAATAACAAAATGTTTTCTCAAGCTTTCATACTCCTAAAATTAAAAAAAATTATAAATCAAAATTTCAGATGAGATAAAAGAATGACAGTTTCTCCTTAGAATTAAAATAAACAACTCATAATTAATAATACTTGCTTTTACTTTGATTTGATACCTGTTTAGATGCCTTTACTCTGTGGATGATTTAGCAATCTCTTTAGGCTTTATTCTGAATAAACTGAAAAAGCAGTGGAAACAAACTAAGAAAAAATTAACAAAAATCTGGGAATCAGCCTAGTTTAGTGGATAGGATACTGGAGAATGGGGTTCTTGTCTGAGCTTCCTGACAGCTAGCAGCAGTATGAACTTGATCAAGTCACAAACAATTGTGACTGGCCTTAAAATGAGAGGTTGTAGTTCAACACCCCGTCGACCTCCAACACATCTCTGACTTCATGTTTAGCTGGTCTGATCTTCCTAACTCCAGAATTCTAACACTCTATAAATTAGATAATATTTATAGAAATATGTTGAATTATTTTGGTGCTAATTACATTTAAAAAAATTAGTAGTGAAGGTAGTTAATACCAGAAGGGGAGAAGAATAAAGGGCTAAGCTCTCAGCCACAGTTAAGAGTACTGAGGGAGGTATTATGGTAAGATTATGCCAGGAGAGGTATGGAGAGAACTAGAAATTAAAAGTGTATGTTCAGGGGAGGGACTTATGAGACGTATAACAGGCACTGAGTAGGCTGAGGACTGAGTAAGAATGGTTGAAGTTTATGAGAGGGTCCTTTGTGTGGTTAGAGAGCAATCTAAATGCTATGATTAATTAAGGAGTCAGACTAGGAGGGAATGAAATAGAATATGCATGTAATTGTGAAAGTGTAAAACACTGGGATCAAAAAGATGATGATTTTAAGAGAAAATGGATCAACCAAATTTTTTTTCACTCATTTGAAAACTGAGTATGGTCCTATGGTTGGAAGTCTTATAAAATGAGGGTATGAGGCTTGGAGCAAAGGTTGTCAAATCTGTAGGGAATAGACTCTAGAGCTCAGGCAGAGACAACATAAAACAGACAACTAATTGTCAATGATTTGTAGCAGAAAACACTTAGGTTGGCTACATAATTTGTTCTGGAGAATGGAATAGAAACAAATAATTAGGTAACTTACGGGATAAGGTTGTTTGCTAATTCTGCCCCATACTCTCTCTCCCCTGTCCACGTGGTCAAGAAGAAAGGACTCTAGGATAATGAAAACATGTGATGAAAGGAACCTTGATTCCTAGTCACTAGTGGAAGAGAGCCACTAGGCCACATAGCACTTTGTGTGAATGAGAACTAAACTTTTCTTGTAAGCCACTGAGATTTGAGGGTCATTTTTATAGCTGCTAAATAGCTAACCAAAACAGAAACTAGTATTATGTGTGTGGGGCTTCATAAGTATGCACTATTGAGAGGCCAGTAGGGAGAGAGCGTAGTTGGTATAATATTCAGGTATTGGTTGCTCTACACTTACACTAATACCTGATATCACCAGTCTTTTTAATTATAGCCCTTCTAATAGGGGTGTAGTGTTATTTTTTATTGTTTTTATTCTGCATTTCCCCAATGACTAATGACCTTGAGCACGTTTTTATGTGTTTATTTGACATCTTTATTTTCATTGGAGAAGTCCCATTAAGTTCAAATATTTTGCCCATTTCTTTGTTAATTGCTTGTTTTCTAGTTATTGAATTTTGAGAGTTCTTTATAAACAGTATATTCTGGATATGAGTCCTTTATGAGATATATGATTTGCAAATAATTTTTCCTAGTCTGTGGCTTATCTTTCCATTTTCTTAACAGTATGTTTTAAGTTTCTAGTTTTGATGAAGTCCGATTTATTTATTTATTTATTGTGGTGGTAGTTGGTGTATACATATATCAAATCTTGTCAATTGCATACTTTAAATATGTGGAATTTTTTTGTTGGCCTATTATACTTCAATAAAACTGTCTTAAAAAGGAAGGGGGTTGGGGAATGGCAAAATGGATGAAAGGGGTTAAATGGTTCAAATTTCCAGTTATAAAATAAATAAGTCATGGGAATGTAATGTACAACATGGTGACTACTGCATATTTGAATGTTGCTAAGAGAATAAGTCTTAAAAGTTCTTATAAGAAAATAATTTATAAAATAATTAATATATGATGTTAAGTAGACTTATTGTGGTGATCATTTCACAATATATACAGCATCAGAATCATTATGTTGTTTCCCTGAAACAAATATAATGTTACTAGTGGCTCGGTGCACAAAATTCATGCACGGGGGGGGGGGGTGTGTCCCTCAGCCCAACCTGCACCCTCTCCAATCTAGGACCCCTCAAGGGATTTCAGGCAACCGGGCTGATCAAGGGAAGGCACCAGCCCGATTATCCCGCTGCTGCAGCCACTGCCAGCCACTGCAGCCACCAAGGTGTTTTCATCAACACGGACTCTAGTCCCTTCACTGTGAAAAAATGACAACTTTCTTTAGGCATTTTCAAGATGTATCTTTCATAGGATATGACATTTCTTTTTTTTTTTTTTTATCCTCACCTGAGGATATGTTCCCATTGATTTTTAGAGAGTGTGGAAGAGAGAGGGAGAGACAGAGAGAAACATCAATGTGAGAGGGACATTTCGATTGGTTGCCTCCTGCATGAGCCCTGACCATGGGCGCCAGGGTGGGGGGCATGCAGGGATCCCTGGGCCACATGCAGCAGTGGCCGCCGGGGTCTCCACATACCCCAGAGGCCAGCAGCCAGCCTCCCATCATGGGCACCGGGCTGGGGGCATGGACCCAAACCGCCGCTTGGTGCTGGAGCATTCCCAAGCAGCTGGGGGCACTATGGTGACGCAGGGATGTTCCCGCCCCGACCCCAGCCACTTGGTGCCTGCACCCATAGGCTCTAAGTGGCCAGGGGGCATTTTGGACCCCTGCTGCTCAGGACCTAAGTGCGGGCCTACAGGCTAGGAGCGGCCTAGGTGCAGAGGATGTTTCCGGGACCCAGGCCACTCAGCACCTGCATATGCAAATTAACCGCCAATTGTTTGGGTTAATTTGCATATTTGCTCTGATTGGCTGTGGGTGTAGCAAAGGTACGGTCAATTTGCATGTTTCTCTTTTATTAGTGTAGATATGTCAATTATACCTCAATTAAAAAGGGAGGGGAGCTAGAGAGAGTCCAATAATTCAGGGTCTTCAAGGATTGAAAGCTAATTACTTACTTCTAACCCTCTCTCCACCCCCAAGTAAGAATTAAGTGACTTGTTGTAAAGAGGAGGTTAAGGTTGTGGTCTTTCCATCCACTGTGCTAGATAATCTCAGGCAATTACAGTGAAATTGTTAGGAGAGATAGGATAGGAACCAGCAGGGAGTGGGGGGAAGAAAAGGAATAAACAAAATTGATCAGGCTGAGAATTATACCTAAGATAAACAATGAGTGTGGCTACTAGCACATGGAACTAATTGCAATCAGAGTTAAGAAGCCTGCTAGGCTTTTGGAAAAATTATATCGCTGAACATGGAATAAAAAAGCTTTTTACTGTTCAGAACTTAAAACCATTCTTGTGTGCTCAGCCTTCTATAAACAGAGGTCACTTTGACAACTGCAAGAGGAGCATTGGGATAAGAGGACCTTCTAGAGGGTGGAGCCTTAGGGTCACCGAGAACCATGGACAAGGCAGTTCTTTGCAGCAATAATACCAAATTCTGAAAGTTTCTATCCTGCCACGGCACAGAGACTTCATAGTGTCTTTCCCTCAGAATTCAGAATTGCTGCAAATGAGTGACTGCTTTCTGCTTTCCATTCTTCCCCTTTCTGAAGGAGCATCCAGTGTCAGTGTCTGTCTCTATACTGCCATTGTGTACTGAGCATGTGCTGAGGGATATAAGCTGCACTTTAGTTCACCTGGAAGCACATGTCTGGATCTAATGCAGTGATGGTGAACCTATGACACGCGTGTCAGCACTGACACGTGTAGCCATTTCTGATGACACGAGGCTTGCTGAGGCGGCCACATGCCGAGGATGAAACATTTGCTGCTCCTGAGGATGAGACATTTGCGAAATAATGTTTTTTCCTCAAAGTGACACACTACCCGAGTTATGCTCAGTTTTTTGGCAAAGTTTGACACACCAAGCTCAAAAGGTTGCCCATCACTGATCTAATGGATAGGACATGAAGACATGATTCTCATAACAACTCTTTAGGGTGTGAACAATGATTTCCCCAATTTTACAGAGGAGAAAAATGGGTAAGTAACATGCCCAAGTCTACACAGCTAGTGAAAGAATACTGGATGCTGGATATGAGCTGGCTGTGTCTTTGGGTTGGGTACCCGACAAGGGTGTTTTCTGAATGTAAGAAGAGGGAACCAAATGGATATTTGGTAACTAAAGGGCAGATGCTGACAGAGACTATTAATAACGTGAACAATGTCCATGTGCTGTATCTCTATTTTCCAGGCTCCCTAAGTTGGTCATCTGACTAGTTCTGGATCACAGACCATGATCAGAAGTGACATATGCCACTTCTGGGCTAAGGGGTTAAATGTCTGTCTCACCTTCCTCCAGTGCTGTCACTTTAACTTCTGTTTCCGGGGGCAAAGGGCTCCAGGATGGCTTGACCAGACGATGGAAGGAGCCTGAATCTTTGAATTTTGGCTGGAGGAGTGCATCCTAGCCTTCCCTGGACTTTATGTGAGTGAAAAAGAGATCTGTATTGTGTTAAGCCACCAAGACTTCGGGGCTGTTTGTTGCAGTGACTAGAATTAATCACTCTGACGAAGGCTGTTTCAGAAACCGTTGTTGGCTAAAGATGCCACATTCTCTATATTCAGTCACTTTGAAGATAATGGCTGCGAAGCTATCAACTTTTCACATTTCCAAAAGATTTATGGTATGACTTAGTTGTTTTCTGGTTTTAAATGGAAGAAGATGACGCATAGATTTAGGACACCTTTTCTTTTGAAAATACAAAAGACTACAATGTGGTTATCTTCAAGTTGGAAAGAATGACATGGTAAGTCACAGAAGAATTACTTGTGATTTGGGGGATGGAGTTTTTGTTTATTTGTTTGTTTGGCCAGGTTTCTAAACAGGGCCCAATACCTGAAGGAGAAAGTATATAACATTTAGCAACACAGGCTCTGAAGTCAGATTCTCTGTCCATTCATTAGATGTGTGGACTTGGGCAAATTACTTAACCATATTGTGCCCAGGTGGTTGTACCTCAAAGGATTATGAGAATTAAATGAGTTAATGTTATATTATAACAAATTTAGCTGGCCTTTAATCCTGGTTCCTTGGAAACTCATGAGTAATGGGAGTGTCTTTGTAATTTATGGTATGCCCTTGGCGTCACACCTAAGTTTATACTAACAAGGCAACTCATGGTGGGCCTGTGGGTAGTGTCAGGATGCAGAAAGACCAACCATGGGATTAGAATGTTGGGGCTTTGAGCCATGTGATACCAGTCTGACCTCCTGACCTTTGGGGAAGGAGTCTAGAGACTGAGTTCAATCACTTGACCAATGATTAAATCAATCATACTTACGCAAATAAAACCCGGACACTCCAGCGTGGGTGAGTTTCTCTGATTGGTCATCATATACTGATATGCCAGGAGGGTGATGTTTCAGAAGCTTTGTGTTTAGGACCCTCCCAGACCGCATCCTATGCATATCTTCTTTCGACTGGTCCTGATTTGTATCCTTTATAATAAAACTGTAATTGTAAGTAAGTGCCTTCCTAAGTTTTGTATGTTGTCCTAGAGAATTATTGAAGTTGAGGGGTATTGGGAATGCTGAATTTAATATGGCTGGTTGGTAGTATGGATAGCCTGAGAATCCTTAATTTTCAGTTGGCGTCTGAAGTGAGAGCAGTCTTGTAGGCAACAGTGAACTTCACCTGTGAAGTTTTGTTAGCTTTGCATAGTAGTTAATATATGTAAGGGCTTTTTAGAATAGTGCCTTGCCCAGAGTAACTATTCAGAGAAAGTTAGCCAATACTATCCTATATAATAAAAGGCTAATATGCAAATCGACCAAACAGCAGAACAACTGGTAGCTATGATGCGCACTGACCACCAGGGGGCAGACGCTCAATGCAGGAGCTGCCCCCTGGTGGTCAGTGCACTCCCACAGGGGAAGTGCTGCTCAGCCAGAAGCTCTGAGCTGGGCTCATGGCTGGCGAGCGCAGCAGTGGTGGTGGGAGCCTCTCCCACCTCTGTGGCAGTGCTAAGGACACCTCAGGGCATGTCCAACTGCTGGCTTAGGCTTGCTCCTTGTCAGTCTGACATCCTGAGGGCTCCCGGACTGTGAGAGGGCACAGGCCGGGCTGAGGGACACCCCGAGTGCACAAATTTCGTGCACCAGGCCCCTAGTTAAGCTATAAAATATGATCTATGCAGGAACATTGATGATTTATAGGATCAATCTCAGGTGAACATAGAATTACTACATTTTAATGCTGGAAGGAACCTTGCAAATTGTGAAGTGATTTTTGACTTAGTTAAAAAAATATTAGTGACACAACTAAGGCCAAAACCCTAGTCTTTTAAAACAAGACTATTACATAAAATGTGCTTTAGCTTTCCCATCTTTAAAATGGAGTTAATTCAACAGAACCTGAATCCTAGTAGTAGGAACATTTGGGGGAATCTTTCTAGGACCTCTCCCTTTTCTCTGATAACCCATTTTCCTATGCCCCCAAGATGGGACCCTGAGAGCCACATTTGAACTATGTGACTCTGAATTCTTGATTACGGTCAAGGTACTAGGGTAGATCACAATTAGGTTCGCACTTTTCAGAATTTGGAATTTGATTTGAAAAGCACTGTGTGGTCTTGTGAACTGGAGATGAGGCAGCTGAGGACCATGAACAGGCTGACTCCATGAAGAGAGGCAAAAATAGAGAGTGGTGACCAGAGTTACTGGTATCTCTGCTTGGTTCCTGTCTTTAGTGGAGCTGGGCTTCATCTCCTGCCCTTTGGTTTTATGAGACACTCTAGTACCTTTCCAATGTATCCCCCTTGTTTGCCTATGCTTATTCAAAGTGGATTTTGTTACTTGCAAGTAATAGTCTTAAATAACCCCCGAGAAGGCTCTTAAAAGGATGAAATGAAACAGAAGGTGCAAATTACTGTCACCACGATTGTTATTGTGACTATGGAGGACAAAGGGGAGGAGTGAAGGGAGGTAAAAAACTGAAGAGTAAGGTGGGCCAAGGCCTTAGATTTAATAGGAACACTGTAACATGGGCTTTCTTAAAGACAATGCTTAAATATCTTCAATTGCAATACAATTACATTAGACTCCTTTGAATGTGGATGAAAGAATGGTAGAGATGTGGAAGAATAAGGTTAAGTAAGCAATCGACAATTCTGCTGCCCTGTTCAAGACAAAACTGGGTTAAGCAATAACTTTGGTGTGCCATTGCCATTATAAAATACAATGAAACTGTTGGCGGCCAATAGAAAACACGACAGGACCATATCTCGGGTGACTGTACTGAATCAAAAATAGTATTTTACAAACAATTTTGTTATTTTGAAGGAAAAACCAATAGCCCTCACAAAGCTCATGTTCCACTGCATGTTTGAAAGGAAAAAAGATTTATCTCCTCAAGTGGTGGGCCCCATCAGGCTACAGTAACCACTGTAAACAATGGACTCGAGATTCAAAGCAGAGAAGTAGGTATTTGGTAGGCTGCCTCTCTTCATTGCTGGAAAAGGGTCAGATCCTATTTTGTTTGATGGAAAAGAGGTTCTAACAAAATACACAATCAAATAGCATTCACAGACGAAGGAACTTCTTTTCTAGGTACTGGGTATACTAAAAGAAGGCAAGAGAGGCTGGGCCCTTATTTTTATCTTAAAAGATCACTGGATTAGGGCAGCCAAACAAGGGAAGAACACAATTGGATCCCCTCTTCCTCTCCCTGTTCTTCCATCCGTGATTTATTCTTTTTCTCTCTCCTTAGCTTTTTTTTCTCTATAATGTAAGTGAAAAATATGAAGTCCCATCAATAAAGATATCTTACAGATGGCAAACATTAAGGAGCATATTTCTTTCTCAAATGGAGATTAAATAAGGAACTAGAAATTGGGGCACCTTAAGCATTGTAAATCAAAGAACTAGACAGATTTTTAAAAGAATATTCTGTCTACCCTGTTACATACAATCAGGTCTAAGAATGAAATAAAGAATTTTCTTAAAAGAATTGTTAAAGAATTTTAGAAAAATTTTCTTAAATAAGTTAAGAGTTCTCTTTTCTAAAGAATTCTAGCCAAAACCGGTTTGGCTCAGTGGATAGAGCGTCGGCCTGCGGACTCAGGGGTCCCAGGTTTGATTCCGGTCAGGGGCATGTACTTTGGTTGAGGGCACATCCCCAGTAGGGGGTGTGCAAGAGGCAGCTGATTGATGTTTCTAACTCTCTATCCCTCTCTCTTCCTCTCTGTAAAAAATCAATAAAGTATATTTAAAAAAAAAGAATTCTAGGGAAATCATTTCCATAATAAATCATTTTCTAAAAAAAATTATTTAAGAATAAAAAGTTTTTTTTAAAGGATTCTAGGGAAAAATTTAAAAAATCGGCTTGCAAAGGCATTCAAGTCAGACACATCTCCTTTGTAAGCAACTCCCATACTTATTGCTGTCATCAAACAGTATTTAATGCTAGGACTATATCTTCAGTGTAGCAAGCCAGACTTCAATTGTCCATGCTATTTGAGGAGACCCATGCATTCCCAAATTATGGGAAATCCCCCCAAAATTTTGTAATATGATTTTGTATTTTACTTGGATAAAATTGAGGTTGATAACCTAAAAATTAAGAATATTTTATTTTTTTATTTATTGATTTTAGAGAGAGCGAATAAGGGAGATGGATACACACACACATGTGTATCTATAATAATAAAAGCATAATATGCTAATTAGACCGGATTTCCCTCTGGACAACCTTCTGGATGAAGCCGGGGCTGTGAGGGAAGCCAGGATCCTGGGTTCCAGAGGGAAGTTGGTGCTGGCAGCCAGGGGAAGTAATGCCTACTTTTTTTTTTTTTTTAATATATTTTATTGATTTTTCACAGAGAGGAAGGGAGAGGGATAGAGAGCCAGAAACATTGATGAGAGAGAGACATCGACCAGCTGCCTCCTGCACATCCCCCACCAGGAGATGTACCCGCAACCAATGTACATGCCCTTGACCGGAATCGAACCTGGGACCTTCCAGTCCGCAGACCGATGCTCTATCCACGGAGCCAAACCGGTTTCAGTGGAATGCCTACTCTTATAGGAATTTTGTGCATTGGGCCTCTAGTACCAGTATTCTATATAATAAAAGAGTAATATGCAAATTGACCGCCATTCCAACACACAAGATGGCCACCCCATGTGGTCAAAGATGGCCGCTCCATTGTGGACACAAGATGGCTGTTACGAGATGGCCTGCAAGGGAGAGAAGTTGGAGGGGACCAGGCCTGCAGGGGAGGGTAGTTAGAGGTTACTGGGCTAGAAGAGGAGGGCAGTTGGGAGGGACCAGGCCTGCAGGGGAGGGCAGTTAGGGGTGACCATGCTGGCAGGGGAGGGCAGTTAGGGGCAATTGGGCTGGCAGGGGAGGGCTGTTAGGGGAGACCAGGCTGGCAAGGGAGGGAAGTTAGGCGTGACCGGGCCAGCAGGGGATGGCAGTTGGGGGCGACCAGGCCTGCAGAGGAGGGCAGATAGGGGCAACCAGGCTGGCAGGGGAGGGCAGCTAGGGGTGACCAGGCTGGCAGGGGAGGGCAGTTAGGGGTGATCAGGCCAGCAGGGGAGGGCAGTTAGGAGGACCAGGCCTGCGGGGGAGGGCAGTTAGGGGCAATTGGGCTGGCAGGGGAGTAGTTAGGCATCGATCAGGCTGGCAGGCAGAAGTGGTTAGGGGCAATCAGGCAGGCAGGCAGGTAAGCCAGTTGGGAGCCAGCAGTCCTGGATTGTCCGAGTGCCCATTTAGGCCAGATCCTGGACATCCCTCAAAGGATTCCAGATTGGAGAGGGTGCAGGCTGGGCTGAGGGACACCCCCCATGCACGAATTTCGTGCACCGGGCCTCTAGTGTGTGTGTGTGTGTGTGTGTGTGTGTATGTATGTATGTATGTGTGTGTGTATATATATATATATATATATCCACTTATTTATGCATTCATTGGTTGATTCTTGTATGTGCCCTTACTAGGGATTGAACCCCTAAACTTGGCATATCAGGGTGACACTCTAACTAACTGAGCTACCGGGCCAGGGCTTTAGAATATTTTATTGTTGTTATTATTTTTAGTCCTCACCTGAGGATATTTTTTTCATTGATTTCTAGAGAGAGTGGAAGGGAGGGAGGAGGGGGAGAGAGAGAGAGAAACATCTACATGAGAGAGACATATGGATTGGTTGCCTTCTGCACATGCCCCTGCTGGGGCTGGGGAACCTGCAACTGAGGTACATCCCCTTGACTGGGAATTGAACCTGTGACCCTTCTGCCTGTGGGCCAAACCTCTAACCACTGAGATAAATGGGCCAGAGTTAGAATATTTTAAACAAAATATTAACCTTTTGCACTCGGATGTCGAGTGTGACTCAACACGGTTAGCATCGGTAGCAGCTCTTTTTATACTCTTTGAATGTATCAATAATTTGAAATATAAAAAAATCCAAATAAATAAGTTTGTATGAAAAGAAACTCCAGTTTTTTATTCTACTGCCGCGATTTTTAAAATCTGGGGTATTTAAAAAATCAAATCCCGAGTAGAATGAAGAAATCGAGAAAAAAGCAAGCGAGTGCAAAGGGTTAAGTCCTGGTATGAAAGCTCAGCTTAGGGTCAGGAATTTTGCTGACAGCTCTGAGACCTAGAATTCTCCCTTGCTTCATTCTCTGAGTTGTAGACATGGTATAATTTTCTATATTCATTTGTATTTGCATATCTTCATTGGTTGGGAAAGAAAGTTGCTGCTTTGGCTAAAAAAATCTTCTTGTTCAATTCTTGGGAAGTTGGAAGAGAAAATGAATGAAAAGTGTTTTAATAGATTTAGTCTACAAAAGTTAGTAATTTAGAATCCTAGCTAATAAATTGTGAATATGCAAATTGACTGTCACGCTGTAACAAGATGGCTGCGGCCACAGCAGAGGCAGGGATTCCGTAACACAAAATGGCTTCGCCCACAGTGGAGGCTGAGTTCCCATAACGAGCCTTAAAGAGCAATCAGCAGGGACCTGAGGTTGTGCCCCTGCCCCTGGTGGGGATTGACAGGGGCCCTCAGCTATACTCCCTGCCCTGGTGCCAGGCTGGGGGACCTCAGGCTGTGCCCCCCGCCTGGCAGGGCTTGACAGGGGACCTTGGGTTGCACCCCCCACCCGGCAGGGCTTAATGGGGGACCTGAGGCCACGCTCCCCGCCCCAGCACCAGGCCAGGGGACCTGAGGCCGCACCCACGCTCCGGCACCAGGCTGTGGGATCTGAGGCCATGCCGCCCACCCAGCAGGGCTTGAAAGGGGACCTCAGGCCATGCCCCTCACCCAGTGGGGCTTGACAGTGGACCTCAGGCTGTGCCCCTTAGCCCAGACCAGGGAACCTCAAGGTGTGCTCCCTGCCCTGGTCTGGGCCGGGGGACCTCAGGCTGCAACCCCCACCACAGTGCTGGGCCAGGCAACCTGAGGCCATGCCCCCCACCTAGCGGGGCTGGATGGGGGTGGGGCCAGCCGGGTCTGGATCTAGCCCAATGGGGGTGGGGCTGGCCAGGTCTGGGTCTCACGTGATTTTGAGGTGCACGTGGGTGGGTGGGGGCTTGACTCTCATTCTCATGGTATGCCCCAGACTCTGACAGGAGGAAGATTTTCATATACATTTTACTAAGTTTCTTTCATCTTTGACACTTCTATTATAGAGAAAGGGCAAATAGCAATATTAAAATATTTCCTCTAATAAATTCCCTTTTAATATGCACGAATTTCGTGCACTGGGTCACTAGTTGAAATATAAGGGAAAATAGCTACAGATTACCTTTCCATTGTTTACTTTTTAGGCCATATGATACCAAATTTTATTTTTCCACATTGCTTCTAATTTCCTATACTTTTTTGTTTTTTATTGCAATTTATTTCAATAACCTTACCTTAACATGATAATGTTTGAATGACTTTAACTTAAAGATCAAAAATATAGATCTGGCCGAAACTGATTTGGCTCAGTGGATAGAGCATTGGCCTGCGGACTCAAGGGTCCCAGGTTCGATTCCGGTCAAGGGCATGTACCTTGGTTGTGGGCACATCCCTGGTAGGGGGTGTGCAGGAGGCAGCTGATCGATGTTTCTCTCTCATCGATGTTTCTAACTCTCTATCCCTCCTCTTCCTCTCTGTAAAAAATCAATAAAATATATATATATAAAAATATATATATAGATGTGTAATTCTTAAAAGTCTTAAAATGCTTTTATTATCTAACAGAATTAGCATATATTATAGTTGTAAAGTAATTATCTTTATTCTTGAGAATAGCAAGACACTCATTCAAAAGCCATGTTTAGCTTGAGTCTCTCTTGTGTCTGCCTTCCCCTGCTCCCAGACATACCAACATATGGGAAGGGGTAAGGGAGTATTGTTAATCGGGGGGGAGGGGGGCGGGTTCTTGACTAAAAATTTGGTCTATATTGTAATCACTTTTTTTTTCCAATTTTTTTATTAAGGTATTATATGTGTACATATTTTACCATTGCCACCCCCCACCCCACTCCCATATATGCCCTCAACCCCCAGAGTTTTGCATCCATTGGTTATGCTTATATGCATGCATACAAGTCCTTTGATTGATCTCTTATCTCCCCCACCTCTCCCTAACTTTCCCCCTGTAATTTGACAGTCTGTTTGATGCTTTACTGTCTCTGTATCTATCTTTTTGTTCAAGTTTATAATGTTCTTTATTACCCATAAATGAGTGAGATCATGTGATATTTTTCTTTCATTGACTGACTTATTTCACTTAACATAATGTTCTCCAATTCCATCCAGGTTGCTGCAAATGATGAGAATTCCTTCTTTTTTATGGCAGCATAGTATTCCATTGTGTAGATGTACCACAGTTTTCTGATCTAGTCATCTGCTGACGGGCACTTAGGCTGTTTCCAAATCTTAGCTATGGTGAATTGTGCTGCTATGAACATAGTGGTGCATATATCCTTTCTGATTGGTGTTTCTAGTTTCTTCGGATATATTCCCAGGAGTGGGATTACTGGGTCAAATGGGAGTTCCATTTTCAGTTTTTTGAGGAAACTCCATACTGTTCTCCACAGTGGCTGCACCAGTCTGCATTCCCACCAGCAGTGCACGAGGGTTCCTTTTTCTCCGCATCTTCGCCAACACTTGTCGTTTGTTGATTTGTTGATGATAGCCATTCTGACAGGTGTGAGATGGTACCGCATTGTTGTTTTGATTTGCATCTCTCGGATAATTAGTGATGTTGAGCATGTTTTCATGTGTCTCTTGGCCTTCCTTCTGTCTTCTTTTGAAAAGCTTCTATTTAGGTCTGTTGCCCATTTTTTAATTGGATCATTTATCTTCCTTTTATTAAGTTGTATAAGCTGCCTATAGATGTTGGAGATCAAACCTTTATCAGTGATGCCATTTGCAAATATGTTCTCCCATGCAGTGGGCCTTCTTGTTGTTTTGTTGATGGTTTCTTTTGCTGTAAAAAAGCTTTTTATTTTGATGTAGTCCCATTTGTTAATTTTCTCTTTAGCTTCCATTGCCCTAGGGGCAGTGTCAGTGAAGAATTTCTTTTGGCATATGTCTGAGATTTTGCTGCCTGTGGATTGCTCTAGTATTTTTATGGTTTCCCGTCTTATGTTTAAGTCCTGTATCCATTTTGAGTTTATTTTTGTGTATGGCGTAAGTTGGTGATCAAGCTTCATTTTTTTGCATGTATCTGTCCAATTTTCCCAACACCATTTATTGAAGAGACTGTCTTGACTCCATTGTATGTTCATGCCTCCTTTGTCAAATATTAATTGAGCATAGTGGTTTGGGTCAATATCTGGATTCTCTATTCTGTTCCACTGATCTATATGTCTGTTCTTGTGCCAGTACCAGGCTGTTTTGAGAACAGTGGCTTTGTAATACAGCTTGAAATCTGGTATTGAGATCCCTCCTACTTTATTCTTCTTTTGCAGGATTGCTGTGGCTATTCGGGGTCTTTTTTTATTCCAGATGAATTTTTGGAGAGTTCTTTCAAGGTCGGTGAAATATGCCATTGGTATTTTAATGGGGAGTGCATTGAATCTATAGATTGCTTTGGGTAGAATGGACATTTTAATGATGTTGATTCTACCAATCCATGAACATGGTATGTTCTTCCATCTGTTTACATCTTCCTCTATCTCTTTTTTCAGTGTCCTGTAGTTTTCCGTGTATAGGTCTTTTACCTCCTTAGTTAAGTTTATTCCTAGGTATCTTAATTTTTTTGGTGCGATGGTAAATGGAATTGCCTTTTTAGTCTCTCTGTCTGTAAGTTCACTATTGGTGTATAGAAAGGCCATAGATTTCTTGGTGTTAATTTTGTATCCTGCTACATTGCCAAATTCATTTATTAAGTCTATTAGTTTTTTGACGGAGTCTTTCGGATTTTTTATGTACAATATCATGTCGTCTGCAAATAAAGACAGCTTTACTTGTTCTTTTCCAATTTGGATGCCTTTTATTTCTTCTTATCTAATTGCAATGGCTAATACTTCCAGTACTATGTCAAACAGGAGTGGTGAGAGTGGGCATCCCTGTCTTGTTCCTGTTCTTAGGTGAAATGTTTTTAGTTTTTGTCCATTGAGTATGATGTTTGCTGTGGGTTTATCATATATAGCTTTTATTATGTTGAGGTATGAGCCTTCTATTCCCACCTTGTTGAGAGTTTTTATCAAGAAAGGGTGTTGGATTTTGTCAAATGCTTTTTCTGCATCAATTGATATGACTATGTGATTTTTATCTCTCAATTTGTTTATGTGATGTATCACGTTTATTGATTTGCGGATATTATACCATCCTTGCATTCCTGGGATAAATCCTACTTGGTCATGGTGCATGATCTTTCTGATGTACTGCTGGAGCCGATTTGCTGGAATTTTGTTGAGGATTTTGGCATCTATGTTCATGAGGGATATTGGTCTGTAATTCTCTTTCATTGTGTTGTCTTTATCTGGTTTTGGTATTAGGGTGATGCTGGCTTCATAGAAGGAGCTTGGAAGTGTTCCTTCCGCTTGAATTTTTTGGAATAGTCTGAGGAGGATAGGTTTTAGTTCTTCCTTGAATGTTTGGTAAAACTCTCCTGTGAAGCCATCAGTCCCCGGGCTTTTGTTTGCCGGAAGCTTCTTGATGACTGCTTCAATTTCGTCCATAGTTATTGGCCTATTGAGCTCTTTAGATTCTTCTTGATTGATTTTTGGAAGGTTATATTTTTCTAGGAATATGTCCATTTCCTCCAGGTTGTCCAGTTTGTTGGAATAGAGTTGTTCGTAGTATTTTGTAACAATCCTTTGTATCTCAGCGGGGTCTGTTGTTATTTCACCTCTTTCATTTCTGATTTTGTTTATTTGGGTCCTCTCTGCTTCTTGGTGAGCCTGGCTAGAGGTCCATCAATCTTGTTTATCCTTTCAAAGAACCAGCTCTTGGTTTTGTTGCTCTTTTGTACTGTTTCTTTGGTCTCTATGTCATTTATCTCCGCTCTGATCTTTGTTATTTCCTTCCTTCTGGTTATACTGGGCTTTTCTTGCTGCTCTTTTTCTAGCTCTTTGAGTTGTAGGGTTAAGTAATTTATTACCATTGATTCTTGTTTTTTGCAATAGGCTTGTAGAGCTATGAACTTCCCTCTCAAGACTGCTTTCACTGTGTCCCATAGATTTTGGATTGTTGTGTTTTCATTGTCATTTGTTGCCATGATGTTTTTTATTTCTTCCTTGATCTCTCTGGTGACCCAGTCATGGTTTAATAGCATGCTGTTTAGTCTCCAAGTGTTTGATTTCTTTGGATTGTATTTATTGTAGTTGATTTCCAGTTTTATGCCACTGTGATCTGAGAAGACGCTTGATATAATTTCTATCTTCTTGAATTTGAAGAGACTTTGCCTGTGACCCAGCATATGGTCTATCTTTGTAAATGACCCATGTGCACTTGAGAAGAATGTATATTCTGTGGCTTTGGGGTGAAATGTTCTAAAGATGTCAATTAATTCCATCTGGTCTAGTGATTCATTTAGGATTGCTGTTTCTTTGCTGATTTTTTGTTTAGAGGATTTGTCCAGTGGTGATAGTGGGGTATTAAAGTCTCCTACTATGATTGTATTGCTATTAATCTCTCCCTTGAAATCTTCCAGGAGTTTTTTTTATGTATTTGGGTGCTCCTATATTGGGAGTGTATATGTTTACCAGAATTATTTCTTCTTGTTGGATTTCTCCCTTTAGTATTATGAAGTGGCCTTCTTTATCTCTTGTTATGGCATTTACTTTGAGGTCTATTTTGTCAGATATAAGTATTGCTACCCCAGCTTTTTTTTCATTTCCATTTGCCTGAAAGATATTTTTCCATCCCTTCACTTTCAATCTGTGTGAGTCTCTTGTTCTGAGGTGGGTCTCTTGTAGACAGCATATATATGGGTTGTGTTTTTTTATCCATTCAGCTACTCAATATCTTTTGATTGGAGCATTTAGTCCATTTACATTTAAAGATATTACTGAAAGGTATTTGTTTGTGGTCATATCTATTTTTGTGTCTATATTCCTTCTTACCTGTTTATTTCTTCTTTTTACAGTATTCCCTTTAGCAATTCTTGCATTGCTGGTTTGGTGGTGATAAACTCCTTAAGCCTTTCTTTATCTGCAAAGCTCCTGATTTCCCCTTCAATTTTGATTGATAGTCTTGCTGGATATAGTATTCTTGGATTCAGTCCTTTGCTTTGCAACACTTTGTATACCTCCGTCCATTCACTTCTAGCTTGTTGTGTTTCTGTTGAGTAATCATTTGACAATCTGATGGGTGTTCCTTTGTAGGTAACTCTCTGTCTCTCTCTTGCCGCCTTTAAGATTCTCTCTTTATCATTTATATTTGCCATTGAAATTATGACATGTCTTGGTGTGGGTCTTTTGGGGTTGATCCTGCTTGGGACTCTCTGTACTTGCGTAACTTTTATCTTTCCCATATCCGGGAAGTTTTCTGTCATTATTTCTTCAAATAGATTTTCTAATCCCTGCTGCTCTTCTTGTCCTTCTGGCAGCCCTATTATATGCATGTTACTTGGTTTCATGTTGTCCCGAAGCTCCCTTAGGCTTTCCTCCTGCTTTTTAATTTTTTTCTCCAATTGCTGTTCAGATTGAGCTTGTTTCTGTACCTGATCTTCTAACTCACTAATTCAGTCCTCTGCTTCTTGTAGTCTACTGTTGAAACTTTCCATGGTGTTTTTGATTGTAGCTATATCACTTTTCATTTCTTCCTGATTCTTGCATAAGTTGTTTATTTTCTCATCCATCCGATGTATAAATTCCACGACCATTACTCTAAACTCCTTTTCGGTCATGTTGCAAGCTTCAGTTTCACTGATTTCCTTTCTTGGCGACTCCACATTTTCTTTCCTCTGTAAGGTTATTTCGTTTCCCCATTCTGGCTATCACCAGAAAGCTCAAGCTTCTGTTTGCGTGGACCTGGACCGTGTGCTGTGGGGACTTCACTCCACCCGAGTTTCACTGAAGTGCTCTGACACTAGGACGTGTGGCTGCCTTTGGTTGGTGGGAACCAGACTTGCCCAAGGTCAGTGTCCCCAGTGTTCCGTGTGGTCTCGTGTGCACACTTAGATTCAGGGGCCCTGTCTGCACCACACTGTTGGTATGTGCCGAAAATGAGATCCTTAGCATGTGCCAGGAGTCAGAGTTTCCCTGTGTCTGCACCAAGACTCGAGTGTCAGAGTCTCTGTTGCCTTGTGCGGTTTCTCGTTGAGACTCAGGGTCCCTATGTGTGCATGCACCAACAATTGGGATCGCTGGCTCTTAGTGTGAATGCGCTGTGAGTCAGGGATCCCAGGCAGCTGTGTCCGGCGTGCCAAATTCCCTGAAGTGGAGCTGCGACCTGTGTGTGCTCTCTCTACTGAGCCAAACCGGCTAGGGCGCACACTCTTGATTTCCTGAAGGTGAGCTGGCTCTGTGCACTCTACCGGAGTCCCGGAAGGGGGGCGGAGTCTGTCCTGCGCGCCAAATTCCCCAAAGGGAAAGCCCCTCTGTGCAAGCACTAAGATTCCCGGAAGGGAGAGCTGTGACCCGCAAGCCAAATTCCCCCAAATTCTCCGAAGGGGAGCCCTCTGTGCGCACTGACAGATTTCCCCAACAGGGAGCTGATTCTCTCCTGTGCGCTCGCGCGCATGCCAAATTCCCTGAGGGGGAGCGAGTCCCTGTGCAAAGCTCTGCGGCTTGGGCGAAAGGCAGATCTATCAGTTAAAATGGCGCTGTCTGCGCGCCTGTGGGGAGGGGGTAGGCTCTTTGACTCACGGAATTCTGCCGGGATGTCTGGATTCTTGTTGTTTGTTGGTCTGAAGCTGTGATAGCAGTTCTCTGTCCCCAGTGGCTGCAGGGTCCTGGTTTGTGTCAGAAGCCAGGATCCGAGTCTCAGGCACTTTTGGTTTTTTTAATAAAAGGAAATTCACTTCTTAGATCATCATTGAATTTGCATCCTCTTTTCTTACTCATTATGTTAAAAATCTAAATAAAATAATTTAAAATTATATTATAAATTATTATATACATATTGCTTAAAAACACAGTAAGTAGGTACATAATTACATCAACATATTTTATTGTTAGTTTATAAATTAAATTAATTTGATTGTTATAAAGTAACTATATTTAAAAAATTATTTTAATCCTATATTTCTTTCTAAATAATAACAATACTAACTTGTATTATTTTTCCTCTGAATTTGCCGTAACGTAAGTTGTGTCACTTTCAAGGCCGGGGCTGGACTTTTTGCCGCCACTATAAAATATAAATAATACGAGTACTGTCTGCTAAGTTCAAGAAAATGTATGTATTTATGAAATAAATAAATAAATAACTTACCTAAATTATCTGAATAGCTGATTTGTAATGACATCACTTGTTTAACTAGCTTACTAGCACGCAGTACGATGTGTGTCGTCTGAGAGAGACAGTTACAAAGTGTTGCCAGTCCCAAAAAATGTCGTTGTTCATTAAGTCCAAACAATGGTGGTCGAATTCTAACAACTGATCAGCAATGCGAACTTTGATAAGCAGTTCTCGATAATCAGTTCTCAACAATTATTTGTTATTATTAAAGTTTAACATTATAAAATTAACAAAAATAATATAAAACTCATATCCTGGCTAAATAGCCACATGGCCGCCGAAAACCATATATTCCCTTCCCGTTCTCCCGCTGTTCCCTAGCTAGTCATGCATTCTTTCCAAAAATCGGGACTTTTTTAAAACGCTGGGGGACGTGGGACAAATTGTTAAAAATTGGGATTGTCCCGCCAAAAGCGGACATCTGGTCACCTTACCATAGGTGTGATCTTTTTAGTGTTTCCCCTGAATGTTCCAGGTGATCAGTGAGGTTTGTGCCTTTGGAAGAATGAAATTTGGCTATCTTCCAGCCTTGTGTGAATTCCGATATTTGTTTTTTCCCCTAGCAGTTCTTTAGTTAGCTTCATATATTTCACTCCCAGCTTATGTGTAGTTTAGTAGTCAAAGTCTCAAGAGGATCTGAGTTTTCTTTTGCATCTCCCCCCACCCTCACTCCACCCCCTGCCTCTCAGGTACTCTGATCTCCAAATTCCAGCTAATACTAGTTTTCATTTCTCAGAACTCTGCTGTCTGTCTCCTCAGTGACACCTCAATAGTCTGTTGGTATTCCCCCTTTCAGTATGGCATTCAGGATGTACCTTCCAGCAAAAAGTCCAGGCAATCTAATGGCTTACCTCAGAATTATAATCCTATGCTGTCTGTTGTCCAACATATGGAATATACATGGACTTAAAAATTCAATTTATGAAAGCAATTGCTTCATATATTTAGTTTAGTATTCTTGTTTTTTATTTTATTTATTTTATTTTTTTACAATGAGAGTGCTAATCAAATACCAGTTACTCTACTAGTATTATGGGAGAAAACCATGATAAATTTTTAAATACATTAAATTATCCATTAAATGAACCAAAAGCCATAGCATCTACTATGAACTTTTGTTTGTTTTGTGAATCAGGTTAATTTAGAGTCTCAATCATTTTTGAAATAAACCTCTACCAAAAGTATTACAGTTAAAATCACCATGAAGGTAATTACTGATTACATATAGGTGACACAAAATAATATTTATGCTCTTTATCTTGGTGAAATCTGGGTTCCCTATTTAAATGGAAATGTAGAAAATTCTGCAGGGTACAGAAACAAGTCACTCAAATGCTTAAGAGATTATATAAAAAGACCTACCTAGCCTACCTAAAGATAGGTTAGTTGAACTGAGTTTATTTAGCTCTTGGAAGATCAATTTAGGAAAGACAATAGTCAATGAAATCAGAAAGAGACATGATATTCTTGCATTCCATAAGGATATAAAAATATTTAAAGGTTATAGAGAAGATTTATATAACATAGAAAGCTAAATGTCCTCCAAAAGTTTCCTGCATGTTTTAAAATTGTTTGGGATGTTGTGAAATCTTTCTCTCCTTGGGAGATGAGCAAATAGCAGGGCATCTTCTTTGTAAAATGATTTAGATATGGAATTAGCAATAAGTTAAACAAACTACCCAGCTTCCTTCCAGGCTTCTGATTTTTTTATTTTTATAGATTTATTTTTTGATTAATTATTATTTTTTTTTTAGAGACAGAGGAAGGGAGAAGGAGAGAAAGAGAGAAACAATGATGGGCTGCCTCCTGCCTCTTGCATGCCCCCTTCGAGTCCATAACCCTGGCATATGCCCTGACCAGGAATCAAACCAGTGACCTCTGGGTGCACAGGATGCCCTGAGCCACATGGGCCAGGGAACACCTCTGATTCAAATAGTGTTAAGGAGACATTTCTTCTGCTTCCTGATGGCTGCCTTCTTAGAGTTTATGAGAATTCTCTCCCTCATTCTTTTTTTCCCCCAGTAGAACAACGCTTTTTAATTTTTTTCCCCAATTGCCTGGGGTCTTTGTTAAAATAGCAAAACAAGAGAGTTCTTGGCCTCACTGATTCTTTTTCCTGGGCAGAAAGTATTTTTTACACAAACAAAAACTAATACCTATATTTGCATGCAAAATCAAATATTTATGGAATGTGTTGCAGCAGGATCCAGAACAGCCACTATATTTTAGTTCTCAGGCAAATTTTTTGCTTAAGAGAAAAATGATGAGTTGATATAAATTTAAAAAATATTAAAATGGAAAATATTCCAATTACTACATAAATAATTCCTTTAGCTTTTTTTACAATTAGGCATCTGCCTGTGAAAAACAATCATATTAAAAGAGGAACTCTCAGTGTCCCTTTTTTGAAAATTATTTCTATTTTGATTTTCTTTCTAAGATGTGACCTGAAAATTATATTGACACAGAATACTTTTGTCCCCCCAGAGGAATAGAACTCAGTAGTTGTTTTTCAGCCAGAGGGAATGGTAATGTTCTTGACAATTGTTCTAAGGGAAGGATCAAGTTTAAATCCTTAGAGGATATATAAAGCAGTCTTTAATTTACCAAGAAAAGTCTCTTAGCCAGGACAAAAGATAGAGCCCTTGACTTATTATCTTTTCTCTAATTAGTATTTGTGCCGTGTTGTTATATGTTTTATATACATGTTATTTGAGTGTTCTTTTACCTAAGAGAATATGAAGAGATTGTGAAACTCCATGTTCCCTCAAATATCTAATCTAATAATAGACAAATATGCAAATTGACCGCACCTTCGCTACAACCAAGCCACGCCCACCATCCAAGCCATGCCCACCAACCAATCAGGACGATTATGCAAATTACCCCAACAAAGATGGCGGCTAATTTGCATATCAAGACAGCGTCGAAAGAAGCCTAGAGCTGCAGAAGGGAGTAAAGCTTCGAAGAAGCAAGCAAGCCGGGGGAGAGGGGGTGGGAGGAGAAGGAAGGAGCGAAGTTAGGGCCGGGGGCAAAGGGAAAAGCAGGTGGGCTGGTGGAGAAGGCGGGGTGGGTGCCAAGGGCGGAGCGGAGGCAGGGCTGGGGGCGAAGGGAAAAGCAGGCGGGCTGGAAGAGAAGGCGGGGCGGGCGACAAAGGAAGAGCGGAGGTGGGGCCAGGGCGAAGGGAAAAGCAGGCGGGCTGGAGGAGAAGGCGGGGCGGGCGACAAGGGAGGAACGAAGGCGGGGTAGAGTGCAGTAGGAAATCCTATTGCAGGATTTTTCCTGCAACGGGAACGCTAGTCTCCTAAATAATTACAATAGCAACACAATACCCATATTTAACTCAGCATAAAAATTGCTTTTTTTAAAGAGGGGGGCGGTGGTTAGAAAACAGGTAGAATGGCTTTTAGAATGCATTCATACAGTTTGGAAGGGGAGATAGTTGGGTGAGGGTAGGAGGCAAAGGTAAATGGTTTCATTATTCATCTCTCACATACTACTTTATTGGATCAGTTAGCCATTACTTAACAAGTCATCTGTAGAAATTAGGCCTGAGGACTAATATATATTTTTAAGGTAGGCTTATTTTGGGAGAAGTACTGACCTAAAAAGGTATCTCTTAATAGTGCTTTTTAATGTGCTCTCAGACTTTAGGCGAAATCATGCTAGAACAAGGGTAGGGAAAGTTGGAGGAGGTGAGAGGACCCTAAAATAACATTGATTGTCTGAGCTGATTTGACGAATGTAACATCTGGCTGCCAGTGCTAATGTGTTCTGAAGGTACCCCCTTTGCAGATATCTCTCCTGATTGTATGGACTCATTTGTAAAGGAGGACGTTTCCAGAGAGCAGGCAGAGTGTTACAATTATTTCAAGAGTACAGAGTATAACAGCAGAGTCTCTTTTGCTAGTACTGCTAAAAAAACAAAACCATGAATGTCTACTGGCCATGGTGTTCAGCAGGCACATGAGAGCAGGGTACAGAAGTGTACACTAGCACTTGGCGTGTTGGTGCACATGAATCTGTAAAGGCCGAGGGTATTGAAAACAAACTCAACTGGTTTTGGTAGAAACAGTCTTTCCATATTATGATTGGTTGATAACCATAGGTGAAGTCCTCAGGATCAGGACCTGGATAAGACATATTTAGACTATTCCAATGGCAGTGCCAATATAACACTATGTTTGAGTGTTATAGAATTTATGACATGCTGCCCTGTATTACAGTCATAGACTGATAAGAGCTGAATTGTGAGCTGCTGGAAGGCAGGGATGGTGTTGGGTTAATCACTGCATTCACACAATACATACTCCATGCTTTATGTCTAGAGGAAGCTCAATGAATGTTTTCTGAATTGAATAGAATATATTATGATGTCTTCTGACTCTTACAAAATAACTTACATAAAATCCTATCTAATAAAGATGGAATATAGAAATTGACCGTCACTTCATCACAAAGATGGAGGTGCCCATAGCCACAAGATGGCGGTGCCCAGTCCCCTCAGCCCCGCCAGAGTCGTCCTTTTAGCCCTCGCCGCAGTGAGGGGCAAACAGGCCCCCGCAGAGAGCAGGGCCCTGCTTGACCCTCGCTGAGAGCAGACAGCAGGGCCCTGCTTGCCCCTGGCCACAGGGGCGAGTGGTAAGCAGGCCCCCACAGAGAGAAGACACCAGGGCCTGCGGCAGCGACGAGCAGGCAGGTTCCCAGAGAGCAGAGAACCATGGGAAGTGGGCCTAAGCCATCAGTAGGACATTCCCTGAGGGCTCCCAGATTGGAGAGGGTGCAGGTCGGGCTGAGGGACCCACCTCCCCACCCCCTGTGCATGAATTTTGTGCACCGGGCCTCTAGTAAATAATAATGGTGTTTGGTGCACACTATTACATTAGAGTACAAACCTAACAACAAAAGGTTACCCATGAGATGTATAGACTACAGACTGATTCTTTCCCAAAAGATATAGCAAGTAAGACTGAGAGAAACTTCTCTTTAAAGCAAAACAAAACAAAATAAAAACTCTCTTCTTCCTCCCCTGTGAACGAAACAATGTGTGTAATTCTCTGGTGAATGGAGAAAAAGTTTGGCTTCATTATTCACCATTCTTCCTTTTAATATAAATTAAGGCAATGAATAAACTTTATATGTTATATTCTGAAACTTTGAAAAACATTAAAAAGTATTTTAATTTCTTTTAAAGTCTCTCTTTTCCTAGCCTTCTACCCAATTTATCTTACTAACTTTTCAAAAGGGAGATAAAGAGTTATGCCAGTAATCTCAAAACCAAAACATACTCTGGCTTTATAATAGCTTTTGGAGCACAAAGAAAAGGAAGAAAACAATTAAAGTAATTGGGAATGTTATTTACAGCTGGAGTGAAAATAACAGTTATATATTTCATGAACAGCAACAGTATTAGTATATCCCACAAAATCACGTTTCAAGTCTTCAAGCAATTCTCTGATACATAAAGATGAAAGCATATATTATAGATATAACTACATTAAAAGTAAACTTGAAAAAATAGCTGAAAATATATTACATAGAAAATTTGTTCACCTATGATAGAATAAAACTGAGTGTTAATTTATTTGTCTGTTTCAATTTAATTACTTATCTGTACATTGTTTGTTTAGGGACTTCGGTAATAACTAGTCTGTACTTTTAGGTTCTCTTCAATTGCGAGAAACAGAGCTCAATTTTTAATTATTTTTTCCCTCTCATTCTCCAAATAAAATTAGACCCATATTTAAATTCCACAGATGTCTGCACTTATCAGCTCTGTGGTGTTGGGCAAGTTATTTGACTGGAGTTTAGTTTCATCATTTGTAACTGGAAGCTAATATTTCCTTTGTAGCATAGTCATATGGATTAAATAATATAACATTGAAAATATTTATCATAGAGACAAGGAACATATGCTTAATAAGTATTATAGTAATTCAAATATGACATTGCATTTAAATATTTTTATTATTTTTCTTACATGGTTTGGCTTAACTAGTTGAAAAATGAAATAGCAAATTGGGTGTGGTCTGCTTTTCTCTCTTTGAAGCACATCTTCAGATTTGAGAGAAATAATTTGAAACAGTCATTTGTGGATTTTAAAAAATATATTTTTTTATTGATTTCAGAGGGGAAGGGAGAGAGAGATAGAAACTTCAATGATGAGAAAGAATCAGAAATTGGTTGCCTCCTGTATGCACCTGCACTGGGGATGGAGCCTGCAAACTGGCCATGTGCCATGACTGGGAATCGAACCGTTACCTCCAAGTTCACAGGAGGATGCTCAATCACTGAGCCATGCTGGCTGGGCAAATTAAATTTTAAGGCACAACCTATTTCTCAAGAGATTCAGAGCTCAAGTGAAAAGCTGTGAAAATGGAAGTCAGTTTGTGAAATTTGCTTTTGGCTACCTTTCACTTATTACGCTCATCAGTCTCTTTTTACCCCACACTTTCTCTTCCCTTTCTTGAATTTTTACACTAAGAAAGGCATGTTTTTATAACATGAGAGTTTTCACAGAAAGGAACAGAAAAAATTGAAGTTAATTGTAATGTAAAGAGAAAGGTGGAAATATTTTTTAAGGTAGGTGTATAAGCAAAATATCAAACCAACTCTTCAATATTAGGGCATGTATAAAAAATCTTAAAATATTCCATTTTGTTCTTATTACATTCTTTACCAATAATTTCCTCCAGAATTTGTGGCAAAATCTCTTTCTCCTTTTAAACATCTCAGTGGAATGTCTGGATTCTTGAGTGATGGACATTAGAAGGAATGGATCTATTACTTTACCCTCTTCTGATATCTGTGTCATCTTCTTACTATTATATAACAAACAAATAAAATTGATAGCAAATACATATATAGTACTTACTATGTAAAATACACTGTTGAAAGTTCTTGCCTCGTATTAACTTACGTAGTACTCAAAACAGTCTTATGCTGTAGGTGCAATTATTATCATTTCCATTTTACAGATGAACAAACTATGTAACAGCAAAGTTAAGTTACTCACCCAAGGTCAGAGTACAAGTGGTATAGCCTGTACTTGAGTGGAGACATTTTGGCTCCAGAATCTTGCCTCTTATTTTGCCTCAAATTGGTTGGCAGAAGAAAACACAGGAGAAAAGGATGCGCAAAAGACATCGAGTGTGGGAAGCACTTTGGCCTCTTTTAGACTTTGGGCATTATGCCACTTAAATAGACTAAATGGCAACTCAAACAATGGAAGAGTGAAAGTTATTTTCTCTTTGGGGTAGAAGAGTCCTTGATAAGAAGTAAGTTTTGTAACCATGTGATCTTGGACAAACCAATCTTTGTCTCATTCCTTTATTTTTCTGATTTAAATGGCTCTTAAAGATTTTTGGTTATATAAAACTAGAGGCCCGGTACATGAAATTCGTGCATGGGGGAAGGGGGTCCCTCAGCCCGGCCTGCAATGAGGCAAGTATTCTCCCCACCCCTGGCCCACCCCCGGCTGCTCCATGCCCGCTGCCCAGAGGCCCTCCACGGCTGGGGTGGAATGCTTGCCTCGTCGCCACGGCGACAAAGCAAGCATTTCGTCAGGCTGCTCATGATGCCCACTCTTAGTGGCTGTCTCCCCCAGGACTGGGGGACTCCGGTGGGGCTGAGAGGACTGGTGCTGCCATCTTGTGGCTATGGGCACCGCCATATTTTTTTTTTATTTTTATGATTTTTGTCCAGTCTCTTCCCATACTCCCCACACAGACACCCCTTTCCCCCTGAGAATTATCAATCCACTCCCATTCTGTGCCTGATTCTATTAAGTTCACCAGTTTATTCTGTTCCTCAGATTTTTAATTCACTTGACTTTTAGATTCACTTGTTGATAGATATGTATTTGTTGTTCATAATTTTTATCTTTCTTCTTCTTTTTCCTCTTTTTAAAGAATACCTTTCAGCATTTCATATGATGCTGGTTTGGTGGTGATGAACTCCTTTAGCTTTTTCTTATCTGTGAAGCTCTTTATCTGACCTTCAATTCTGAATGATAACTTTGCTGGGTAGAGTAGTCTTGGTTGTAGGTTCCTGCTATTCATCACTTTGAATATTTCTTGCCACTCCCGTCTGGCCTGCATGGTTTCTGTTGAGAAATTAGCTGATAATCGTATGGGAGCTCACTTGTAGGTAACGAACTGTTTTTCTCTTGCTGCTTGTAAGATTCTCTCTTTGTCTTTTGCTCTTGGCATTTTAATTATGATGTGTCTTGGTGTGGTTCTCTTTGGATTCCTTTTGTTTGGGGTTCTGTGTGCTTCCTGGACTTGTAAGTCTATTTCTTTCATCAGGTGGGGGAAGTTTTCGTTCATTATTTCTTCAAATAGGTTTTCAGCATCTTGCTCTCTCTCTTCTTCTGGTACCCCCATAATTCTGATGTTGGTTCGCTTGAAGTTGTCCCAGAGGCTTCTTACACTATCTTCAACTTTCTGAATTCTCTTCTCTTCATGCTTCTCTGGAAGAGTGTCCTTGGCCTCTTTGTATTCCAAATCTTTGAGTTGATTCTTACAATTCTCTAGTCTGCTTTTGGGTCTCTGTATAATATTTTTTATTTCAGTCAGTGTATGTTTAATTTATAGTTGGTCCTCATTGAATTTATCGGCCTTTTCCATGAAATTCTTGAAAAACCTTATAACCGTGGTTTTGAACTCTATGTCCAGTCGCTTGTTCTCCTCCATTTCTTTGGTTTGTGATCTGTTTCCTTGCCTTCTCATATTCTCTGCTTCCCTAAGTTGGTAGGGTAGTTTTGTGTACTAGGTGTCCTATTGGTTCAACGGGTCAGCCTCCCAGTTACTTGAGGTGGACACTCTTGGTGTACCCTTGTGTACTGTGTGTCCCCCAGCAGGAGCTACAGCAAGGGCTAGTTTTCTCCTCCTTTACTTGGGCGGTTTTGGAGCAGTCTGACTGGAGCTGCAGTTAATTTTCGGCACCGCCATCTTTTTGTGATGGAGTGATGGTCAATTTGCATATTCCCTCTTTATTAGATAGGATATGAAAGTTCTTTGAAAGATAGACTCTATATGAAAAGTGGGAAATTTATATATAATAATAAAAGCATAATATGCTAATTAGACCGAATGTCCTTCCAGACAACCTTCTGGATAAAGCTGGGGCTGCTTGGGTCCCGGGTCCCTGCTGGCAGCTGGAGGAAAGCCTGGATCCTGGGTGCCAGAGGGAAGCCAGTGCCAGCAGCTGGGAGAAGGAAGGCCTACTCTTGCACAAATTTTGTGCATCGGGCCTCTAGTTTTATATAAAAAAGTCCACTAATATTGTGTTTTCTTTTGTAGTTCAAGTTCATTTTATTGGTTTCCTTGTTTGTAAATGGTAGAAAGTAAAGATGTCTATCTATCCAGGATCTTTCTGGATGAAGCTGAGGTATACAGAACTTAAGCCAAAGAGGAACAGAGACAGTTTAGTCCATAATCAATTTTAATCAACTGAATCTTGTGTCAAGTTAAAATTATGCTCAACCAAGAAACCACGAATGTCTCACCCCATGTCTCTCACTCCCTCTCTTTGTATTGACTTAAAAGTGTAGCTTACAGGGAACTATTGCTAGGGGACAGGTTTTCTCAGGTTTCTGTTGAAGATATATTCATAAAGAAGCCATGTAATTTGCAAGAATAGCCAACAAAAGTCATTGCATGAAGCCCTGTTCATTATAAAAAATACAGCATATCATAAAAAATAAGAAGATTCAGTTTAATTTTACATTCAATCCATTCAAGGGGTGAGTGGATTGAAACTGGCTTGAATTTAGGGCACAGGACATTGTGAGAAGCATCCTTGAAATTTCTCTGATTGTTTCTAACTTATCCACTCATTCAGGTAAACAATTATTGGGGCCCATTCTGAACAGAGAGGGAGTGGACAGTGATTATTTAGTAAGACCCACCCTAGAGGAGCTTACAGCCTCATTACAGAGAATGGCTCACCATTTTTGTAGGTCAACATCAACAAATATTGGCAATTTTATTTGTTTTAATAGAATGCTACTAATACAACATGGTTTGCATAGTGGTAGAAATCTCCAAGGATATCGAGTATTGAAGGTGGAAATATTATGAGTGGTCTGTGGTCAGTGTTAAAGGTCCTCATACAATCAAGTGCCTATTTCAGACTGGACATGGGACTGGAATGGGAAGGAACATGAAGAGATTAGACAACAATATAGAATTCACATGAAGAAAGGAGAGAAATTGGGTATGATCAGTTAGACCCATTTTCCTCCATTACATCTGATGAAGAGTTTCTGATTCCTTAGTGAGGAACATTCGAGAACTAGTACCAGAATTCTATTACGCACAACTCAAGTTTATTACATGTATATTTATGCAAAAATCCTCAGTGTATGAAACTGTATATAGTTCAGAGTGTAGTTTCCAATATTGTCAATTAATACTCTGATTGTCTTTATAATTTCTAGAAATAAAAGAAATTGAATTTAGGCATTATTTTAGAAAGAGTCTCTAAATAATTATTTCAATAGAGATGGATTATGTGGTGCCTCTTGCCATGTGGTACCCTAACACTGTTTATTTCTGTCTGGGTGTGAGTTATATAGAAAGTTCATGGGCTTGAACTGGACCAATTAACATTTCTTTTGCTTAGTCTGTATGTCAGAATTTGCCAGATGACAGACTAGGGATAGGGGTTTGGATGGTGATAATACCACTATTTAAAGTTGCCATTTATATAGCCATTATGCTGAGCCCTTACATTCATTGCATGAACTATTTCATTTGATTCTCTTAAAAACCTTGCAATAGTACTATTAATAATAGAAAAGTATCATAATGCATCAAAATATTTAAAAAATAGGCATTCCTCTTTTTATGCATGCTAGTTTATTTACTTTTCAGAGTAAACTTGGAAGGGCTATTATTGTTCCCATTTTAGAGATGGGGAAACTAAAGCAGAGATGTTAACTGCTCACCAAAGGATGCATGGTTGGCATATGGCAGAGCTAGGGTATGAATCTAGGCAGTTTGGTTCTATTGTTCAAACTCTTAACTGTGCATATGCCTGTCATATTTAAGGTGACTACAGCCTAAGAACTGCAGTGTTCCATTGTTTCCTAAATCTTTCCTAACTTACATTTTCAGATATCAAAATGAACCAATTTATTTGATTTCAGGTATACCAGGAAGTCTATTTTCTCATAATATTGCCTCAGAAAGTTAGTCATATGAGTATAAATTTGTGGCTGAAATATAAAATATGAGCTGTTCTAATACTTAAAAATATAACCCCATGTTAGCTAAAATCAAGCACAAATTCTGCTTTGAGCTAGAATATTGCTAAAGGTTTAATATATTGATTTCTGAAGCACAATAGAATAGATTGATTCTGAAGTGATTAATCTGTTAAATCTCTATAACTTCTTAGCATTAATACATTCACTTTAAAAACAATGCAATTCAAGTTGGCCAACTTTACCTCCTTGATCAGTTTCTTCACATGTCCAAAATGGAAATGGTAGTTATGAACCTTTGAATAAATTTAAAGGATAGTAAATATCTATAAATTTAATTCTCCTGCAAAATTGGATTTCACCCACGCACATTTTCTGTCTTTTCTTGTCCTTCACCCTCTTCCTGTTTTTTGAGTGCATTGCTAAAAAAGAAGTATCCATGTAATGTAGTGACACACAATGAACCTATGAAAGGACAGATTCCAATGACAGCCGCTCCTCAGATTTTTACTTTTGTGGATCACACAAAGCTTTTGCTAGTCTTCTTCTCTCATTGACACATATTTATTTTGTGTGTGTGTTTTTTTTAGCTTCCTTTGCTATCTTCCTCTGTATTCTAGTAGATACTATATCTCAAGATACTGAATATTACTTTTAACATTAGTACTTATAGACTCTAGCTCCATAAAAATCCTCCTCCTTCTCTCTGTGTATACCTAGAATGAAGAGATGCTCTTGAGACTATCTATCTGCGGTAGATACAAGTAAAAGTCTTTAAGAACATTATAATCTCACTGGGTGAGACAAGATGTCCAAATAGAAAATAAGCAGAAGAAGATTCGCTGTTTTTCCTTGGAGTACCTTTTTAGTGGATACTAATATGACTTACTCCTTCAGTTTATTCAGACCTCAGTTCAAAGGTCATACCTAGAGAGAGGACTTTTTGGACTGCCCTATCTAAAGTCTGTCCCCTTGATTTCTATTCACTTATCCTGCTTCTTTCCCCAATTGTTTTTATCATCAGCTGATTTTATACTTGTTTGGTAGCTGTCTGCACCACTAGCATGTAGCTCCAATTGGACAGGGACTTTGTTCACTGTTCTATCCTCATCAGCTAGAGCACTTCCTGGTTCACTGGGGAC
Organism: Eptesicus fuscus; assembly: GCF_027574615.1. Taxonomy (NCBI): domain Eukaryota; kingdom Metazoa; phylum Chordata; class Mammalia; order Chiroptera; family Vespertilionidae; genus Eptesicus; species Eptesicus fuscus. The sequence continues at coordinate 69,110,760 of NC_072479.1, read as the reverse complement.
ATTCAATAAACAATGGCTGAATGACGGAAATTTACATTGTTTTAGGAAGAAAAAGAAGTGAGGGATTCAAAAGTATGGATTTCGTATATTTTCACTTTCACAGTAGATACACAGACTAATTTTAAAGGTTATTTTAGAGCTAGGTGATGTGGATCATTGTTTAACTTGCAAGGATGACTAACCATCACTTTGACCAACCTATTTTGTAAGGACATTGGAAGAACAATTTAGTGGTGGTTGTCAAGTCTTTTCAGCAATTGGAAACTATTATATCTACCAAATCTATATTATAAAGACCCAGTGGCCCTAACGCCATAACCACCAAAGACTGGCGCGGTGGGCGGGGTTGTGAGCAGCGAGGAGCTTGGAGAGGCATTCGTGGGTGGGTGGGGCTGCGAGTGCGGTGGGGCCTCATGGGTGGGTGGGTAGTAGAATTATAGAAGTAGTACACTTCAGACCTTTAGTGAGCAATGCTATTGAGCTGCATACAGAACACAGAGCAAGTGGCATCTGTTGCCTATTATCAGAGGTAGAAGTCCAAACACTTCATCCCACTGCATCTTGATATTGGAGCTGCCAAGGAAAACAGCACAGTCAAGAACTGGATGGGATAAGGCTTCATTCACATAGAGAGGAGACAGAGCAAGATTAGCTTCAGTAGTGGGCATCAGTCCTCTGTGGCCAGCAGGTAATCAATGTAAGGCAATTGACTTATACTTGCCCCTCTAATGCCCCAGAATGAAGGACCTGCCTCCCCTCCCTGCAGGGATTTAGTACAGTAGTGGGATTGACCAGGTGCCATATGATGCACATGTTTAAGCAGAACAAAGGAGCACACATTGAGTCTGAAACAGGGAAAGATACACTCACACAAGGTGCTATGTTGAGCACAGGGTGAGGATGCTATATCTTGGTAGGAGGTGCTATGGGCCCAAGGCCCATACTTATATGGCCTAGTGGGCGTCAAAAGACTGCATGTATTAAACTGCTTTTCCCAACACAAAAGAATCTAAAGCACATGATTCAGAATGCTCCTGTGTAAATAGAGGGAAATGACTAATACCCAATCAAATAATATGAGTCAATTTATTTCCTCACTTGTTTTTTTTGTGTGAGATATCTCTTCCTCTTTTTCTCTCTCTCCAAACCATGTGTGTGTGTGTATAATATTTTTTATTTTCCTTAAAAATAAATTATTCTTGAGCACAGTATCAAGTAGAGAGACCTTACCACTTGAACTTGGAATTTGGTTTACCCAGGTGGTCACATGTGCACATCCATCTACACATTTGAAGATTTCATCCTCTGTATATGATCTCAGGTATAATTGATTGGAAAGCTGATAGAATCAAAGCAAATTTGTGGTGGAGAGACCTGAATATCAGTGTTATGGTAGAAATCATACATGTAATATATCATAACACTTTCTCATACTAGTTAATTAATTATTTTCTCCTCAGGTAAAACCATCTATTTTGACTTTTTACTTTAATTACTGTCCACCATTGCTAGTAACTGTGGGTCTGAAATATTAGATATACACTTCTCAAGAAAATAATATATAGATATTACATTTTTTTCAAATATAATTTGCTTGGATGATTTCCATGTCTTCAGGCAGTTTACCACAAAAATTCCCTTGTACCAGAACTTTTATTGAGTTTTTTTCTTTTTTAGTTTTGGTGTAGATTGAGGGTAGAAAATGAATTTGATGGATGGAGAAGGGCAATGGGAAACTTAATACATGAGTTTGAAAAGAGTTTTTGATAATAGCAATTTAGCCTGAAGTAAACATTTTAAATTTGAAACTTTTTTAAACCAACAATTTTCAGTATTGTAATGATAGTTAATATTCCCTTAGCAATTCATATGTGGTACCTGCTTTATGTTAACAGTATGTTCAATGCAAGTTTCCCTAGCTTTGTTGTCTTTCCTATCTGACCTGTGGAAAGAGTGAAAGAATGGAGAATGCTGACCCTTTTAAAAAGTTTTGGCTAAAAAATGACGTGTATACTTTCCATAGAATTGCAATGCAAGACCTAGCCACATGGCCACATCTAGCTGCAAGCAGAATGGAGGAGGAGAAGGCTGGTGATGGTGCTGGGAAATGTATCCTGGTTGAGCAGCCAAGCCCAGTAACAACTCTATACTGTAAATGGAAGAACATGCATTGTTTTGTGATTCTTCCTGCCACAGTTTGCCCCTTTAGCCACCAAATACTGGGAAGAATATATATATATTTGCTATGCATTAAACAAATTCTCCCTCCTTAGAGAGAACATCTCTCATTCATTTTTTCCCCATGGCTCTTGATTTCATCCATGTTTTCACTTGATGTGGGCATTAAAAGTGAGTCTTCCAGGAGGTTGGTTTCTTGCTAGTACAAATCTGTAGAACCAAAGTTTGAGGCTAAAGCAGTTATAGATCTATCTGCTAAAATCAGCAGATAAAGCCAACACACATTCTGGTTCTATCTACTTTCCCTGGGCATGGCAGTTATACAATAAATGTAGCTTTTATTATTCTCAATGTTTCATTTACATATATCACCTACTCTAATAATAACAACCAATTCTTCTTCTTTAAAATGTTAAACTCATGAGCAGAACTTCCAAGGGAAATGTCCATCCAAGATACAGACAGGGACATTGACCACTTTCATGGCCTTCATTCTGATGATCTGCTTCATTCCATCTCAAACCACTTTTTCTTTCTACAGTAGCTGTCATTGTCCAATAACTCTGAAATTAGTCCACAATTTTTCAAAACTCTGTCACTAACAGAGACTTCCAGAACTGTCATTCTATTTCTGATACTTTTGGTACAAGAAATACCAGTGTGGTGATAAAATGACAGTGAATTCTCTGTTACCACATTTTACAAAATGACTTCTCTCATTGGTGTGTCATTGGTTTATTACATGATGCCATGTGTTTTGGTTAAAAAGGCTTAATATCTACTTTTAATGCTGTGAAGGCACAAATCTTACTTATCAATTAAGATGTGAAAAAAAATTTTGTTTTAAAAAACAGAATTCATTTAAATTTATTTTATGCCCATTTTGACATAAGAAAAGAAACAATCTCCATAAATAATAGGAATCTTTTCCCTTCACCACGTGAAAACTAAGATGCAGTGGGAAGGTGGTGTCTATTATGTCCAGGTGGAAAGGGGAGGTGTGTCTGTCTCTCAATATCAGGTCCACAGGAATCTCCCCTGAGATCTACATCATCCTTCTGATCCTCTGGCCACCAATCTATGCAGATTGTGCCTGAGGCATCCTTGCTTCTATTGCCTGACCTCTTCAGGACCTGGCTCTTGCCACCCCACCAGTGTCACACATGAGGCCCTGGGAATCTTTGCAAGGCTGTTGAAGTTTCTGATTCCTCAGATGGGAATCTACCTCTATACTCACAGGGCTCTTCCGAGCAAGAGGGTGCAGGTTCTCTCTCAAACATTTTGCTATCTAAAGGCTCTCTTTTATGTAAGAGATGTTCCCCATGAATGTTACAAAAAATGCTCAGAAACCTTTTCATTCTCACAAGGTGTGTGCTTTTTGATAAAATATGCCAAGAGGATCCTTGTTAGCAACTTCACCTTGCTTCACTAGGATGGAAAACACTTGGCTGGTTGGATAGAGGCAAGTGTTTTTCACAGAAGAAAAATAGGAGGGACAATCACTTAAAAAACAAAAGCAGCTTTGTCCAGCCATGATTTACTTTATGGCTATTCCCTATCTTTTTTCTTCCGCCCATTACCTGCAAGCTCCTTGCTCTAATGATATCCTGCATCTCTGTCAATCCTTCCCCATCCTGGCCGCTCTCACTAGTTCTTGCCACTGGAAGCGAGGACATAACTTTGATAGACGGCTTACTGTCTGTCAAATTTGGCTTCATGTTTTATGTCATATAAAATTATAAGGCTGGTTTAATTGGGGGGCAATTTAAAAGATTTTTATAGGGTCTGGCTTTTAACTTTGTTTTTGCTGGTTGGCCTAAGGATCAATAAACTGCAATAGCAACTTTGTAATAACTGTGAATAATCATTATTAGAGTAATAAAGTGATCGCCATATTTGGCTACCTAGATAGATGTCAAAATATATTGACTCTTCTACAGCTTAGTGAAAGTGGCAATATCCTAAGTAGTCCTTTAACAACAGGCCTATTGAGAAATAATTATTGAGACATAACAATTATGCTAAATATTTTTTTCTAAGAGGCAGAACATAAAGATTTCAAAGTCTCAATTTCTGTTTGACAAATAAAATGACCCATAATCCAGCTAAAGGGACTTTGGAATCCAGGGGGTTGTTTTCCTTTAAAACAAAACAAAGAAAAAATGAGAAGAATGCTGCAGATTTCCTTTGTAGCCATTGACAATAAGTGGAAAAAACCATGCCATAGTAAATACTGGGTTTTCTTTTTAAATGTCTCTTTATACGCCAAGATTGAGCAATCATTCATTCTGCTTATGTTTTCCAGACCAGTTGTCAGCAATGTTTCAAGCCTTATGAAGAAATTATTTTATATGGGTAAAGAAATGCTTTTATGTTTTGTTTTTAGAGTTTTTTAAAAATAGTAGGTTCTGTAAAAACACACAACATATTTTAGATACCATAAGTTAAATGATTAAATTGCAAAGATGTTGAGTACCTTTTTCTAGGATGAAAAGGGAGGGTAAATAGCAAATAGTGAGGGAGCTTAAAGCTTATTGAAAAACTTAGTGGGTCACTACTGATATTAAAGCCATTGTTTGCCCCTGTTTGGAACTATTGGAAAGGTAAATATATTACATTTCTCTAGATTTTTCTCTTGATGCTGGGATACTAGTGAGAAAAGAAGTAGAAAAACTGAGTGGGAAATTTGTATGGGCCCCTAAGTTGATCTTTTTTGCTGAAAAACCCTCAAAATTATGGATCAAATAATTTCAATAATCATAATGAATTGGTGATCTTTCATGGAAGTAATTTTTGTGTAACCAAAATAAAAATAAAAACTAGTGAAAGTAAGATCTCAAAAAGGACAATGAAGCACAGAACTTCAAAGCATTTGGTAAGCTTTATACAATTGAGTTTTGCTTTGCATGGCCTGGCTAGATACCTGATATATGAGATCAAATCCAGGGATCCACCAAATTGGTGAGCTTAATATAATATATTCTCCAATATCCCTAAGATTCTACTACATCCTGTCATTATAAAGGTGAACTAGAAATAAATCAAACACTTGTTCCTTTCATGTGGCAAAGAAATAGTTACTGCCTTGAACTTGGTGCTGAGTAGAAGCCAAAATTAAAAGAAATAACCCACTAAGAATTTGGCACTAAATTTCTCATTTATATTCACCTGAATTTATAATTTCTGTGTACTTTTAAAAACTTCATTCTGAAAACTTAGAGTCATCTAGATAGAACTAGGTAGATGAAAGAAAAGTCTGAAAATATAAATATTTTTTACAAATAAAAGTCCATGGAAACTGAGTATCTTGCAATTTAAAATAACTACACACAGGCAACATAAAATGTAGCACAGAGAAACAAGGCTATGAAAGTTCTAAAAGAAACATAAAAGGTGGAAAAGGCAGTACAGCTTAGCATTTATATATTTATGCCACAGGAGGAGAACACAAATAGGAAAGAGAAATGTCTAAAAATATAAAGGCATGATCCATGAAAGAAATAACTGATAAGCCATACTTCTTTAAAATAAACACTTCTGCTCTTGAAAACAGTCAAGAGAATGAGAAGGCAAAACACAGAATGGGAGAAAGCATGTGCAAAACATCCTATCAAGTAAAGGACTATTATCCAAAAATACTATACAAAGAACACTTGCAAGCAAACAACAATAAAATAAACAGCTGAAGTGAAAAATGGGCAAAAGATCTAAAAGGTACTTCACTAAGTAAGATATGCTGATGGCAAATAAAACATAAAAAAAAATTGCTCAAAATCATGTCAGTAGGGAACTATAAATTAAAACAGTAATAAGATGCCACTACAAATCCATTAGAAAACGCCAAACATTGATAAAACCAAATGCCAGCAAAAATGTGGAGCAACAGAAACCCTCATTCATTGCTGGTAGAAACGCAAAATGGTACAATTCCTTTGTAAGACAGTTTGGAAGTTTCTTACAAAATTAAACATTCTGTTAGCATATGATTCAGCAACTGTGCTTCTTGGTATTTATCCAAATGAGTTGAATACTTACACTCACACAAAAACCTTCACACACATGTTTATAGTAGCTTTATTTATGATTGCCAAAACCTGGAAGCAACTAAGCTGTCCTTCAGTCAGTGAATGTACAAACTGTGGTACTTTAGACAAATGAATATTATTCAGTGCAAAAAAGAAATAAGCTATCCAGAAATAAAAAGATGTAACTACATATTACCACATGTCAGAAGCCAATCTATAAAACAATATGCTATACTAGAGGCCCGTTGCACGAACAGATTCGTGCAATAGGCCTTCCAGCACCGGTTTTCCTCTGGTACCCGGGACCCAGGCCTTCGCTCTGGCCAGAGTCTGCCATCTTCATCTTCACTGCAGACTCCGGAGTCTGCAGTCTTGTCTTCGCTGCGGCACTCCACTCCTGTAGATCACTTCGCCCCCGCCCTCCTTCTCATAGCAGGCGTCCTGCCCTGCCCAGCCACTCTGAGACTGGAGCAGCTGGGTGGCCGCTATCTTTGGCCTTCTAATTTGCATATTCACTCTGATTGGCTGTGGGTGTAGCAGAGGTACAGTCAATTTACATGTTTGTCTATTATTAGGTAAGATGATTTCAACTATAGGACATTCTGGAAAAGGCAAAGACATGGATACAGTAAAAAGACCAATGATTCCTGTGTGGGGGCTAAGGGAGGGCAGGGAGAGATAAATAGGCAGTGTACAGAGGATTTTAAGGCAGTAAAACTATTCTTTCTGGTGGATACATGTCATACATTTACCCAAACCCATAGAATATGTAACACCAAGAGTCAACTCTAATGTAAACTATGGACTTGGGATGATAATGATGTGTCAATGTAGGTTCATTGTTTGTAACAATGAAGACAGAGACAAATATATACTCTGGTGGGGGATGTTGATAATGGTGGAGGCTATGAAAGTGTGGAGGCAAGGGGAATATGGGAAATCTTTTACTAAAGCCCATTAATAGGATATAATGACTGGTACATATACTACTTATACTGGTTAATAATGGCGGATTTTGTAATCAAAGAAAACATGATAATTTCAAGAAAAACATCAAAAGAGCTTTATTCAAAGTAATGTCCATTGCTAGCTACACATTTCCCCCATCTTTCAGGTAATTTGTGGATACCGTCCCAATAGAACTTTTCTTGTTTTGAGGCAAAACATTTAGAGACCCAATTTTCCACTTCTTCGTACATTTTGAAGTGCTGCTCAGAAAGTGCATGTGCCATCAATCGGAACAAGTGGTAATCTGAAGGAGCAAGGTCTGGTGAATACGGCAGGTGTGTTAATACTTCCCAGGCAAGATCTTTTAATGTGTCTTTAACTGGTTTTGAAGTGTGTGATGGTGCATCATCAAGAAGCAAAATCACTTTGCCGTGTCTTCTGGCACATTCTGGTCATTTCACGATCAAAGCGTGGTTCAAATTGATTATTTGTTGTCGGTAGTGATCAGTATTAATGGTTTCACCTGGTTTTAGAAGCTCATAATACACCACGCCTTCCTGATCCCACCAAACACAGAGCATTGTCTTCTTTCGGAAGTGATTTGGCCTTGCAGTTGATGTTGATGGTTGACCTGGATCAACCCATGATTTTGTGCATTTGGGATTCTCAAAATAAATCCACTTTTCATCGCCAGTCACAATTAGATGCAAAAAAGACTTTCTTTTGTGCCATTGAAGCAACATTTTACTGATGACTTTTCTGTTTTCCATTTGTCTTTCGTTCAGTTGATGTGGCACCCATTTTCCTTTCTTTAAAATCTTTCCCATTGTTTGTAAATGATCAGAAATTGTTTTCTGAGCAACATTTAATCTTTCTGCAAGTTGTTTTTGAGTTTGACATGCATCTTCATCCAATAAAGCTTGCAATTGTTTGTCTTCAAACTTTTTCAGTTGACCTGGACGTTCTTTGTCTTTCACATAGAAATCATCACTTTAAAGCATTTAAACCAGCGTTCACAAGTATCTTGAGATGGAACATGTTCACCATAAGCTTCCTAAAGTATACAATAACTTTTTCTTCAAAATAAAGTATTGAATTAAAACTTCCTGCAAATGCTCTTTTTTTTTGGCACAAATTTTGACATTTTTAAGTGTAGAAATATCTATGATGTTAACACCTTCATCAAATTTGACATATGAAGTTTTGAAGCTTGCTGTCAATCCAACAAAACAGCATACATATCAAATCGCCATAAATCGGAACAAGTGGTAATCTGAAGGAGCAAGGTCTGGTGAATACAGCAGGTGTGTTAACATATGTGTAACTCCATCTATTGAAAAAATATCGCATTATTAACTGGTACACCTAGTATATTTCTTTGGTCTGTCAAGAGATAGAGCAAAAATCAATGACATCACAATACCAATGAGTACACCTAGCACCCCCAACTTGGTTTCTCATACTGTTCTTTAGTGAAAGGAATGCAGGCTTATCGGAGAAGTGGCTAATTCTAGAACTGGGGCAGGAAATATGCAAGATGAGTCTGAATCATCTTGTAGTGACAGAAAATAAGGTCGTGCTAAAAAAGAGAAGACAAAACCAGATAAAACACTTAAGCAAACCACAATGCCTTGGTAAGTCTAAAGGACACAAGAGTCAACAAAAAGAGTCCCCGATGGTCAAAGCTAAAGCAATATGAGCAACACAATAAATAAAGTAATAATGGATTGTAAAGTGTAAAATAGCTATGAGTTCATACTGATATAAATAAATTATTGAGTACATAAATAAATGAGGGAAAATATACATATCTCCCATGCAAAATAATTTCAAACAATTTATATAGTTACCCTGCCTTTAGGGATAGAGTATAACTCCTCAGTCCTTAAGTGTGGGCTGCACAGAGTGACTTCCTTCCAAGAGAGTGCAGTTTGGGAGGGAGAAAGAAGAGTAACTTTACAATCGAGAAAGCTAACAAACTATTTCAGCCAGCTGATAAAGGTTAACAACAATGATAAGAAATATTGATAATATGGACCTTTGTTATTATGTGATGAAAATAGTACTGTACCTCTGTGATCTTCCTGCTAAGAAACCACAACCCTGGTCTAATAATGAGAAACACATCAAGTAAATCCAAATTGAAGGAGATTCTGCAAAATACCTGATCAGTACTCTTCAAAAACTGTCAAGGTCTTTGAAGGAAGTCATACCTGAGGGACTGTCGCAGCCAAGAGGAGGGTAAGGAATCACAGGAATAAATACAGTGTGGTATTCCGGATGGGATCCTGAAACAGAAAAATAAAATTAAACTAAGGAAATCTGAAAAATCTTATAATTTTAGTTTTATATATCAATATTGATTCATTTTTTGTGTGACAAATATAATATTGAAAGATGTTAATAATAGGGAGAACTATGTGTGGAGCATATAAAAGCTCTTTCAAAATATTCTGTAAAAATAAATCTATTGTAAAATAAGTTCTACTTAAAAAATACAATGAGTCAGAATTTCTTCCAAGTAGTAAAATGCATTAATTCATATATTTAAAAAGATTAACAAATCCTCCAAAGGGAAACCAAATCCACACCTAATTATATAAACATAAGCCTGAAGAAACAAAAAGTAAAGAGATCTCAAAAAAATCAAAGAGAAAAGACTAATGATATTCAAAACAGCCACAGTGAGAGTGTCTGCCACTTTTCATCAATAGCACTGGCAGGCAGAAGACAAGTATAGAAAAAGGTGGCAATAAAGGTTAGAGCATAGTTATTGAATAAAAACAAACTTTGAGAATAGCAACTAAATAACTGTTGATTAAAAAACATACTAACAAAATAGACAGCCTCTGGCAAGACTGATAGAAGAATAGAAGTGAAACACAACTATAAATATCAGAAATTAAAAAGGACACAATTATTGCTATATATATATATATATATATATATATATATATATATGAAATTTAGAGGATATTATGGATAATTTTATGCTAATAAATAAAAATGGGTAAAATGTACTAATTCCTAAAAATAATAACTTTTCAAAGCTGTGTCAAAATAAGAGAGAAAAATTGAATAATCCTAAAAACATTAAGGACATGATATTCTTAGTGAAAATAATTTCCAGAAAGAAACTTGCTCCCAAATGTTTCCCTGGAAATTTCTACTATTTGTCCAAGAACAAGTAATTTGAACATTGCACAAAACTATTAGAGTGTTGAAAAAAAGACTATACTCTCCTCTGCAATGCTACTATTACAAGGATTATCTTTGCAAACACACAGTTTATGTCTTTTCTTATTTTTCTCAGATGGACATTTTATGAGTGAAATTGAGAGAAAGGACTCTTCCAAGATTCAGATAAAATTTCATCCATAGGTCCACAAGTTCAACTGCTGCTCTCTTTTGGATGGTCTATTGGTATGTATGGTATTTAAATTCAATATTTCTTTTTTTTATGAAATATATTTTTATTGATTTCAGAGACAACTATGATTTGGATATAAAGATTAAAAATTTGTTTATACTTTTACTGATTTCAGACAGGAAGGGAGAGGGAGAGAGAGATAGAAACATCAATGATGAGAGAGAATCATTGATCAGCTGCCTCCTGCATGCCCCTTACTGGGGATCAAGCCCACAACCCAGGCATGTGCCTTGACTGGGAATTGAACGGAGACCTCCTGGTTCATAAGTTGAAGCTCAACCATTAAGCCATGCAAGTCGGGCTGAATTCGATATTTCTATATTAAGTTTTCTGATTAAAACAGTGACTTCCCCTGTTCTACCATTTAACCTGGAAATGCCATTTAGATCAAGTAACTGAATGAAAAGAAAAATGTTCTGTTTTTCTGTGTATCTACATTTATTAGTAAGCCATATGATCCCTTTTTGCAGGTATTTTGGTTTTCTATGGGTTTGATATATGTTCTCTGGAAATTCATGAATCTTCATAGCTTGAAAATAGCCTGATGTGGAAATTATCAGTAGATGATCATGTAGCTGCTTCACAGCCTGCTAAACCTTGGACACCACTCCAGCAAGCAGAAAGAATATCTACTTTCAAGTTTCCTGTACTTAGATAGAGAACCTACAGGAGGTCCATCTTCTGTTCTGATTTATATCTTTGAGAAAGTTCCAACAAGTATGTTTCAAAATCTCAAAACACGTAAGAATGATTATTTCTTTATTTTCTTTTTCTTTTAAAAGTACTATTTACCTTATCATTACCAGCAACCAGAAGACTTTATTTTGAATAAAATAATCCATTGACATTTTGACATATTGCAAAATACAGTAGTTCAGTGTCATCTAAAGCATTCTGATCTCGCTTGTTTATATGCCTGCCTATATTCACTATCCCTGTTTTGGCTTATTTCACTTGGACATAACACTTGGATTCCCTCTCAGTTATAAAAACAGCACACCAAGATTTTGTGAGTTTAATTATTTTTCTGAAGATGAGTTATAGTATAGAATCATACATGTATCCCTCCTTTTGCTGCTGCCTCATCTCGCCTCATCATTCCTTTGCCTTATCTTCTTCTTAACCCTTCTCTTCTTAGGACAACCGAGTTCTTTTCCTTCCAAACCATTTATTTCTCACAGTTCTGATGCCTAGGAGTCCAAGATAAGGGTCAGGTTCTTGGTGAGGATCCTCCTCCTGGGGGGCCATGTTCCCTCTGTGTGTCTCATTAAGAAAGGGACCTCTGGCCCCTTATAAGGACACTAATCCCATTCACGAAGGCTCCACCCTCATGACCTAATTCCCTCCCAAATTCCTGACCTCTTAATATCAGTATATTGGGATTAGGGTTTCTACACATGAATTTTGGGGAAACACAGACATTTAGTCCTTATATTTTTCTTTTCCTTCCACAAGTTCCCAGCAATCAGCCCAGAGAATGGAATGTCAGTAAATTTTAGAAAATCACAGATTATCTTCTGTTTTTTGCTAATATATTTTTTGTTTACTTATAATTTTCATTTACGTCAGAGGTTAAGATCGTGATAGACATTTTATACAATTAAAAAATTTCTAGTATCTTTTAAGATGATTGACACTAAGTGTTTTTTGAACTTTAGAAGTTGTATTTAATACATGTATCTTTTTGGCACCTACTATATGCCAGTACTACATTAGCAATCAAGGATTTGTAAATGACTAACACACAGTAATTGGTCTTATGAAAATTATATCTAATGGGGATAAGATACAATAATATAAGCAATAGTGATTTTGCAAGGAAAAATAATTGCTATCATACATATAAAAATGACCCATTATAAGTTTGGAGGAGGCTTCTGATATTTGATGAATACCTATTTTGTGTATCACACTGTCCTAGATGTTTTCACAAACATACATGAACCAATTTGATTTTGAGGTTAATAGATGTTAAGTAAAATGTCCAAGTTTTTATAGATAGTATGTTGAGATTATTATTTATACTCAAGGATATCTGAGTGGTTTGACCATAAACCATGGGAGTGATGATGGGCTTCCCAGACATGGTAATATTTGAGCTGAAATTTAATGGTACAATAGAATTTTGATATATTGAAAGGCCTTAAAGAAATTTCCAGGTTGAGAGAAATTTATCTCCTTGGTACCCCTCTCTATTCTTCAACTTTCTATCCCCCATTCTAGTCCCCATACATTGGTGAATATTTTAGGATGGCAAAAGTAGGTACATTACATCTTACAATTTTCTCTTTGAAGAGTGAGTCTAGCCCTCTCAGGCTGTTTTTCTCTACCTGATTAACCTAATCCTTATAGAACCCAATGAGTGGAAATAAAATAAAATGAGAAAGACAAAACTCTATATCATAAATATAGTATTTTCAAATTTTGGGGTGGAGTTATTTTTCAAATTTATATTACTGTAGCCTCATACTCTTATTGCTAACCAGGTTTCATATAAGGTAAGTATTAGATTGGGGTCACAATGAGTTAAAAATTTTCAGATATCATAGAAATCTAAATCTTTCCAAGCAGACAGATAGAAAAGCCTAAGGATTTTCATTATATTGGAGCCATCTCTTTAGTCTTTGAAAATTATGGCATCAATAAAAGTTATGTACAAAGCCATGAAAAATGGTTCTTTGGAGATATGTCCTTTGCCAGAAATCAATTTTGCCCAGCAAAATATCTCTGACTGCTATTATAAAAGATAAAGTTGTTATCTATTCTTCTAACCTGTCTACCTATAGGACCACACCTGATCAAGTTTTGAAATATAATATTGTTCTGTTTTTAAATATGCCCAGAATTTTTTTCGGATCCCCAATTGACATTGAACTGTCTGCTAGGTGGAAAAAAAACTTTTATTCTAGTTTATATAGTCCCTGGTTTCTTATCTTTGCTTTCCTCTTCCTCCCTTCAATCTTAGCATATTAGATACCCTTTATATCTTTGAAGATTGTTAAATTAATTCTTAAACTTTAATTTCCATTCTTAATAATGATAGTTTTTTAACATTCTTTTCATACACATTGTTTTCCTGCTTTTTAATTTTTTTAAAAATTTCTTTATTGATTAAGGTGTCACATATTTGTCCTCATCCCCCCATTCCCATCCCCCCCCTCCCCACGCATGCCACGACCCCCTGTTGAACTTAACCGTTGGATAGGCTCATATGCATGCACACAAGTCCTTTGGTTGAACTCTCCCCCTCCCCCCACCCTCCCCTATCCTCCCTCTGAGGCCCGATAGTCCGATTGATGCCTCCTTGCTTCTGGTTCTGTTCTTGTTCCTCAGTCTATGCTGTTCATCATTTCCCCTAGATGAGCGAGATCATATGTCACTAGATATATACTTATGAGAACTGAATGTGAGACGGGCAATAATAGTTATGCTGACAGGCAGATGGATCAGTCTGTAGTGAGTTTCTTTCTAGACCAACAGTTCTATTGAGACCCAATTTCAATGTCCACCAGTTCCTTATGTGTACATGTCAGCACTGACCCCTCAGCTCTGGATAGTGGACAAATGGTGGTAACGGAGGTCCGACTCCCTCTGGTTTGGTCTCGGCTGGACCCAGGGGCACGTGGCCTCACCCGAGCCTAGGTGCACGAGGCCTCACTCGGATCCAGGGACACATGGTCTCACCCGGACCCAGGGACGCTTGGCTTCTCCCAGACCCATGGGCATGTGGCCTCACCCAGGCCTAGGTACACGAGGCCTCACCCAGATCCAAAGACACATGGTCTCACCTGGACCCAGGGACGCTTGGCCTCTCCCAGACCCAGGGGCACGTTGGCCTCACCCGGGCCTAGGTGCACGAGGCCTCTCCCGGATCCAGGGACACATGGTCTCACCCGGATCCAGGGACGCCTGGCCACTCCCAGACCCAGGGGCATGTGGCCTCACCCGGGCCTAGGCGCACGAGGCCTCACCCGGATCCAGGGACACACGGTTTCACCCGGACCCAGGGACGCCTGGCCTCCCCCAGACCCAGGGGTACGCGGCCCCACCCAGGCCTAGGTATACGAGGCCCCACCCGGATCCAGGGACACATGGTCTCGCCCGGACCCAGGGGTGCGTGGCCTCTCCCAGGCCCAGGGGCACGTGGCCTCACCGGGACCTAGGTGCACGAGGCCTCCCCCGGATCCAGGGACACATGGTCTCACCCGGACCCAGGGGCGCTTGGCCTCTCCCAGACCCAGGGGCGCTTGGCCTCACCCGGGCACGGGACCCAGCGTCATCCGGGTCCAGGGGCACTTGGCCTCACCCGGACCCGGAATCCGGCCTCACCTGGACCCAGGGGCACGCAGCCCCACCCAAACCCAGGGACGCGAGGCCCCACCCATACCCGGAGGCGCGCGACCACTCCTGAACCCAGAGGCGCGCAACCCCGCCCGCACCTGGGTCCCAGCGGGGCCCCGTCCTCCCGATCCCAATTCCCGCCGGTCAACCCCCCCCCCCACAATCCCCCCAGCCATGCTGCCAGAGCTCCAGGACGGCCGCCGCAGAACTCGTCGGGCGGCTGCTCAGCGAAGCTCTGGTGCGCCCGGTGCGTGGCTGCGTGCCGGTCCGGCGTCGCCGCGCCGGCCCCTGGGTCCGCAGCGGTGGCCGGTCGCCGAGCATGCGCACCTGGCCGCCCCTGGGGCATCGAGATTCCTGAAGGACTCGGAGGCCAGCAAGCGCGGAGTCCCCTACCCCACGTCTCACAGGGGCCCGTCTGTCCGTGCTCGGCAGCAAGTGGAGCTGCCCCCTCAGCCGGAGACTGCCCGGGGGACCGCACCGAGCACGCTCCAGGTCGCCACTGCGTCACCCGAGCCGCAGTTCCCAAAGTGTGGTCCTTGGGTCATCTGCATCAGCATCATCCCGCATACCCCTCTTATTCTAGCTGCAGAGCATCCACTCAGCCAGCCCTACGGTGGTCTTGGGTGGTGTCTGCTCCGCTCTCCCGTCGCAGCCTCAAAGTTGTTGTGGCAGGCAACATCCAGGCCTCCGCCCTATGCCTCCATCCCGGTCCTCCCTTGTATAGTTAAGTCTTGATTGTTGCTGGTGCCACCGGGAGGGCTCTCTTTGTCTATAAAGGGAAGAGTTGCTGTGCAGGAGACACTCCTATGGGCCGGGTCTTGGTGCAGCAAGGCTTTGGCGCTCACTGAATCTGCCTATTGGATGTGTCACTTATGTGCGTGGTTGAAGTCTGGTGTCATTTCCCACAGACCACCAGATGCCCTCGTTTCTGGGTCCCCAATGGGGCGTAGATCAGCCACTGCCTTAGGCTCTCAGCAGGGATTACAGCAAGAACTGTAGTTTCCTCCTCCTGTCTGAGTGGCCCTGGAGCAGTCCGACTAGAACAGCAGTTCATCAGGTCCGCTGCCAGAGGGCAGGCCACCCACATGCATAAGCCGTTGCTTGGAGCGTAGGTGCGCCTGCAAGATTTGCGGGGCGGGTCTTCAAAACATGCGGGGCGGGTCCCAGGGCGGGGCGGGTCTCAGGGCAGGACGGGTCCCAGGGTGGGGCGGGGTCTCAGGGAGCCAACAGGCCATGGTGCGGCGAGCCGCAATGGCTGCGAGTCTGCTCCTTCTGTCTTCCAAGTTTCTAAGTCCCCTCGTTCCGCGCTCTAGCGCAGCAAACACTGATTGCTGGGCGCACCTCCGCGAGAGTCCCGCCTCTCCCCGCAGGCATCTGGGTCTCCCGCGGGTCCCCAGAAGCTGGATTTCAGGGTGATGGAGAGCTAATCTCCCCTAGGTTTGGAACAAAAGCCCCTTTCCCCCGCCACCGGCCCGACCCACGCGCCTCCGCACCTCGTCCCCTCCGATTTCGCTGGTTTCCTCTTCCCTCTTAGCTGTAGATCTGCCGTTCAGCCATCTCTCCTGTAGTTCTGGGCTGCAGACGCTCTGTCCTCCAGTCGTGCCCCTGAAATTGCTGTGCGCGGCGCCGTTCGCAATTCCTTTGTTTAGCCCAGCCGTCCTCTTGATTCTCCTCCGTCAAAATGGCTAGAGGACTTGAAAGTAAGATGAGAACTCCTAAGAATCCTCCAAATTGGTGTTGGCGGTGTCCGGGGCCCCGAGGATCTCAGTGCGCAGCTCGGCCAGGTCGGTGGCGCGGATGAGCCCCTCCTGCATAAAGATGGTCTCTTCCTTCACTGAGAGCCGCTGCGCCGAGTCCGCGGCCGCCGCCACAGCAGCCGCCGTGGCCCCCACGAGCCCATGGCCCCGGCTGCGGTACTGACTGAGAGGAGCAGCTGCCTGGTCTGGGGAGACGCGAGCAGCAGTCGCCACCATCAGCAGTCCATGTTTCAGTTGTATTTCCGAAACTGCCATGCAAGGCAACAGATCAGCCTTTCACCTCCGCCACCATCTTTTTTTTCTCTAGAAATTTTGGTCAAATTAAAGTATGAGGAAGATTTACACATTCTAATTTGGGTTATCTAATAAGTATAAAGTTTTACATATAAGGCATTTAAAGTTACATAGATAACTATTTAGTATTTAACACAGTGTAATCAAACTCACTTAAAAAGACTATTACCCAGATAAAATTTCAAGGTCTTTTTGAGTCTTATGAATTTGTAACACAGCTAGTTTAGTTTCTGTTGAAAGTCTCTTTGTGTATCTTTTAATAGAATTCTTGGAATACTCACTCAACAGACAGCCAAGATGTTTTTCATATTCCTCAAGTAAGCAATTTATGACTTTAAAATAATAGTTGTGGAGTAGATATTATAGGTAAGAGGAAAATGAACAGGCATCATGGTAGCCTGAGTATACTGTAATTATTCCGATAGTTAAGGATTGGATGTTGGCAACTTAATTTTGGGGTGGAAAAGTTTGCTTAATGAGAAATTCTTTATCCTACAATTGTACAGTTATATAGTTAGATTATGTTCCAAAAAATAAATTCATCTTTGTATAGGAGAGGGGATTAGCTTCTTTCAATGGATGCTTAGATAACTCTTTAAGTCAAAACATATCTTAAGGCAATTTTAATTGTCTACTTACCTCTCTGATACCCCTTTAGACTTGAGGGTAGGGACTGGCCCTTGTTTATTGTTGGGTTCCAGTAGCTAATACAGTAAATAGCACATAACAGTCATGTTTGGAAATTATTTTGGACTAAAAATTATAATGGATTGTTGTTTCTCATTGGTCAAAATGGTTGAATAATTCTAGCCATTTTTTCATGTATCACTGATTAAGTATTCAAAATAAGATTGCTTTCATGACATTTTAGATGTTTCTTCACTGTTTTGACCTAAAGGATTCTTACATCAGAGTTGATCTCATTTCTTTATTACATTCTTCCTTTATTATTGATCTTAGAAAAAGAGGGAGGAAAGAAATAGATTTCCTGTTCCACACATTCATTGGTTCATTTTTGTATGTGCTCTGACCAGGGATCGAACGTGCAACCTTGGTATATTGGGATGATGCTCTAACCAACTGAGCTATCCAGCCAGGACTAGTTGGCCTCATTATTCTACACTAATTTAGATGATGCGTCACTAGTCAAAACCTAGTCTTTCCTTCCTTTGGCTTTGGATCTACTTATTTTTTATTTTCTGGATGGTGTGATAGCAATACAATGAAGAAATCAATAGGCACTTCATAACTTCCTATGTTTCTCAGGTCACCAGGTAAAGCACACTTTTTAAAACTTACCATTCTAGTGATGTTTATATGAGAGAAATGATTAGGAACAGTGTGTAATGGTGGGAAAATAGAAATTATTAGTCATTTTTGGAGCATAAAAGCTTCCAGAGCTTCTGGGAGATAGATGCCTGCAATTTAATTCACAGGTTTCAGAATCTGTTCACCAATTAGTATGCAATTATCTCCAAATTTTATCATTTCAAATAGGAGGCTAAAATTATGGCCATCACTGCAAGCACGAGAGTGCTGTAAATTATGGTCTACTAATGGCGTGCACAGACACACTCACAAATGCATTCTGAGAAATTGTTGTGGGAGCTACAGATACCCAGAATATGAGTGAAATTGTAAGGAGGGATGAATGAAATATAAAATAATTACAAATGGGCTATTAACATTATTTTGTAGAAACAAGAAGACATGGAAAGAAGACATATATAAAGGTATATACTGTACCCAGCATGAATGCTCCAAATAACATTAATTTATATATTGGTGTTCACTAATAGCTGAAGATAAAGTCAGCAAAATAATAATTTTTATGAAACTTAATGTGAGTACTGATTTCTAGGTATGTGTTTCATGTTTTTTAAAGTAAAAATGTTGAAAACTTTTATTGTAGGAATATATAAGATATACTATAGTAATATATTTTAAAGATGTGGCATATTAATTTGTAAAATGCAAAAATTACTGTACATTATTCCAACATTTTAAGATTCTTAATACTATTCATATAAAATATGTATACATCAAAATATTGCTCATGTGAAAATGTATATTATATCAACTCTACCTTAATGTTAAAGTTAATGGCTTCTTATTTCTAAACAAGTTTGGATTGGGTGGAATGAAGTGTGTGTGTGTGTGTGTGTGTGTACGTGTGTGTGTGTGTGTGTGCTGTGTGCCTGAGTATAGGTTTGATATGCACGTGTTGGGCCTGAAAGAAATAAAAGCTCACATATTAAGGGTGGTTTCTTAAGTATCTGGGCATTTTCCTTAGTTCTTAACTTTAATTTTTTAGTGAAAACGTGGTGTTTGTTATAATGTGCAGTTAACTGTAATACTTACAAGAAGTTAACTTGTGGAGTCAACACTCAGGATCCCAGAGCTACATCATTTTTCTTTACAAGTTTTACTTTACTTATTTCAAAATGTTAACAATAGTATGTTTGTAGTAAAAAAATAAAATGATTAAGAAGCGTATAAAATAAAAGCTTAAATCTTTCTAAACCCTTCTATCCAAACCAATCACACTTTCCAGAGGAATAACTTTTATAGAATAGATGAATTTTCCAAGGAAATTTCCTATAAAATTGTTTTTTTTTCCTGTTATTGTTATTTTTAATTATTTATAAATTATATTTAATTATTTTTAAATATATTACTATAGTATATCTTATATATTCCTACAATAAAAATTTTCAACATTTTTACTTTAAAAAACATGAAACTACTGTTAAAAGGGGCTATTGCATATTTCCATAAAATGGTATCATTTAGAAGCAATTGCTATGTAGCAAAAACAACTAAAAACACACAACCTGTATGTTTGGTAATTCTTGGCTTAGAATTTTTGAATATTAAAATTATTAGTAAAACTTTTTTGGATGTGAAGACAGACAATTCAATTTATATAATTAAAAGGGATTTTTATTGACTTGCAAACTGAAAAGTCCATCAGCAGATGTGGCTTCAATTTCACCTTATCTCAGGGACTCAAATGACAGCACTGTACTTCTCTCATTGATACAATTCTTAAGCAACATTCCTCTTTGTCGACTACATTCTTTGACAGGTCTAGCCTCATGGTGACAAGAGGCCTGCAGCAACCCTCAGCTTGAATTCACTCAGCTTCAAATGCAATAGTGAAAAAATTCATTTCCAGAATTGAATCTTTTTTGTTCTGATTGATCTGATTTTTTGACTCACTCATTTGAATTAGTTTGCTAAGGCTGCCATAAAAGACTGGGTGGTTTAACAACAGAAATGTATTTTATCATATTTCTGGAGGCTAGAAGTCCAAATCACGGTGTCAGTAGGTTGTTTCTTCTGAAGCCTCTCTTCTTGGCTTGCAGATGGCCTCCTTTCTATCTTCACTTGGTTGTCCCTCTGTGTGTGTGTGTGTGTGCGTGTGTGTGTGTGTGTGTGTGTGTGTGTCCTAATCACCTCTTCTTATAAGGACACCAGTCATATTGGATTGGGAACCATCCTAATGACCTAATTTAATCTTAATTGCTTCTTTATGGGCCCTATCTCTAAACACAGTCATATGCAGAATATTTTGAAAATCAGATTGAGAACACTACATATAAAAATGTAAGGTAAAGAGAATAAAGATAATTAACCATTCAGTATAAGATATTGAACAAATATGTCCAAGGAAAGCAAAAGAAATAAAGGAATTAATAAAGATAAAAGTATAAATTAATAAATTAGAAATAGAAAGAATAGAATTGCTATAACCATGAGGTTTAAGTAATAGTAACAAAAAACCTATCCCAATAAGTAATTTTTCACTTAGCTTCATCAAAGGGATAGATGGGAAAAGATGAAAATACAGATATGGGAAAGATGAAAACACAGCTTTAAGGATGAGAACAAGGAATGATCCACCAGTAGAGAAATAGTTAATAGAGCTATCAGAAAATAGTTTTCAAAAATCTATGCTAATAAATGTGAAAAGCTCCTTGAATGGATGATTCCAGGAAATATGCTACCCAAATTAACTCCTAAAGGGAGAGAAATATATAAACAGCCAATAATCATGAAGGAAATTAGACATTGTCAAAGACCCACTATAAGGACTTTATGTCTAGAGTGTTCTAGCAGCAATATTTATTATACATAATATTTTAAAAATCACTTCCAGTCATCCTGAGATTGTATTTGTACATTCTTTTAATATTTTGGAATGTATTTTGTCTGGTTTAGATATTTTGATGGGTTTAAACATTTTAAAAATTATTTTCTTCTCTACATGGGATTCAATATCTCATTTGGAATTGTTCTTATTAATTACAAAATCTAGAATTACTTTACTGGAGGGAATCTTTGCATTCAGTTCTATTTTCAAGTTAGGAGATACATTGGCAAAGGTGATGTAAATATCTTTATCATGGTCATCCAGCAAACTTGAGGTAGAACAAGTACTAGAAAAAACTGATTGCCTGGCCAGTATAGAAAACGTAGAGAAATTTCCTTTGTTACATGTTGGATGAAGGGAAAGTGCTATTATTTGTAATTCCCAGACATACTTTACTCCTGTAAATACTTTAACTTTAGCTAACAAAAAGTGATTTTAGGTTCTTACTGCTTACATATATACTTTGTTTAAAACAGATTAAGAAAGCAAATTTGTAAAACTATTTGAAAATCTTCCTGAGTTAGTAAAATATGTTCTAAGAAGGTTGTCTTCAAAATTAGAGCTGAGGGTAACAGATGTCTCACAAATTGTAAAGTTTTTGAGGTTGTACAAGAATTTTAAAGTGGTCCCCAAAGATTACTAAGGGCCTCACGCCTTATGACAAAAATGGAATCATCAATGCCCAGCCTGGGTAAACAATAATGTCACATCCTGACATTACCACACCATCAAAGCTGCTGAGAAAAAGCAAGCTGGGAAGTAGCAGCTGTATTTCCAAATGATGAAAATGTTAAAGGTGTTGCAGAGAGCTATGAGAGTTATTTATATTCATCAGAGAGGTACACTGATGGGTGGGTTTCTTTTAATTAATATTCTATAAGAATCAGGTCCTTCAAAAATTAGAGCATTATGTGAATGTGGACCTGGGTTTCTTGTCTTCTCTTTTGACAAAGACTATATTTTAAGGGTTGGCCAAAAGTCATGTGAAGGTCAGCCTTTAGTAATATGAGTAAATCAGTATGCATTGATCCACAGATCTGAAAGAACTTTAACATTGCCTTGTAAGTTTCATGAGGGTAGAGATTTGTTTTGTTCACTGTTATATCCCTGTGTCCATTAATAGTGCATGCTCAATCAATACTCATTAAATGGATATACACACTATTTCTCTAATAGTACTCCCTGCATATAGTATGTGTTTCACTTAGATTCTTTTTAAAAATATATATATATATATGTATATTTTACTGATTTTTTTACAGAGAGGGAGAGGAATAGAGTTAGAAACATTGATGAGAGAGAAACATCGATCAGCTGCCTCCTGCACACTTCCTACTGGGGATGTGCCAGCAACCAAGGTACATGCCCTTGACTAGAATCGAAGCTGGGACCTTTCAGTCTGCAGGCCAACTGTATATCCCCTGAGCCAAACTGGTTAGGGATATTTAGATTCTTATAATCTCTTGCCTGGGTTATCATAGCAGCTTTCAACCCAGTTTCCTTGATTGTAGTGTTATTCCTATTTCTCATCCAACTTTCAATCTAGAGCCAGATCAAAAAATATATCTCTGAACTTGACTCTTTCTAATCTAAAATTCTTCAAAAGTTCACCATCAATTGTAGGATCAAGCTAAAGGTTTTTAAGATGGCGTATGAAGTCCTCCATGATCTGACCTAAGCCCTCTCCAAGCATATCTCTCAGCATTTTCTGCCTCATACTTTCTTCTCTAATAACCCCAAATTGCTTTATTGTTCTGTGAACATTCCAGTTGTTTCCTCCCTTCTGTTCATAATTTACCTTTGCTTGGAATGTCCCCATCCCACTTACCTTTAAGATTCAGTAAAAGAGGACTCCTTTGTGAAGCATCACTAATCTACCCTCTCCTTTACTTTCTGGCTGGATGACTTGTCTGATTCAGCACTCCCTGGTACCAAAGGCATACCACTATCATAGAACTTTCTACATTGCAGTGTGATGGTCTGGTTATGAACCAAATTCCTCCCTGAAACCGTGAGTATCTATAGGGCAAGGATGAGTTCTCATTCATTTTGAGATTACCAATGCCTTGCACAATTAAAAATTCCATAAATTTGTCATCATAATTTATAGATATAAGGGAAGAAAAAAGTCTTTTAAAAAAATATATTTTATTGATTTTTTTACAGAGAGGAAGGGAGAGGGATATAGAGTTAGAAACATTGATGAGAGAGAAACATCGATCAGCTGCCTCCTGCACACTCGCTACTGGGTATGTGCCCGCAACCAAGGTACATGCCCTTGACCGGAATTGAACCTGGGACCCTTCAATTCACAGGCTGATGCTCTATCCACTGAGCCAAACCGGTTAGGGCAAGAAAAAAATCTTATGACTCTTGGGGAACATGATTTCTGTACTCAAGATGAAGAGAATGCATAATTTTTTATCCACCAAGTTTTGCACAAAGGATTCTGGCCTAAGAACTTTATGTACCTAATTAGAAAAAGTCAAAAACTAAAAGAAAATGGTTCCATCCCCTCAACTCAGCAAAAAATGGAAAAGCTGGTTGCAAACTGGGAGAAACAAAAGAAAGCAGCCTGAAGGGGAATATCACCCTCAGGAGAGGGCAGAGAGGAGGCAGGTGACCTGGGTCTAATTGGAATGTAAAGGTGATACATCTCTTTGGGGTATAAAGTGGACATGTTTCCTAATTTAAATGCTTCCTCTGTGTGAAGTGGTTCTTGACTCTGGCATAGAGATCTCATCTATTCTGGACCAGAGGGAATGTTGGGTGGGAATAACCTAAGGATCAACTTTTGACATCTCAACCCTCTCTCTCTGCTTCCCCTGAGCCTTTTGTTAGCCTGAACCTTTGATGGCATATAGTAAGCTTGCTACTTGGCAAGGTAACAAATTTCATTTTCTCTGTTGGCTCAGTTCATGAACATTTCTGGTTGCCTACAAAATATTTATTTTCTTTTTTTACTAACAGAACCCTAATTTTGTATGCAACACAGGTCTAGCTAATGACATAGAAGCTGATATATTTGGATTGGACTTCCAGGAAATTCTTTTAAAAGGAACAGACCTGGTTGGCTTGTCCCTTTGGCTTCTTCCTTCCTCCCTCCCTCCCTTCTTTTCTACCTACCTATCTACCTACCTCCTTCTCCCCTCCCCTATCTCCTTTCTTTCACAGATGCTCATCATCCTGCCTGGAAGTGGAACAACCATATTATGAGTACAAGGGAAAGGGACACTTGCTAGGAGGGTTGTGCCATTAAAAGAAGAGTTTGTGTCACTGATGGCTTTTTGAAGCCAAAGTATCATTCCTACATTGCCGGAAGCCGATCATTGTTTCACTAGTAGAGAGGTGTGGACGGGAAATCCAGAAGGCTGGTCAACCTTCATTGCTCTGAAAGGTCAGAGCTAATCACTCATTGTTTGATTGAGACATTGGTAGTTGAAGCAGCCTCCACCTGTTAGTCTGATGATTGGCTATTATTGGAATTTCCTGCCTGAGGGATATGGGTGTATCCCATAATCTTAATAAAAGGGATGGCAAAGCCAGAGCGGGTAGTAGTCCTCTCTTGGGCTTCCGCCTGGCCCCCATTTCCCAAATTAATGCTTTTCTAGTCTCTTTTCATTTGTGTGCGGCCTTCTCCAGAACCCGAACCCTGAACTGGAACCCTGAACCACGCGGGACGTGAAAGGGGTTTCCATACTACATTCCACATTTTGTGGGGGGAAAATCACCTTTCCTCTTCAATGTGGTAAAGACACTACTGTTCATGAAGCAGAATCTATTCCTAAGTGATAACAATCTCTTAATGTCATTCGAGAGAAACTAGAGAAGATGACTTCTAACTGTTGGAGAGTACTTTAACTGTTGTCTGCTAAGGAAAAGTGAGACCAGAGGTCTCATGTTGATGGATCAGGGCCACAACAATGAAAATAATAACACTTTATGTCATAAATAATAAAATGCCAAGAGTTTGGGATTGAGAGAATATGTGGGAGACCTGAGAGTGAGAAAGAAGAAGAGATACAGAGAAGGGCCAACTGCAGAGAAGGATCCTAAGGCAATATGGTGGCAGGCTGGACCAAGAAGAGGTGCGAACCCCCAGCCCCAGAAAAGAAGATTCTCTGTAGACAGCAATGAAAAGGGACTTCATAAACAGAAATGGCTAGTATTAAATTGTGCATTTTTATTTTTTCTTCCCTGCTGTTAATCCAATAATTTCAGTAAAATTCTCTCTTCTCCTGTGGGATAACTAAAAAGAGGATAAACATCTAGCCTGGGTTAAGCTGTGCAGGAGATGAATAGGTTCCATGAGAGGCAAATTATTATGAGAGGATAAGCAAACCTTCAGATAAAGCAGGGGCTCCTCAGCTGTGTAGACATTTCAGTGTATGAAGAAGGGCTTATTGAGTTATTAAAAGGGAAAGTTATGACCCTAAAATGTTGGAGGACTTTGGAATGTGCCGGTGGTTTATACTTGTGTTTGATAGATGAAAAGTGGCACATTTTCCCTTAAGTTTGTCCAGGGTGCACTAGTTTTCAGACCAGATGCTTCCATGTAGGTAAGTGGCCATCATGAAAAAATATTTTTTTGAGGGTAACTTTCACAGAATGTTTCTACAGCTGCTAAATTGGAAATCTGTTCTGCATTGTTTTGCTTAACTCAAGGGGCCATGTTTTGTAGAAAAGCTAATCCATCGTTTTCCCCATGAGAGAACTGCTGGCATTATAGAAAAGGTAACAACACTTTTAAGAAAACTAACAGATAACTTTTAAAGGGAAAGTGTGCTCTTTAGTTTATTATATTTGGTGGAGGGTCACTTTTTCCCAGTGAAGAGTCTTAACTTACTAAAGAGTCAGCTTAGAAGCAGTACCAAAACTGCCATTATAGCTCAGTTGCATTCTATTTGCATATTTCTGCATTGTACCTATTTATTGAAAATATCATTTATTGAAACTCCAGAGAAATTTAGCTCTTTATAAAATGTTTGGAACTACTGTGTCACACCCTTTGTACTTCTCTATCAAGACATAGTTCAGTGAGGAACTAACTCCAAGTTTTCTTAAGACTTTTAAGAATAAGCAAATGTTGAAAATTAGGGCTGTTGGAAATTGTTTGGATAATTGGAGGAGTGGAATTCAGAGGGTGTCCACTGTATTTTTTGGCTTCAAGTTCAATATACCAATGTTGTAATTCAAAGGCCATATAGTGCTGTTGTGTGGCTTCCACCCCTGCAGCCCACAGCAGCACTGCACCATCCAAGTGAATCCAGTGATGGTGAACCTATGACACGCGTGTCAGCACTGACACGCGTAGCCATTTCTGATGACACGCGGCTGCTGAGGCGACCGCATGCCGAGGATGAAACATTTGCTGTTCCTGAGGATGAAACATTTGTGAAATAATGTTTTTTCCTCAAAGTGACACACTAACCGAGTTATGCTCAGTTTTTTGGCGAAGTTAGACACACCAAGCTCAAAAGGTTGCCCATCACTGGACTAGACCATGAAAAGTGGAGTCTTTCATTGGAGACACTCACAGTGTCTGAACTTGTTTGAGCTTGTTTGTCTGCCGCATTGTCTCCACCCTCTTCAGCTTTTTGTATCTTATGGGAACCATCTCATTGGTGGAATCCTTTCAGGTAGCCATGTGTGACAATAGCTGGTAGGTAAGATTTAGTACATTTCCCTTGGAGTTCTAGGAGTTTCATAATACAAGACTTTGGATAGAATCAGTCTGATTGCTTTTGAACAGGTAAAAACTTACTATTGTGGATGGTTTTCCTTGGGCTATTTACCATCCAGGGTTGGCATTTATTAGGTCTTCTCAAACCCTCAATCATCAGCATCAACGGTCTATTTATTCTCAGTTATCATAAAGACAGAATATATCTTTACAATGGAAAATTCTAATGGTCATCACTTTAACAAAATGTTCAAACTCAGCCCCATCAGTAGAGAGACAACTTGACATTATGTATCTTCTGATAGGATGAAGAGGTGCACCAAACCACTGCGTAGGCATTTGTGCCAAAACCAATCTAAATCTATTTAAGAGGCAAGATACAGAAAATAGGAATTCTACAAGATAACTTCCTGGACAATTAAAAGCTGATAATCTGAAAAATAATCAAGCAAACAAACAAACAAACATGTGAGATAATGTCCTATATTCAGAGACTGAAAAGCCATAACAACAGAAAACTCATAAAACTTAATTTCATGTATGTATATATATATATATGTGTGTGTGTGTGTGTGTGTATGTACATGTGTATGTATATATATATATATATCCAGATATATATATGTTAATATAAACATATATATGCATAACATTTTGAAGATACAAAAATGTAAATATGGATAGTATCTTAGATGATATTATGAGTTATTATTAGCATTTTAGATCTGATGATGGTCTATAGTTATGTAGGAGATGCATGTTGAAAACTTTGGGCTGAAAGTTACAATGTCTACAATTTACTTTCAAGTGGTTTTGCAAAGTAAATCACACACACACATACGCACACACACAGAAGGGAAATGTAGTAAGTCTAGAAGAAGTGTAAATGGGTATTCATTTTGAATTTTATGAAGATTTGAAACTTTTAATAAAAAAATTAGGAAAAAGGAAAAGAATTCTGGCATTCATTAAGCTCACCCTGCTAACATAGCAGGTGCTATTAGTACTGCTGTATGACTGCTCAGCATAGCTTCTTCACAGAGCATCCCACTGACTCACAATGGCCTAAGGCACACAGCAGCTTCTAGGGAAGAGTGGTTCACAGCACCATAGCTTAGCAGACAAGGGCTTCAACATGTTAGCACCTATCAAACATGGGATATATATGAATAAAAGCATATTTTATTAAATGTAAAATGGGAACTATTTTAAAATATAACATAATTGTATAGGTAGCCAAAAATATTTATTAATATTGTGCAATCCCTTTTAATGGTAATTTTCAGAAGAACCCCAACACAGGATGGTTAAAATATAAAAACAAGTATGAGTCCTAGAAGTAAAATATTTACCAAGGAAATGGGTGATTATGTAGGATAATCATTATTTCATCTAGATCTAGTCATGGTCCTTTTCATTACACCTCTACGGGAAAAATATTAAGAAGAATTTTAATAATGAATCAAATGTAAGGTTTTCTGCCAGTGGCACACATGGCTGGATCTATTGGTCATAGAAGTAGTAGAGCAAACCATTGAGAAAGATGGTATAGAAGGAGTAGGAGTAGGATTTTGATTCCTGTCATATATTTGGATCCTATGTTATTCATTGGGCCACTAATGTTCTCAGTTTCAGGATATATATAGAGTTCCTTTTCTAAGTCATAATAAATATTAAAGATAAGAAATAACAAAAACATGTGACAGGGGGGAGGGGAAGCTGGGGGAAGGTCAATGGGGAAAAAAAGGAGGTATATGTACTACTATATGTAATACTTTAAACAATAAAAAATAAAAATAAATAAATAAATAAAGGGGGGAAAAAAGAAATAACAAAAACAAAATAAAATTAACAATTGTCCACAACTGCACAGGATAAAATCAGATAAAAACAAAACCAAAAAACCATACAAACACCCTCCCCTCCAAAATAACCTCCTAATCCCTGCCATCCCTAAGATGTGGTGCAGTGGCCATGGTGGAGCATATTATTCAAGACTAGAGGCCCAGTGCACAAATTCATGCATCGGTGGGGGTCCCTCGGCATGGCCTGAGGCGATTGGGCTGAAATCGGCAGTCCAACGCTGCCTGCTGCTCCTGCCTGCCACTCCCGCTCATCATGGCCCCACTTTGCCTGCCATGGGCTCATGCCCAGTCAGCCTTGATCGGGAGAGGCTCGCGCCACCACAGCGGCACTTGCCAGCCGTGAGCCATGCATCTGGCACCATCCCAAGGGGGTTGGGCGGGGACCCAGAACGTGATTCTGCCCTCTGGGCAGGTGGTGGGATGTCCTTGCCGGCCTAGGATCCGGATCCATTCCGCTGACATCTGCGCCGGTTGTCAGGAGTCACCTGGCGGCCGCTTTTATATCATTTCTTCCTTGTGGAGTGTCTAAGGAGGGGAAGCAGCCGTGGTGCACGAGGCTGACTTCCAGGAGGCTGGCGGCACTGTCAGGATTGTGCCCGTGGCACCGGCCCATTGGTGCCTGACCAATTCTCCAGAGATTGGACCTGCAGGACTACTGAAGGAGTGAGTGGCTGCTGCCAGGCTGGTGGGCTGCCTGGACAGGTTGGTCAGCTGAGCAGTACTCCCACTGTGAGAGCACACTGACCACCAGGGGGCAGACACTCAAAGCAGGAGCTGCCCCTGGTGGTCAGTGGGCGTCATAGTGACTGGTTGACTGGTCGTTCGGTTGCTTAGGTTTTTATATATATAGACTAGAGGCACAGTGCATGCATTTGTGCACAGGTGGGGTCCAGCCAGCCTGCCCGATGGGGGCTGATCAGGGCCTGACTGGCAGGGGGGAGGGGCTGCGGGAGGTTAGGGGGGCCGATCGGGGCCCCATTTGGGCCGGTTGGCTGCTGCAGTGCGCGTCATAGTGACCAGTTGTTCCGGTTGTTCCATCATTTCAGTCGCTTGGCTTTCATATATATACCGTATTTTCTGGCGTATAAGACGACTTTTTAACCCAGGAAAATCTTCTCAAAAGTCGGGGGTTGTCTTATATGCCGGGTGTCATCTTATAGGGCAGGTATATCCCAAACTCTATATTTTAACTGGAAAAGTTGGGGGTCGTCTTATACGCCCAGTCGTCTTATATGCCGGAAGATACGGTAGATATTTGCTGCTTCTCTCCATGGCAACATTATACATCCTTTCTCTGTTTGGTTCAGGAGTGGCATTGTGACTTGCATTGATCTCTGAATGTCATGTGCCAGTTTATGCATAGGTTTTAAAAGTGAGTTCATAGTTGTCCATGTCTTGCTTTTCCTTTGCCTTGAGACTCAAACATGGACTGTTGTGTAAGTCTGAGTCCTATAATAAAGACGAGGAAAAGAGGTGCAGCAAAAATAATTATGGATATGCAACATGATGAGAAATGGAATTTATTTTTAAAAATCTTTGAGATTTTGATTATTTGTTAATGCAACATAACAGCATTAGGCTAATACTTTGACTAAGAAAAATCTGATATCAGAGAAATGATCAATACACACAGACATATAACTATGCCAGTGGCTAATACCATGCCAAAGAAATTTATTAAAGATTAGATTTTATAAAAGAACTAAATACCCATGACAAAATTATTTGTATCCTGCAAAATTTGCCTTTTTCTTCCAAACAGGGCCACTGAGTTATTAGAGACAGACATAAAATAATGCTGATTCACTATATACCTGGGGTTGCTTGGCAGAACTGATAGATCATCATTAAAAAGAGTTTAATGGAAACAAATATTAATGTTGAGGTAGTAAAATTGTAAAAACTAACATTTATTTAGTGCTTGTTATTGCCATACACTGTTCTAGGCTCTTTATATGCATAAACTCACTGACCCTTGTGGTAATCCTCCAATTTTACTAATGAGAAAATAGAAATCCTAAGAGATTAACTAATGAGTCCAGTGTCACACATTAGGCAATGCCACAACCAGAATTAAAAATCTGTGGATCCTCACTTCTGACTGGCATACTTAGCCCCAATGAGGCAGTTTAATTGCAAGTAACGTGTAACATGGAGACATGCAACCTGTCACATGGAGAGTTTGCTGTTATAGTAGAAATGTCACTGCTAGAAACTGCAAAAAATTTTAAAAATTGGTAGTTCACAGGAATTAATGCTATTTTGGGGGGAGTTTCTCTTTTTCCCCTTTCCACACTCAATTCAAATATACATTTAAATGCCTTCGTGTCACTTTTTCATTCCCCATTTCTGGATGCCATCCCATGATAAAGGTTTCACAACTTGAGTGGAGATGTTGTTCCATTATCAAAACCCAAATAGCTCTGAAATGGGTCCAACATGATCTGCCCATTCAAACAGCATATACTTGCATACAAAGACCAGGAATATAATAAATGTCAGACACTGATTGATTACATGTTAGGTCCTTAGCATGGTTGGTTTGGCTAATTTGAAATTAGTGCTTTTCTTGTCCTTTTAAAGCTATTGTCATTCATAAGGCCTGTCCCTTTCTGGTCTGTCAAGTCTCTGGTTCAGGATTTTTACCATCCTGCTAAGGAGCTCAGCCACTTCAAGTCTCAATTTCAATCACTCTGAGGATGACGTTTTATTAATGTGCTCAATTATTCCTCAGTTTTTGCAACAATCTAGGCTGTTTTAAAAGGAGCAGATTGGGGACTAAACTTTCTTTGCATCGTATGTCAATATCATTTGCTCTTGAATTAGCTGAACTTTGTTGAATGGCAGTTATTCTTCATTGTGCTCTTGAAACTTTCTTCCTTTCTTCTTCTTCTGCCCCTCCCTCCTTTCCTATGCCCTCCACCCCCTGCTTTCCCTCCATGCAGGGAAATATTTAACAGCTGGCTTTCTGAAAAGAAAAGAAAAAAAGTTCTGATTTGAATTATTTGCTTTGCCAACTTCTGTGGTGTAAATATTCCCAACATGGCTAATTTTAAATTATCAACATAATGTAATTGATCATGGAGTTGGGAAGAGATATGCTCTATTTGCTCTCCTGAGGTGCTAGGAGACAGTATAAGTGCAATGCTGTATGCAATCCAGATTCTTCATTTTCATGATGCTAGTTTTGCGGGCATAATTTCCTACCTGTATTCAAAGAAATGAACTAAAACCATCCACTTCAAAAAATTAATGAACACTTAAGGTGCTTCCTTCTCAATTTATAAAACATAAGAAAAAGATTACATTTTAAAAAATATATTTTATTGATTTTTACAGAGAGGAAGGGAGAGGGATAGAGAGTTAGAAACATTGATGAGAGAGAAACATCGATTAGCTGCCTCCTGCACATCCCCTGCTGGGGATGTGCCCACAACCAAGGTACATGCCCTTGACCGGAATCGAACCCGGGACCCCTCAGTCCGCAGGCTGACGCTCTATCCACTGAGCCAAACCATTCAGGCAAGATTACATTTAATTTACAATTTTAAATTATAGGCAAATAATTTCATAAAGCTCAAAAATGAAAGTGATATAAACAAGTGTATGTTGAGTAAAATATTTAAATGTAAGTTGTTGATTATGAAAAAGGGACACATATTACAGTTAAGACAGACTATCCCAAAATTACCTAACAAATATGCTAAAATACATCTATAGCAGTGATGGGCAACCTTTTGAGCTTGGTGTGTCAAACTTCGCCAAAAAACTGAGCATAACTCGGGTAGTGTGTCACTTTGAGGAAAAAACATTATTTCGCAAATGTTTCATCCTCAGGAGCAACAAATGTTTCATCCTCGGCATGCGGCCACGTGTCATCAGAAATGGCTACGCGTGTCAGTGCTGACACACGTGTCATAGGTTCGCCATCACTGTCCTATAGTCTTAAAAGAAGTGGGAACAACAGACAGATGCTTTCTAATTTCACATGAGCTCTCATGAATTTCTGGTCACCTTTATCTCTAGTTCATTCATTTTAAAAGTTCTTCCAAAACTTTTCTGTTTATCTCAAACCCTACCCAGGCTTGCTATTTGAATCTTCTATTTCCCTGGATTCTTTGAGGAAAAATTACTTATAGTAAATCCAAGATAACAGGCATCTTATTTTTTTAAAAATATATTTTTATTGATTTCAGAGAGGAAGGGAGAGGAAGAGAGAGATAGAAACATCAATGATGAGAGAGAATCATTGATTGGCTGCATCCTGCACACCCCCTATTGGGGATCGAGCCCGCAACCCAGGGCATGTGCCCTTGACTGGAATCGAACCCGGGACCCTTTGGTCCACAGGCCGAAGCTCTATCCACTGAGCCAAACCAGCTAGGGCACAGGCAACTTATTTCAAAATCAAATAGGTTAATAAATTTTATGTTAAGCTCTTTCAGAATAAGTTTGTCAAATAACTTTTCAGCTTTCTTCCATGAACATAGCCAGACTGGACTATCTACTGCCTTTCCTGCCCCATGCTTAATTTATGTTCTTTCTTCCTTCTGCATTGCCTCCACCACCCATTTTCCTAATGCATTCTGATTGAAATCCTGCTGAAAGCCTAGATTGCCATTTCTCCCTCAATTTTGTTACCAGATTTTATTTTTTAAAAGCATAGTTTATCCGTGTTCTTGCTTTTCATATAACTGTAAATATATATTATTTAATATTAGTAAGAGTTTGTAAAATTAATTGTATTTTTCTCAATAATGAAAAGCCCACTAGGAAGACTTTGACTTTCAAAACTCTTTACCTTACAAGAGTAGTTCTGAGTGCTTTCAAGGACAATTTCCCCATTAAAAGTCACTTAGAACACTTGAATTATTCATTAAGGGTAATTTTCTCAGAAGATGTAAAGTTGCTAAATTAAAAGCAAGCTCCACATGGAAATGTTATCTCAGCATTAGCTCTAACATGATAATTTAAGTTTGACTTCATGTCCATTTTCTAAGATATCATTGATTAGTATATCAATGAACATTTCATTAGGGTATTATAATATTGTTAACAAACTCATTTTATCCCCATTTTCCCTGCCCCCCAGGAAGGAATAGATATGTTAGAGCTGAGGCTTTTCCCTTCATTTTGCCAAGTTTCCAGCCAATTATTACAAAGTGCCACTTTGAAGTTATTCTCGATATGGTAGACTTACTTTAATGGATTTCTGAATAGAGTGAGATCAAGGGAAGATGTGGTTGCACATATTGTTTTAGCCTTCTCTGGCTAAAGGCATATTTTGTTTTTCCAGCAGAATTGCCTATAAGCAATGTCAAGACCCTAATGGAAGTAACCAACTTTAAAAAGATTTTAATAAATTAGATATTACAGTTATAGAAATCTCTTTAGAATTTTTGTTTTTGTTCTTAGATTTTAAGAGCATCATAACATTATAGTTGCGAGAAACTGTATAGGCACTCAAGTTCAATTTCCTCCTTGGTGTTGTAAAGATTTTGCCACTTCTGATAGATGACCCTCAATTTTGTGTTTAAACTTGTCCGCTAATGAAAGATTGTTTACTTCCTGGGGCAGTCCCTTTCTTTGAAAATTTTAGCTACTCGAATGTGTTATGTACTTGAAATAATGCAGTATGAACCCTGTTCTTTTCCCCAGTGAATGCCCTTCAAATATCTGAGGGCACTTTTTCCCCTTCCTTCTCATCTCCAATCCTTAATCATCCTGATATCACTTTTTTTGGATGCCTCTCTTTGGAAGTGAGACTCAGAACCAGATATAATATTCCAGATGTCATCTGGCCAGCAGGAAGACAGAGAGACTATTATCTCCCTTGATCATGATCCTCTGACACATAGTAATCAATTATTAATGCTATATTAATAAAAAATGCTGTACATAATCCCATTGTTTAGTAGCTACATGACTGGAAGGTGAACATGGTGGATGGTGATATGATATATACACCTGTCATAATATTATGTAGTCACTTAAGTTATGTTTATATTAATAGTGGGAGAATTTATATTAAGGTGGAAGAATATTTCTGTCATAAAGAGAAAGTGAAAAATGGGTTACAAATTTGTTTTTTCAGTATAATTACACCTATGAAAAATAAACAAATTAAAAATTATGCACAGAAATATAAAGAAAAAATAACTTTTAGATATTAATACAGGCTTTCTTTAATTATAGAGGCTATTTAATCATAAATAAATAATGAGTATTAATGTTAGTACACCAAATAAATATTGAAATGATAATATTTAGTAACTAATAGTAACATAGTTTGTTCAGGGAACATGTATTTGTAGTAATATATGAACTACATTATAACAATATTTTCTGCTAGTAT
Source organism: Eptesicus fuscus (assembly GCF_027574615.1). Lineage (NCBI taxonomy): Eukaryota > Metazoa > Chordata > Mammalia > Chiroptera > Vespertilionidae > Eptesicus > Eptesicus fuscus. Next base: position 69,075,728 of record NC_072479.1, on the reverse strand, counting down.
GTAGTATAGAATTAAATGTATTTACATTTCATCTGCTCTGCAAAAGCATCCTATTCCATAAAGAGTCCCATGGGTTTCAGGTGCTCTGTGTGATAGAGATCTGAGACCCATTGAAGTTCTTGTTTCATAAGGAGTGGTATCCTGTTAAGGGGAGGTGTTAATCAGACTTGGGGGGAAGATGGGAGGAGTATCCCCTACTTCAGAGCCATACAACTCAATATGTCCCGGATTCTTCCTAGACCTACACAGGGCAGGTCCACCTGGAGTATAGAAGGTAGTGCCTCCTGGAGCCTAGAGCCTGAGGCACCAATCAGGTTCATGGGGAAATGGGAGAAATAGACCTTGCCCCAAAGCCACATCCTGAGTCATGGACACCCCCTGAGTCTGCCTAGACCTCTCTACAGCTTGTCTCAGGAAGCTGACTCTTCAGCAGGGCAAAAGCTCCACAAGGTGGGGCAAGAGGGAGTCCAGAGGGTGGGGCTATTGCATTCCCACAGGCTCATGCCACACAGAGGACAGTGCACAATCCAATAAAGATGACCTCTACAGTGCAGGAGATTGACTAGCACAGGGGTCCCGGTTATAGGTTAAAACTCAGTGCCAGTTATGGGTGCCCCTTCAGCTCTCTCCCCAGAGCCACAAACCCCAGTCTCTCCTCACATGAATTCAGTCTGCTCTGCCCTTCCTCTTCCAGAGCCCAGGGTGAGTGGCTACAAGTGAGATTTTGTGTTGGCCCTTAATGAGGGCACCTGTATGTTTACCAGACTATTGTCTCACCCTAGCAGACAGAATCCCTGCTGATTTTCACAGCCAGGTGTTATGTGGGTGCCTCTTCCTGACTCTGGTGCTCTGGGCTGGGGAGTCCAGTTTGGGTTGAGAACCTTCACTCCTTAGGGGGAACATTTGTAGCTGCAATATCCCTCTGAATTCCCAACTGCTGCCCATGAGAGCAGGGCAGCCCTTTTCATGTCTCTGCCCTTCCTTCCAGTCTTGATGAGGTTTTTGTAAATTCTTGGTTATGAGACTTCTATTCAGATAGCCTTCAGTTGGTTGATGGTTGTATATTTTAGTTGTATTTCCAGTCTGAAGGAGGTGAGTATAATATACAACCTAGTCTGTCACCATCTTGTCTCTCCCCCACCATTTATTATTTTGGTTTTCTTTCCAAATCTCTCTGATCTTGCTTTTTAGATTATTAAAATCACTTGCATCTGTTATAATCTTGAGCCTCAATTCTTTTTATAGTTGACATTTTAAGTTTATTTGTTATCGCATTTGCTGTTTTACTTGCATTCTTTTTCATATTATCCAACTGCCTATTATTGTGTACTTGCAAGTATAGAGCCTCCTCTCTATTAAGAGCTAGTTTTCATTTTTTAATGTGTGTTAAGACAAACAGAAAAAAAATACTAAAAATAAAAAATATTCAAAGGCGACTTGAGTTCATTTGATCAGTGCCTTTGAGTTACTACCTTTTAAACTCCAGGAAGCTTCTGAGTTAAAAGTTGCCTTTTAGCCCTGACTGGTTTGGCTCATTGGATAGAGCGTCAGCCTGTGGACTAAAGGGTTTTGGGTTTGATGCCAGTCAAGGGCATGTGCCTTGGTTGTGGGCACATCCCCAGTAGGGGATGTGCAGGAGGCAGCTGATAGATGTTTCTCTCTCATCCATGTTTCTAACTCTCTATCCCTCTCCTTTCCTCTCTGTAAAAAAATCAACAAAATATATTTTTAAAAAGTTGCCTTTGTAAATAAAGGTGGTTTTGCTGATCTTTTATTCTTGAGGGAAACTTCACAATACAGTCACTTAGAATGATGTTTGAATAGTGCAAATGGTAAAGGATTGGGTCCTCTTTGGAACTTCTTTCTGCATCTGAAATTTTTTGAGGATGTCAGTAGGCATTTAATAAGTGCTGGGTGATTAAATAATTGACATGCACAAATACTTTTCCATTATTTACCTACCAATTTTCTATGTGATATTTCAAACTCCCCACAAAATTGAAAAGCCTACTGTAATTTGGATTTTTCTTCTATCTAAGGCACAACCAGACTCTTCCAACTGCTTCTAATACACTATGGGACACTTGCAGGGATCATCTGGGGAGTCTTCTTCTGCTCATATTTTTTACTGCTTTCCTCTAAGGTGGTGAATTGAAGGCAATATTAAGAAAACCAAAACATGAGTTCTTCCTCAAGGAACTTCAAATTGATTAAAAGTTATAACGCAAGAAAAAGTGGAACTCAATAATACAAATTAAGTCCCAAAGTATTGATGGGGACTCAAGTGAGAAAAGATCACTTTTTAAAAAAAGGATCAGAAAAACATTAGGAGAATAATTGTGTGGGTGATGTCTTCCTAGACAGAGGAAAAGGAAATAATGAAATTGAGAAAAGTATAGGGGCTCCTTGGAGGAATAGAGAATTAATTTGATTAGAACATTTAATTAACTGATGGTAATTGTTGAAAACAAGACTGGAAGATAGTTTGGGGCTATATAGTTTAGGATTTAGAAAGCCAGGCTTGGAGATTAAGATTTAATATGCTATGACAAGTAAAGGAATTTGAATGGAGTAGCATGGACAAACAGATGCATTAAGAAAATTTGGCAGCAATGTATCAGCAGACGAGGGTAGGAGAGCCTCCTGAATCCAAGGGCCAGGTAGGTGTTTCTGTGGGTGGGAACTAATGAGGTTCAGAATGGAAATGCATTCTGAAAACAGTGATTAGTGTGATTACTTACAGGATTGGCCATGTTTGAGTTGGATGGCATAGGGAGAGGAAGAACCAAGAGTGAACTTAAGATATTTTTTATGACCATGAGAACAGAAAAGCTGTTAAAAGAAATGAGGAATCAATAGGAGGAGCTAGTTTTGAAAAAAAAAAAAAAGAATGATTTTAGTCTTTTATATATGTAAGTAAAGAATTCTAACAGATTTTTTATATAGATTTTGAAGCTATACATGGATAGCTGAAAGCATAAAAAATTATAAGATTCCCTTAGAAATAGAAAGTAAACAAGAAAAAAAGGCATCTCAAGAAGAAAAAAGATGTAGCTGTAAAAAAGAAGGATTTCTTAGCCTTTGAGACAGCATGGAGGGACCTGGAGAGTTTTATGCTAAGTGATATAAACTAGTCAGAGAAAGACCAGTATCACATGATCTCATATGGAATTTAATGAACAAAATAAACTGATGAACAAAATAAATCCAGACATTGAAGCATGCAACAGACTGATATATTTCAGAGGGAAGGAGGGATGGCAGGAAGAGATTAAACAAAGAACTTATATGCATACTAGAGGCCCGGTGCATGAAATTCGTGCACTGGGTGGGGGTGTCCCTCAGCCCAGCTTGCACCCTCTCCAATCTGGGATCCCTCTCACAATCCGGGACTGCTGGCTCCCAACCACTCTCCTGCCTGCCTGCCTGCCTGCCTGATTGCCCCTAACCTCTTCTGCCTGTCAGCCTGATCACCCCCTAACCACTCCCCTGCCAGCCTGATTGACGCCTAACTGCTCCTCCCCTGCAGGCCTGTCTCCCCCCAACTGCCCTCCTCTGCAGGCCTGGTCCCCCCCAACTGCCTTCCTCTGCCGACCTGGTCGCCCCTAACTGCCCTCCTTTGCAGGCCTAGTCACCCCTAACTGCCCTCCCCTGCTGGCCTGGTCCCCCCCAGCTGCCCTTCCCTGCAAGCCTGGTTGCCCCCAACTGCCTTCCCCTGCCAGCCATCTTGTGACGGCCATCTTTAACCACACGGGGGTGGCCATCTTTGACCACATGGGGCGGCCATCTTGTGTGAGGGCATGAGGGTCAATTTGCATATTACCTCTTTATTAGATAGGATATGCATAGCCCATGGACAAACAATAGTGTGGGGAAGGCCTGGGGAGGGAACAGGGTGGAGGGGTCAATGTGGGGGTGGGGTGGGGATGGGAAGGGGACATCTGTACTACTTTCAACAATAAAGATAAATTAAGGAAAAAAATAGAAAAAATGTTTTTAAAAGTTAAAACAAAGTGGCATATATCCTTGGAAAAGAAATATATTGTGGCAAGAATTACCATAAAGGTAAAAGAAGGTGCCATGGACATATGTCAGCATATTTTAGGGCAGTGGTTCTCAACCTTTCTAATGCTGTGACCTTTTAATACAGTTCCTCATGTTGTGGTGACCCCCAACCATAAAATTATTTTCGTTGCTACTTTATAACTGTAATTTTGCTACTGTTATGAATCATAATGTAAATATCTGTGTTTTCTGATGGTCTAAGGAGAGGATTCTTAAGGAAGGAAATGCTAATTTGCTATCTGAAACATGATTAGGAATTTGCCAAAAAGAGATCAGGGTGAGAGACAGAGTGCTCCATGGATTCAGGACTCCTCAGCCAGCTCTAGGAGGTTCACTCTCCTGTGAAGATCCTTGATTGGAATCTGGTAACAATGCCTACATATTCAAGTATAAATCTCTTACCATTCTGTTTACCTTTTGTATCACTCCAATGAAGCTCTCTGGCATAAAATAATTTCATTCTAGAAGGTCTTTTACAACTCTGACTTTGCTTAATTCAAAACTGTACATCTAATTTGCTTTACTAAGGCCTTTAAACCTATCTGGATTTTCTGGGTAATAACCAAACAGAGGTTTTTAGTTACTACTTCCTACTACACTGGCTATATGCAAAAATTTAAACCTATTTTTTTACAGCCTTAAATCCTGCCTTTTGAAAACCTTTTCTTAAAATATATCCTCTATATAATATTTTCCCCCACATCCTTTCATTTTTTTCCCTCCCTGAACATTTGCCTTACTCTGGCAATTTTCTTCTGTAATTTTCTCTAACATATTAAGACACATATCCAGTTTTATTTTTATTAGCTTTGTAACATCACTGGAGGATTTTATATTGTGAAAATTAGAAAGATAGTTTAAATTATTTTATGACTCCATAAATAGTTATGAACACTGCTTAGGGTTATTGTTAGAGTAATATTAATACAAATACCAAGTAGTAGTACTATTGCAATAACTAATACTAATAAATTTTTGTTGAGTGTTAATTGTATTCTAGGGCTCCTTATTCAATATAGTAGTCACTAGTTACATGTGGCTGTTAATACTTAAAATGGGACTAAACTGAGATGTACTTTAAGTGTAAAAAATGCATCAGATATAAAAGATGTTATAGGAAAAAGTATAAAATATCTCCCTAATATTTTTATATTGCTTGCTAAAATGATAATATTTTGGATATATTGGGTTAAAGAAAATACATAATTAAAATGAATTTCCCCTGTTCATTTTTAAAAATGTGGCTACTAGAATATTTATGATTATGTGGTTTGCATTTGTGGCTAACATATTTCTATGGCACGGTACTGTGTTAGGGCATGCTGATAAAAGCTTTACACAATTTGTCTTTCAAACTCCACAAACTACTCTTGTGAGGTAGCTATTACTATTATCCCCATGTTAGAGATGAGGAAACAGGTCTCATTACACCTAATCAGTGGTAGAGAAGAGGTCTATTTACTCTCTGGCTTAAACAGAAGATTGGTTATCAAACAGAAGATTGAAGTTGTTGCTAGACTAAGAAGCACACATTTGAGAATTTGCTTGTCTTTGTTTTGAGAGTAGCTATGGCATGTCACATATGATACCTGAAATTGGCTTTGTTATCACAGTCAGTTTTAAAAGTACAGAACCTTCCACATAGGTGCACCATTCAAGTGTATTCTATACACCAAAATGTGTGATGCAATTCACAATGTGTACTGCATATCAAACTGGATTCAAACATAAGGCTAGGTAATTTACCTGGGTCTGGAAGTTGTTGCAGAGCTTAAATTAAAGGGTCTCTTTAAAATTCTGCCCCAGCTGAATACTTTACTGTTAAAACCTAACTCCCATATGTAGGCAATAGTATTGCTAGTATCTTTGTGATCCATTGGGGTAAAACTTGATACCAATTGGATGGTTAGGCTCTCCCAGTTTCTAACTGGAGCTTGGTGTTCTCACTGCTCAATAGACCCCTAGGTGGTGCTTCTTTTTAATGAACTACAGAAAGCTCCTTTGGGTCTAACTTTTGTAGTGGTTCTGCCCCTGCACGGAGATGAGCCTCAGAGAAATCATGCTTCAATTTTTTATAAAGCCACTTCTTTAATTTATTCTTTAGTCAAATGTTATCATGCCCATAGTTGTGTCCTAAGATGAAAGAATTTGGAGAATACTCTAAAGAATTTTGATTTCTTTCTGTTCTTTTACCCTTAGGCTCCTAATAGCACTGCTATTGTATCCAGAGCCTGAGAGACTGTCTTCTTTTCACTTATCCTATATTTATAGCTTCGAGTTTCAAGAGTGCCCTGATAATTGGTAAAATCATGAATCTACTCTCATGTATAATTAATATCAATGTATGCAGTTGTACATTGTGTACTGCCTCTGTACTAGTCCCTGGTGGTCAAAATTAACTAATTATTTTTGTATTTCAGACTCAGTAAGTGGTGTTTTGTAACTTCTCTTGGGGAGTGTTCTATTGGGGTCAGTTTTATCCTAAGGCACATTTGTTCTAAATGTTAATATTACAACATGAAAGAGACAATGATGATGCTTTGTTGAAATATTATTTCAAGGAACTTGGGAAGTATTAAAAATATTTACTATTGCTTTTTTCTTGGAATACTTGTATTACCTCAGTTAATCATGCACTATTATAATTAACCTTCTTGATAATTTTCAAGTTTTAGCAACTGTTTGTAATATTTTTTAGGTAATTTTATGTAATAAGCACATATGTAGTAGCCCTTTATGCCAGATATTCTAAGTGCATTAAAATATTAATTCATTAGTGTAATAATTTAAAAATATAAATATGTATACATGGTGATTTGAATAATCATTAAAAATAAACACATTCTTGTTTCTCAAGTATATTTTATTAATTACTTTAGTAATACAATTTTGTTGATTAAAAGGCACGTAGATAAGATTAATGTAGCAAAAGAATAATACTGACTATATGTGAGGATCTAAGTATTTTGGAGAATGGAACCTATAATTTATTTATCTGTGAAATCACCTATCAATTCATTCTCTGCCCACTTATTTATCAATTAATAATGTAGAATATTTTTATTTCAAAAGAATTTTTAATGAATTATGGTGTTGGATATATAAAAGAAATAAATGTTTCAAATAAATTATAAGCATGGTAAGAAATAATTTGAAAGAAAAAATATTTGTCCTGGGATATATAATTATAACAATTAAATCCTGTATTTGTATGTTCTTTCCCTCACTACAAAAGGAAAAAAAAAGGATAAATCATAATTTTGGTATGATCAAAAAAAATCAAAGTATGACTTTGTTCAGAAAGATGTTTTTTTCTTGACACTAAATTTTAGGAGAAATTTTTTGGTAGTTTTCTTATATAAGTGATGCCAGATGCCAACTAGAAACATATTTCCACTGAGAGAGCTAGAATCTTCAAATGACATGACATGGTAACTTTAAAAACACCTGATAGTATCCATGCTCACATAATCCAGGCACACTGTTTAATTATTTGTAATTTAATAAGTAGAAAACACACAAAACACCTAAAAAAATAGGCAGGGTACAAATCCCATAGGTGCTCACACTCTCAAACTTTACTGCTTCAGCTGAACTTCAGTGTACTCTTGAGAGCAGTTAGTTTAAACAGTGCTTTCTGGCTGGTGATTATACATTTTCCACCACATATTAAGAAACCTATATTTGAGAGATAGTGAGTATGTATTCTGCAACACTGAATGATGCTGTGATATCCATTCTTACCATTCGTGGCCCATAAGGCTCATACTAGTACTTCCAAGATACTATTCTCCCTGACTTGATGAGATGCCTCTCTATGGGTTCCACAGTATCATGAACACATTTTATCATAACACTTATTATGAAGAGTATTTAAATCTTAATTTTATTTTATTTTATATATTTGTTTGTCTGGTTTTGGTTTCTGAGCTACTTGAGAGTAGGAACTCTCTTACTCATCATTGTATCTCTGGCACCAGAATAGGCATGACACACAGTAAGTACTTGATACATGTTTGGTAAGTAAATGAATTCAGGCATGATTTAATTTACCCGATTGATATTTTCATCCAGACAAAGAACCATGCTTAGCAGAGATACTTATTTTTCATAAAGACTTTAGACAGATTTCTCTTCAAAATTCTCATTAACGCCCTGGCCGGTGTGGCTCAGCGGATAGAGCGTCAGCCTGCGGACTGAAAGGTCCCGGGTTCGATTCCGGTCAAGGGCACATGCCTGTGTTGCAGGCTCAATTCCCAGTGTGGGGCGTGCAGGAGGCAGCCGATCCATGACTCTCGCTCATCATGGATGTTTCTCTCTCTCTCTCCCTCTCCCTTTCTCTCTGACATCAATAAAAATATATATATATAAAATTCTCATTAAAATAATGGCTATTCTTATTATAAAAATGAAAATAAATAATTCAATTTGGAATACATACATAGAAACAAACATATACTTACACCAAAATAAGATCTACACATAGTTTTAACTGCCATATGCTCTGTTTCCACACCTTTAACTGTTCTAAACATTTAATATTCCTAAACATGCAAGAAAGTAGGGTTGTAGCTTTCTCATAAATCAGTTGCCTAGTTTCTTGGTTCACATGAATTGTGTATTGCTACTCCCAAAATCGACACTCCATATTCAGTTCAATAACTCAGTTTAGAGCTCTGTATCTTGGTTCTGGCCTGGCAACCTTACAAGGTATTGCTTCAGCTAAATTTTGCTCTATACACTGAAACCACAGCTCCTCTGCATCCAACTCAAACTGAGGAGACCACCAGCTGGGTCATTGTGTTCCCAAACACTGTCCCTCTTGGAGAGAACTTTAATAAATATTACTGACTCCGTTCCTAAAAGTCCTTATGGCAAATTACAGTTTCCAAGATTAAAGTGTTCCTTAGTTATTAAATGACAGCTTCATGATAATACATCAGGGGATATATCTTTGGAACGTGAACATCACTTCATAAAGTAACACTTCAAGCTTAGAGTAGAATGACATTTTCATTTAATATTCTCAATTCTGTGGTAATTTTGTTTATTTTTAGTTTGAGATCTAAAGCCCAAATGCCTAGAGAGGCCAGGCAAGAATAGGAAGGAAGGAAGGAAGGAAGGAAGGAAGGAAGGAAGGAAGGAAGGGAAGGAAGGAAGGAAGGAAGGAAGGAAGGAAGGAAAGAGGGAAGGAGGGAAGGAAGGAAGGGGAAAAAAAGAAGGCAGGGAGGAAGGGAGGAAGAAAAAGAGGCCAGCTAACCAAATAAAAAATCTTGGGGTCTGGCCTTGCTGTTATCCCTCAGTAGTTGAGCTTCGCCCTATGAACCAGGAGGTCATGGTTCGATTCCCAATTAGGGCACATGCCCAGGTTGTGGGTTTGATCCCCAGTAGGGAGCATGCAGGAGGCGGCCCATTGATGATTATCGTCATTGATGTTTCTCTCTCTCTCGCTCTCGCTCTACCTCTCCCTTCTTCTCTGAAATTAATAATATATCTATCTATATGTACTTATATCTATTTATATCTATCTATCATCTATCTATCTATCTATCTATCTATCTATCTATCTATCTATCTATCTTTTAAAAAGTGCTGGGGTCTAAAGTATGCCTGTCCCAGCTGAAGGAGGCAGCCTCAGGTTAGCTCCAGTGATTACCACCATATGGATATGTGCTTGTTGAGGTCTAGATATTTCACTTTTCAAGGGAAACTGAATACACAAAATTTCATGAGAAATACTCTTATTTTAAAATACAAGTAATTCACTCATTTTTTATTGTTTATTTTAACAGTGAAAAAAAATACAACTATGCCGTTGGCTGCTTGTTTATAGTATTTTAACTAGACAGTAGGGATTGCTGACCTTGCTCCTAGATTTAGAAATTACTTATTTATTTAAGTTTAGGACTATTCCACCACCCTGGGGTCTACAATTAAAAAATATATTTCTGATCTCTTTTGAAATGCAAAAGGCTAAAGCTAAAATCAGAAAGTGTGTTACAGCTTAAAATCAGAAAGTGATCAAAATTAAACAAATGGCTATGTTTGAAAGAGGAAAACTTCTAGGAATCGCTCAAATTACTGTTGTTTATTGATCCATTCACTGAGAATCTAGTATTGAGAAGCAGACCACTTCACTGGAGCCTTGCCATGGAAATCAAGAGTAGTGAAGACTTTTCTAACCTACAAATCATGCTAAGGTGACCTTTATTCAATCCACACATATTGACTTTAAAATGGGAACCTCTGTATGTCCTTTATGTGAAAAGGATAGATATAGTAAAATTGCAGAAGAAGGCCATTTTCAAAGAGTAAACATAGGCAAACATGTATCAAGAAAAACATTAAACAATAGGACTTAAATGTTTTATTTTAATTTACACATTGTCTTATTTATTTTTCTGAAGTACTAAACCTCCAATAAGGAAAGGAGGGTGTTTTGCACCCTTGGATGCATTTATATATGTTATTAAGGCAATGCATGCTCCTTGTTTATTTCAGTTTATGACACATAATTTCCTAGACATGGATACTATACCAAATTCTTTCATCTTTTTAGTGTTGCTAAACTAAAATTGAGAACATTTAGAGTATTCATATTTGGCTAATTGCAATTAACATGTTATCACTCCTATAATTCATATTTTACAGTAAAACATTAGTGTGAAAATATCCAAGGTATTTATGAAATCAAATTTTCTATTGTAAAAGAAGAAACCTTTATATTTAAAAGGTCTTTTTGAATGTTAGTGCATTTGAATTGTTTTTAGCAACCATATTAAGCTGATAAGGAAATTCTTAGCCTCTATTAATACACATTATTCTGAAGCCAAAAGAAATAGGACATATATGAGAGTGAATTTCAATCCACAGTTTCATCAAAGCAATGGGTATTCTATTAATGGTTTTATTTCCCTCCAGTAATTTTTCTGCAGAAAGGCGCTAGATGACCTTACATGTGCTTAGTAATAGTTTCATTTACTCATCTTTCTCTGAGAAGACAGGCTGATTAAATTGAAAAATATTTAAAAAAGGACTCAAATCACCTAAAAGCAAATTCTTAGTCAATTATGACAGATTTCATGACAACTTGCTATATGCTGATAGTTGTGTTTATATTAAATAATGATTAACTTCTATACTTTCAGGCAGTTATTTTTCATGAGAAGATTAAAAATTGAGTTACCAATGCCATAAAGTTTGTTTTTAACACTTTTCTATCTAAGGTTTAAAAATAAATTTGAGCGTTTTAATTTCAAGTTCTAAACCAAGTAAACTGAAACTAAACGTAAAGGAAATAGTAAGAAATGATAGAAATTTAGTGTAGCTTGATGGGTGTGTGGCCTGTTTAAAAATTAATGTTTGGGAGAAACCAAGATGGCGGCATAGGTAAACACCTGAACTGCTGCCTCACACAACAACTTCAAAACTACAACTAAAAGACAAAATGGACATCATCCAGAACCACAGGAAGGCTGGATGAGTGGAAATTCTACAACTAGAAGGAAAGAGAAAAGCACACTGAGACTCAGAGGAGGTGCAGAAGTAAAGGCAGAAGTATGGAGGCGCGCGTGCGGAGAGGGCTGGCAACTGAGTATGTGGCTGTCTTTCTCAATCGGGAGGGAGACAAAAGCTCCCAACTGCTCTAAAATCCAGTTCTGGGCAAGACTCTGGGGACCCAGACTCATATGGGGAGAAACTGGACTGTCTGGCAGCAGGCAAAACTTGAGGGTGGCTTTCTCTCAGAGGTGCTTGCAGCGATTACCTTGGGACACTGAGAGCAAGGGGACTCTTAGGGCAGGGCTGGTGGAAAGCCATTGCTATTGGCTCCGCACTGAGATCCTGTCCCAAGAAGCCATTGCTGTTTGCACCGCCCTGAGACTCCGCCCCATCCAAGCTGAGCGCAGAGGCTTTTGCATATGAATAGCCTGGTCCTTTGAATTCTAAACTTACCTAACAAACTGCAGCTGAGTCAGTGAGACCCAGAACATCCAAAAGAAGGCCCAAGGTCCCAGAGCAGCTTGCATTGCTTCACAGCTGGGCCTCATCTGGGCATCCAAAACCCAAACAAAGAAGAGGAATCTGCAGATCTTTCCATAGCTCCTGCTGGGTGGCCTCAGGCAGAGGCTAAATTAGCACCTCCTTGGAGATCCAAGAGCCAGTGTACCCAGAGGACAGAGTGGGACCATCCAGATTACAACTCCTCAGATCCATAAGGGACACACTAGGGGGCAGACTCAGTGAGCACCAAAGCCCCACTGAAGCAAGTCTTATCTCATAAGCGTGTCTCCAGCACAGTTCTCCCATCGTAGACACAGCTCATCCTCACAGCCAATTGGCCTGGAGGTCAATTCCTCCCAGTGATACCAACAGCAACCAAGGCTTAATTACAACAAGACTGTGCACACAGCCCACAAAGGGGTACACCAAGAGTGTCCACCTCAGGTAACTGGGGAGGCTGAGCCACTGGGCCCTATAGGGCACCTAGCACACAAAGCCACTCTATCAACTCAGGGATGCAGCCAAAATGCGGAGACAAAGAAACAGGTCACAAGTGAAAGAAATGGAGGAAAGCAAACTACTGGATATAGAGTTCAAAACCACGGTATTGAAGGTTTTTCAAGAATTTCCTAGAAAAGGCCAATAAGTTTAGTGAGACCCTCGAGGATATGAAAAAGGACCAACTAGAAATTAAGCATACATTGACTGAAATAAAAAATAATATACAGAGATCCAACAGCAGACTAGAGGATCGCAAGAATCAAGTCAAAGATTTGAAATACAAAGAAGCAAAAAACACCCAACCTGAAAAGAAAAAAGAAAAAATAATCCAAAAAGTTGAAGATAGTGTAAGGAGCCTCTGGGACAACTTCAAGCATACAAACATCTGAATTATGGGGGTGTCAGAAGAAGAGAAAGAGCAAGACACTGAAAACCTATTTGAAGAAATAATGACAGAAAACTTCCCCCACCTGCTGAAGAAATAGACTTAGAAGTCCAGGAAGTGCAGAGAACCCCAAACAAAAGGAATCCAAAGAGGACAACACCAAGACACATCATAATTAAAATGCCAAGAGCAAAAGACAGAGAGAATATTAAAAGCAGCAAGAGAAAAACAGTTAGTTACCTACAAGGGAGCACCCATATAATTGTCAGCTGATTTCTCAACAGAAACTATGCAGGCCTGAAGGGAGTGGCAAGAAATATTCAAAGTGATGAATAGCAAGAACCTACAACCAAGATTACTCTACCCAGCGAAGCTATCATTCAGAATTGAAGGTCAGATAAAGAGCTTCACAGATAAGAAAAAGCTAAAGGAGTTCATCACCGCCAAACCAGTATTATATGAAATGCTGAAAGGTATTCTGTAAGAAGAGGAAGAAGAAAAGGGTAAAGATAAAAATTATGAATAACAAATACATATCTATCAACAAGTGAATCTAAAAATCAAGTGAATTAAAAATCTGATGAACAGAATAAACTGGTGAATATAATAGAATCAGGGGCATAGAAAGGGAGTGGACTGACAATTCTCAGGGAAAAGGGGTGTGGGGGGTGCGGGAAGAGACTTGACAAAAATCGTACACCTATGGATGACGACAGTGGGGTGGGGATAAGGGCAGAGAGGGGGATGGGAACCGGGTGGAGGGGAGCTATGGGGGGAAAAAGAGGAACAATTGTAATAATCTGAACAATCAAGATTTATTTTAAAAAAGTAAAAATTAATGTGGATTTGTGAAGATTAATAATGGGAATCTCTGGGCAACAGAAATCTCTATCATCTTGTTTATGACATTAAAACATTATTTTCTCTTTCATTAACACTGGTATTTAGGAGATAGTGGTATAACTTGGAGGTTACCTTATATTAACAAATGTCATTCTGGTTTGGCCAGTATTTGCATCATATTTTAAAGGCATAAAGCTCTTTCATATTCTCAACATTTGGTTCTCACCTAACCAAGTTGAAATATGTAGGGCTTATATTTTTAGTCTCATTTACAAATGAGGAATTTGATTTGCAACAAGCCCACACAGCTAGTAAGAAGAGGAGACAAGGCTTGAACCTATGCCTTTTGATTCTAAGTTGTATGCTCCTTCATGGCACTTAAAGTTCTTGCCCAATGGTAGATTTATTTTCCATCATCCTAAACTTATTTTGGCATCCTTACATAAGACTAAGGACTTAGAATAAATAAATATGCCCTCATTATAGGACTTAGGTTTTATTTGGGTTAAAGCAAGACAATGGGACTTTTGATATTTTAAGTTTCTGCCAGGGATCTAGTGCAAAGTCTACTTGAATAAAAATCTGTCTACACTTCGGAGAACACATATTGGCAACCTAAGTATCATATATGATTAACATGCAAAGAAACATAAAGAGCAACTTAAAAATAAATACGGAAGAAGGTGCACAATAAAAGTGTGTGAAGGATACAAATAGGCAATTCATAGAAGAATTATAAAAATGACTACTAAATATATTAAAAGATAGACAGACAAATGAAGGGAACCAAAGTTTTGTTAGTCTGAAGCTCCTTTTTGGAATATTGATTTTAATCTATTTATTAAGAAACAAGACTCAGAAAGAAACTTTGGCCCTTTTCTCTATCCTGTCCAAGAGATTCAGACAGAAAACCATGCTTCAGGAAGGAGATCTTAGGATGTCACCTTAGTGTAATTTGAATTAGGTATGTTAAGTAAACAAGAGGGCTTCAGGCATACCTGTTGGATTAGATAATCTATGACCCATTGTTTCTGAGTTATCTAGCAAGATTTTTTCTGCCATGTGTGTTCTTCTCTTCCTCCATTACCTGTCAATCCCCCATTCTCACTTCTTAAATTTAAGACCCATTCCCCTCTACCTTTTCTTCTTTGTCTAAAATGTCTTGTATACCCTATGTTGCCTCACTGTCTTTGAAATTTTCATGCCATGTGATGGATTCCCCATCCACATGTATTAAAAATTTGATTTTTCTCCTGTTAATCTGTCTGTTAATTTGATTATTAGCCCAGCCTAGAAGAACTTAAAAGGTGAGAGGAAAAGTATTAATATTTTTAGCTCCACCCAACCTCTCTGACAATAAAACTTTTTTCTAATTGATTGGCAAATGATAAACATTATTAATATTAAGTGTGGGCAAATATATGGAGGAAACCTTATATATTAGTAGAAATATAAAATGGTGAATCTATTTAGAGGGTAGCTTGGCAGGATTTGTCAAAAGAATCTTTACAGTATTTCATTCCTAAGTATCATTATTATTTACAGAAATATTTGTATATCTATATGAAGAGACATGTACAGGAGTGCTTATTACATACAGTATTGTTAGAAATACTAAAAAGTTGGAGGCATCATAAATGTCCATCAATTTAAGGATAGTTAAATAAATTATGCTTCATATATTTTATGAAATATTAATCATCAGATTAAAAAATGAGCACTGGTGAAAAACACACTGCAATATATTAAATGAATAAAGTGAACCAGAAGATAAAATATGAAGAATTATTATATTCACTCCCTCCCCCCCAAAAAAAATCCAAAAATATATTTTGCATATATGTAAAATCACAGAAATAGTTGTGACAAGCACCCACTAAACCATTAAAAGCATTTTCCTTTGGGGAAGGAATAAATTTGGGGTTGGGATAATGGTATGACAAGAAGTTCACTTTTACTATGTATACTTTATTTAAAAAATAGGATCAGTAATGTATTTTACTAGTTTATATCAGATCTGTTAAGACTTCAAATTTTGGGTGGTTATTCTCCATTCATTATGTGAAGAAAAACATGATGTGAATTTGTCCCATGACTAGTGATTTTAATTTGGTCACTTGTGTCTATGGCATTCCTATCAAAGATATATAACCTGAGTACAATTATGAGAAAACATCAGGCATACGTAATTGTTGAACCCAGGCAATGGGAGGTTCCTCAGCCCTTCCCCTGTTCTTGGATTGTATACTCTGCCCACCATTCCCACAGTGGGAGCTGTTCCAAGGACAGCCTTGAGAGAATAAGGTATTGAGAGCTTCTGGACTGAATACTTCACTAAACCCAGTTAAGGCCTCTATATAAACTTTTAGTATTCTAGTGGGCAGGGTGGGGATCTACTCATCTTGCTGTTGCCCAAGGCAAGCATCATATGTAAGTTTCCTTGCTTATTTTAAAAAATATCTTTACTGTTGAGAGTATTGCAGATGTCCCCCCCCTTTCCCCCCCACATTGCCCTCTTCTACCCAGATCCCGCTCCACCTCAGGCTTTCACCACCCTATTGTCTGTGCCCATGGGTAAGGCATATACCTATATAAATTCTTTGGTTAATCTCTTCTGGCTCCCCTCTCCCCGCTTCCCTCAAAGATTTGTCAGTCCATGTTTCCATGCAACTGGTTCTATTATATTCATCAGTTTATTTTGTTCATTAGATTCCCTGTTTATTTATTTTGATTTTTAGATTCAATTATTGATAGATATGTTCCTTTCTTATTAAACCTGCCATCTACCAATCTGGAGTGCTCTGCCTCTTTCTTCAGTTTCTCTTGGCCCTCTGTGTATGAAGGCCACTTTGTGAACCAACACCAATTTAAAGACTTTTTTAAAAAGTGTAAATGTGAAGAAATGCAAAAAAGAAAAAAAAAAGATTGTGAAACTATTCCAGATTAAAGGAGAATAATGAGACATGTCAATGAAACACAATGCATGATCTGGGATTTTATTTTGTAATAAAGATTAATATTGTAACAACTGAAAAAGGTCTGTAGATTAAAACATACTAATTAATAATGAATACTTGACTAATAAAACATACTAATTAATATTTAATACTAAATATAAAATTCTAGGGTTTTCCTCTCAATATTTGACTGTATTGTTTTTTATTTTTTTTTATTTATTTATTTTTTTTAGCAAGACTACTTCTATTGATAGTCTAAGGCCAATCTGTCATGTGAATTTTTGTTTTCTTACCTTGAAGCTTTATAATTCTTATTTTGTTCTTATAGTTCAGTAACTTTCTGAAGTTATGTCTCAGTGCTGATCCTACTGTATTGATTTTTCCTGGAATATAATATACTTCTTTGATCTGCAAACTAAAGCCATTATTTCAGGATTCTTTTCTTCTATTTTAGATTTAAATGTTGTTTTTTCTGTTCTACATATTTGTTCAGTTCTTTTTTTTTCCAGGAAAGCATACCAAGTATGAATTTGTTAGATCCCTTTACATGTGTATTAATTTATTCTGTATGCTCATTTAAAATCATGATTCTTTTACATTTTGTTTTCTGTGAATTACAATACCTTAATCACTATGTTCCTTACTGTGTGTTTTCAAGAGTGTGTTTGTGTGTGTGTGTGTGTGTGTGTGTGTGTGTGTGTGTTGGATGCTAATATGGCCTTTGTCTCTGTTGTGCTATTTTTCTTTTTTTTTTCTATTCTGAGCTCCTAAATTCATTTTTCACCTCTTTCTGTAGTTTCTTATTTAAACATTTTGAACCTGCTCATTGACCTTTTCTTTTTTTAGAAGAAAAAGTTCTATGCTGTAATTTTTTTGAGAGAATAGAAATGCTTTATTTGTCTGACTTTACATATTTCATTTCTAAATTTCCATTTGGTAGGTGTTTCTTATCTTTCTCCCATATTTTATGCATATTTTGTAATGCATACTGCATAATTCTTTTTGATTATGATTTTCCCTCAAGTGGAATTGCTTAACCCCTGAAAAAATAGAATGAGAACAGGAGCAGATATATGAGGCCAGAAGAGACCTATGACTATCTACAGCTACCATTTGTGGCCTTGAAGAGCCTTTCATTAGATCTGTCATATATTACCTTTTTATGTGGAATGCATCAGTTTTTCTAGGATGGTATGTCTCAGGACAAAGTCCATTAAGGATGTGGACTCATTGTAATGAAATCTGACAATTGTTGCCATTTCTTCCTCCAAATCACTCATACACTTCAGGTGATTTTTGCTCTACTGAAAATCTAGGGAATAAATAATATAGTGTGACAGCATAATTTGACCCCTAACATTTAATGGTTTTGCATGAATATTTAAAGGAATATAATTTTCACAGGACCACATCTTTGCTGTTGCCCATCCATCTTTTCAATTTTGACATTCTAATCAGAATTATAGGTTAAGCTTTACTGGACGAAGGTGCTCATTGGGGGAAATTCTGTACTTGTCTGAGTCCCAGTAGGCATGAGTTCACTCCCAACACTTCTCTTCCTTCTGGCCTAGATTCCATGGTGTTTGGAAGGTGGACTTCATAGATTAAACTTTGGAATTGAGAGAGTTAACTTAATTCATTGAATATGGATGATTTTCCCTGTTTTTAAAGTTTTTGTTGTTTTTGGTTAGTTTTTTGTTGTTTTGCGGGAAGGATGTGGGAACAAATGTAACCAAAGTTATTTGAGAGGTAAACTGTTTATTTTCTATTTTTATATTCATTAAATTTAATAGAAATCTATGACATATTATGGAAATTTTTGAAATAAAATTTAAAAGAGTTTAATATCTTAGGTTTATGGGCAATATACTGTATGCTCATGAATATGTATTAACTACAATACAGATTTTGATTTAAAATTTTCAGTTAATTTCATAGTAGCAGACAGCCTGAATCTGCAATTATGCTACCATTTACTATTGTGTAAAATTCTACTTGATGCTAATTATACTTAATGATTATAGTTTTTAACAGTAATTACAGTAGAAAATCTGTAAATCAGAATTATCTTTATTCATTTGGTAGGCTGAGTTTTTAGTAAGAAAAGAGATCTAAAACTTTAGCAATATAGATGTCCCAGCCATAAATAGTATTTATTTAGCATTTGAGTAATAGCCAGACTAAATCATTCAGTGGTACATTAGAATTATAGTGTTCATAGTGAATTCTACATGCCTTTCTTGTCAACCTCTTTTCATTTAGATAAGGTAAGTATGAGAGCCAGTTTTATAGCTCTAAAATTAAAATAATTAAGGCTGAATTTGAATACTATCTTTGGTAGTGCCAGCTTACACAATTCAAACCAATCCTCTCACAAGAAAACAAATAAATCTGGGGAAAATTATTTAAAAACTATTTAAACTTAAACATAAGATCTGATATCATATAGCTGCTAGAAGAAAACAGGGAAGAAGCTCCTTGACATTGGTCTTGGCAATGATTTTTTTGGATATGACACCAAAAGCACAAACCACAAAAGTAAAAATGAACAAGAGGGACTACATCAAACTTCAAAGCTTCTGCACAGCAAAAGAAACAATCAACAAAATGAAAAGGCAACTTACAGAATGGGAGAAAATATTGGTAAACCATATATCATATGAGGGGTTAATATCCAAAGTATATAAAGAACTCTTACAATGTAGTAACAAGAACAAAACAAATTTAGCATTCATTCACATAAAACACGGTGGAAGCTAAGACTGTAAGTGACCTTTTAAAGACTGATAAGGCCTATGTAACTACAAAGGGCATCATATTTAATGGTGAAAGTTTGAAAAATTTCTCTGATAACCAGACAAGGATAACTGTTATCTTATCTCTATTCAGATTGTAGCAGAAGTCGTTCCCATGTAGTAAGGTAAAAATAAATAAATAAATAAAAATTAAAGGTCAGAAAAAGAGAAATAAAATTTGTCATTATTCATTAACATTACTATGTAAATAGAAAATCCAAGCCATGTATGAATAAATAATTAGAATTAATAAGATAGTTTTGGAAGTTTACCAGATATAATTCCATTATATAGAATTCAATTTAATATATCTGCAACAAACAGAAAGTGAAATGATACCATTAAAAATACAGATATAATAAACACCTAGCAATAAGTAACAAAAGATGTCTAAGATATATATTCAGACAATATAAAACTCAACTGAGAAAAATGAAAGAAAATCTAGAATAATGGATATGTGCAATATATTCATACATTTGTTTGAAGATCTGATATTGTAAAAATCACCAAACAGATTCACAGAAATAATGCAAACAAAATCTTAATAGTTTTTTTATGAATATTTTTATGGATTTTGACAAGATGACTCTAAAATTTATATAGAAAAACTAAATACAAAAAAGTCAAAGTGGACTTTTTCAGGTAGATGATATTAATTAGAAAAGTACAGTAATTAGGAAAGTGTGATAATGGTGTAAAAATAGACCAGTGGAAAGAGTAAATAGCCTACAAAGAAAGCCAAAGATATATGGACATGATTCATGACAAATATGAAACTTCAGAAATGAGGAGAAAATAGACTTTTTAATTAATGACAGAGCAACAGCACTGAATATACATAGGTGAAAAAACTAAACTTGATTCGAACAATATACACAAAAATAACCAAGGATTGTTGGTGGATTGTAGCAATAAAGGTAAAAATGAAAACATAAAGCATTTAGATTATGAGGTTTTCTTTATGATCTTGGAATAGGGAAAAACAATTTATACAGGAAATTAAAAGCACCAATCCAACGTAGAAGATTGATAAATCTGACCACCAATAATAATAACTTATGTTTATCAAACACTATTACAAAAGTGAAAGGGCAAATCATAGAATGGAAAAAGGGAAAAATATATAACTAACAAGTGGCCCAGAACATACAAAGAACTCTCATCTATGTAATATTTATATAATAAAAGCCTAAGCGACTGTTATGGTGGAATGACCAGAACAACTGGTCACTATGATGCGCACTGACCACCAGGGGGCAGATGCTTAATGCAGGAGTCCCCTGGTGGTCAGTGCACTCCCACAGTGGGAGTGCCGCTCAGCCAAAAGCTGGCTCACAGCTGGCGAGCGCAGCGGTGGTGGCGGGAGCCTCTCCCACCTCTGCGGCAGCACTAAGGAGCAGCAAGCCAAGTGGTAAGGTGCAGCGAGCAGGCAGGTAGTAAGGAGCGAGGGGTCCCGGACTGTGAGAGGGATTATATTATATCTGGCCCACTCCCCATGGGTAGTTGGACATCCCCCGAGTGGTCCTGGACTGCAAGAGGGCACAGGCAGAACTGAGGGACCCCCTCACCCCCAGTGCACAAATTTCATGCACCAGGCCTCTAGTATATCAATAAGAAATATAACTCAATAGAAAAGTGTGCAAAGGATATAAACTGACACTGCTCAAAGGAGAATGTCCAGGGGTCAGTACATAGATGGAATAGTCAAGCTCTCTGGAAATTAGAGAAATGGAAGTTAAATTATAATGTGATACCAGTACATATCCATTAGAACAGTGGTTCTCAACCTTTCTAATGCCACGACCCTTTAATACAGTTCCTCATGTTGTGGTGATCCCCAATCATAAAATTATTTTCGTTGCTACTACATAACTGTAATTTCGCTACTGTTAATGAATCATAATGTAAATATCTGTGTTTTCCGATGGTCTTAGGCTCTACAGCAGCAGTTCTCAACCTGTTGGTTGTGACCCACAGGTTGAGAACCGCTAGCAGTGTCTCCCAATTTCTGCTCTCACCAAAGGATCTAGTTGTCGAGTCACATGGGGCCTGTGGCTACAGCAGGGGGCTTGGCAGGAGGGTCACGCTCTCTGAGACTCCCTGGAAGGCCCAGGTGCTGGGACACCCAGAACCTGTGTTTCAAGCAGTGAGCTTGGTGGGCGGGTCATGCAGTCACATGGCCCTGGGTTGAAGCGGAGGGTTTATGTACTCATGGGGCCCTGGGTTGATGCAGTGAGCTTGGCAGTGGGCAGTCACATAATTGCAATGTGACTATGGAATAAGAGGCACAAAGAATATTATATAACCATGACCATGGTAGTAAGATGATGGTGATGGAATTGTAGAACTCAGCCCAGAAACCAATGACAAATCTAGATTATATGTTTACAAAAGCAATTTTCAAACCATTTAAATTTTATTTTAAATTTTAAAGTGATGACACTTGTTTTAGAGTGAAGTTGTTTGTTGGTTTATGTTTATGATAATGTACTGTAACTTCCGTAAGATTAATGTGATAGTGCTCTTTCACCAAAGCTCCAATTTATTCTTTGGGAGAACTTCACCGAGTCTTCCACTTAAAGGTGATAGTTATATTAGAAGCTTGAATGTTCAAGCTTTAGATCTCATTCCAACTCAAGGATGCTATTCTAAGCCATTCTTTCTTTTACTTTACAGAAACTGTAACTTGATTATAAGACTTTTCCAGGTACCTATATTGAGGGGAGAAAAATAAAACCTAATTGGTCATTTATAATAGTTCTTAATACATATAATTTTTATGTATGTGTATGTCACAGACATCCTATCATATAATAGACAAATATGCAAATTGACCATACCTCCGACACACCCACAAGCCACGCCCACAAACCACACCCACCATCCAATCAGAGCGAGTATGCAAATTAACCCAAACCAAGATGGCTACAGCCACAGAGAGCAAGGTTTCCTAGGTAACAGAGGAAGCCAAGCTTTCTGCCAGCCGTTGCAGGCCTAAGCCTCCACTCAAGCTACAAAGTTTCAATTATAGAAGGTAAACAAATTCAAACAAATGGCAGCAGAATGGAGCTTGAGAGTGCAGGCCAGGGTTGCCGCTGGCAACAGGGAAAGCAAAGCTTTCCGCACACCCTGGCCGGGCCCACCCACTTAAGGCAACAAAGTTTCAATTATAACCCCAACACAAATGGCTGCGGGCCTCGGAGGGAGTCCCAGGCTTGGCTCTGCTCCAGGCTACAAAGTTTCAATTGTAGAAGGAAAATAAATTCCAGATACCAGGGCCCCCGCTTGCGTTGCCAGGGGGCGTGGCCCGCCTGCAAACCACCACAGGCCCCTCTCTCAGGCCACCCCATGCCCCAAGAGAACCCCACCCTAATCAGGGACACCCTTCACGGAAAACCAGCTGGCCCCCACCGCTGTACCAGGCCTCTATCCTATCTAATAAAAGAGTAATATGCAGATTGACCATCACTCCAACACACAAGATCAAGATAGCTGCCCCTATGTGGTCAAAGATCCTGCCTCCATGTGGACACAAGATGGCCACCACAAGATGACCAGCAGGAGAGGGCAGTTGGGAGGCACCCGGCCTGCAAGGGAGGGCAGTTGAGAAGGACCAGGCCTGCAAGGGAGGGCAGTTGGAGGTGATCAACCCTGCAGGAGAGGGCAGTTAGGGGTGACTAGGCCGGCAGAGGAGGGAAGTTGGGGGCAAACAGGCTGGCAGCAGAGTGGTTTAGGGGGTGATCAGGCTGGCAGGCAGAAGCGGTTAGGGGCAATCAGGAAGGCAGGCAGGCAAGCAGTTGGGAGCCAGCAGTCCTGGATTGTGAGAGGGATGTCTGACTGCCCGACGGGCAGTCGGACATCCCTTGAGGGGTCCCAGATTGGAGAGGGTACAGGCTGGGCTGAGGGACAACCCCCCTCCGTGCACGAATTTTGTGCACCGGGCCTCTAGTGTGAATATATATGTATATGCAATAATATGAATATATAAACATATGATTGAATATATATGAATATATATGCTATATTATTGTGATTTTATTTCTCTATTGCCAATATGCACAAGAGTGATGCCCTAGGGGATAGGAATGCCTTCATGCGGGCCAGGGCTACGTTAGGTGTTGGACCGAGGGTTTGGTACTAATTGCTGCTTTAAGGTCATTGATAGTTGTCAAGTTTATTTTACTTATATGGCCCATATGATCTATCATCACAGTTTCTGTGTGTGAATTTACTCATCTAATCCTCATAGTGAACTTAGAAGGTAGTTGCTATATTATCATGCCCATTTTACAGTGAGGAAACTGAGATGAAGAGAGGTTAAGTGACTTACTTGCCCAACTGGTGAAGTTGAACTTTAGATGGAGCAGTCTGGCTCCATGATCCATGTTTTAAATCACTATCTTATGTTTCAATAGTTAAAAAAAAATAAAAAATATCAATATCTTGAAACTAACTTCATAGTGAATTCTCTTCTGTGTAGAAGGAAAATCTAGAACCACACAAATACAAACCAGGCAGGCATGAGTGACTTGCTGTTTGGAAAAAATAATGTGTTCTCAGAGTGATGGACTGTTCCCTGTCAGTAGTGCACTCAAGCAGGCACAGTGCAGAAGAAATTAAGCACTGATTTTGAGCAGTTAAGTTCTGTTCTTACAGATCATTGACAGTCAAGAAAAACAGGGAGATAGAATAATTATGATAAATGCATTTGAAATACACTACACATCTTTTATCAGCCTTGTTACTCAATTTGTCAAAATGCTTTCAAGCGGTCACAAAGTGGTTGCATAGCATTTTAGTTAACAACCATTATATGTAGGTTTAAATTTTGGATCCATCAGCCTACTAGCTTTGTGACCTTAGCAAGATAGTCAACTTCTCTGTGCCTCAGTCTCCTTTCCTGTAAAATAAGGATACTATTATGATTTCCTTCATAGAATGCTGTGAGAATTAAATGTACACAAATATTTAGTATAGGGACTGGTATATGGTGAATACTATGGAAGTATTTGCTATGATTTTTAATCATTATTTATATTTCACATAAAATAAGTGGTCACCATTCTACTATTTCTACAATTATCTTTGTTTACACAAAACATATTTCTGACAGAGTATTACAGTAGACCTGAAATTTAAAAGCAGCTCTTTTTCTATACATTTTATTTGATAGAGTGAATTCCTACCACTTACTATTCAAATTAAATTTACTTTTTATTTTTAGAAAATAACATTAATTTTTGCAGTGACTTGAATGGTGGGAAAAGAATATTCTTTTAAACAAATGGTAATGAATCAATTTGATATCCATATAAAATAAATTTACCCATTTCACACTATATACTCAATTATAGGTGACTTAGAGATTAATAGATGGCCATATAAAACAATAAAATAAAAATTGTAGAGGGTAATATAGGAAATATCTCTAAGACCTTGATTAAGGAAATATTTCTTAAACAGAAAACAAAAAGCACTAATCATAAAAGTAAAGGTGTATAAATTGGATTTCATTAAAATTAAAAACCTCTGTTTATCAAAAGATACCAATAAGGGAGTGAAATTCTCACATGTCAGCTGAATAAGCCTATGGCTACTGCAATTCTTCATATTAATTGGCAAATATGGCAAATGCTGCTGCCAGATGACCACCAACCTCCTTTTCTCTGATGGTCTAGTTTCTGGCTAAGAATCAATTTAGATAAATTGGTGTAATTGAATTGGATTGTGACATGTGTGAAGAAGCATGGTGATAATCAAGTCTGAGTGAGAAGGCATAGACCTGTCGTTGAACCTTTGGCTTATTGGAGCAGGGACATTAGGTAGATGGGAGGGGAATTATCCAGAAAATTCTTTACATTCTAAGGATAAACGGCTATAACATCATGGGCAGTAAACTTGCTAGGCTAGGAACTCTCTATAATCTACCATAAGGCTAATTTAATTATTTCAAAAAGGCTAAACCAGCAAGGATTTTATTTAAAACTGCATAAAACATTGATTCTTTAGGATGCCATCTATCTATATATAAAAGGCTAAGTGACCATCCGACTGGTAGCTATGATGTGCAATGACCACTAGGGGGCAGATACTCAACGCAGGAGCTGCCAAGCTGTGATGACTTGGCAGCAGCGGTTCTTGGGTGATGCACCCCAGAACCAGAGAGGAGGGAGTCCAATTCCGGGGTGCATCACCCAAGAACCGCCCTCTCACAATCCAGGAACCCTTGGGGGATGTCAGAGAGCCAGTTTTGGCTTGATCCCCACAGGCCAGGCTGAGGGACCCCTCCTGCCAGAGGGACCCCTCTCACTCAGCAGATGCCCTTCAAGCCCCGGCGCCACCCTAGGTGCAGCCGGCCTGGGAGGGACAGCGGGAGGTTGGCTCCAGGATGTGTCCATCCCATCTCACCCAGTCCCGCCCGCAGCCACCTTCTAATTAATTTACTTTCAATGTGCATGAATCTGTGCACTGGGGCACTAGTTGATATATCCATAATAATAAAAGCATAATATGCTAATTAGACCAGACAGCCAAATGACCTTCCAGATGTCCTTCCGGGCAACCTTCTGGACGAAGCCAGGGCTGCGAGGGCCAAGTCCCTTGCACTAATTTCATGCATCGGGCCTCTAGTAATTAGACAAGACATGTCTCTTTCCTACAATGAATAACAAAAGAGTTTTCACTACAAAAGGATCAGTGTTAAGTTGGTGGAGTCTCTGTGTATAAAGAATCATCCCCTTTATTAGAGTGCATGATCAATTATTCTGAATTTCACCAACACTGTCACAATTTTGCTCATCCAATATGTCAAATACACAATCTTCTTGCTTGGACAGATTTCAAAGCATCTTCGTCTTGATAATGGTACTGGTTACAAATTTAGGATTATAATCTTGGTCAAATATATCCAGAAAAACAATAAACAAATTCATTTACCAGACCTAGCCTAAATCTCATGTGCAAAAAAGCACATGCCCTATCTCCACTTACAAAGTAACAGTTGTATGTGTAAATTCAGTATTTTGCACAGTAAATTTCAAGACTTCTACCTTCTACTGTGTTCTGGGGGCCACAGTGTTCCTGAGAAAATCATGGGCTTCCTCTTTGTGAAAAACATATGACCCTCACCTATAGATATTTGTTACTAGTGATTTTGCTTTTACTATATATTTTATAAACACACTGGTAATACCTTATTCTTATGAATTTCCTTTGTAAAATGCTCACAAGTCACAGAAAGTGAATTGAGAAGCTTAGACTGTAGTAGAGGGCTCTTGATGTGTTCCTCACGCCCCTGCCAGGTTTTCATCCTCACTCTTAAGTATTCTGTAACTTTCTCACATGCCATAACTTCTGCACAAAGGGGAAGAGGTAAGAAATTGGACCACAGAAATATTTCTTTTGGCTATTTTAGTAAAAAGGATAACAAATAAGAGCTTGGGTTGAAGATCACACATGCCTGGGCTCAAAGTCAGGTCTAATACGTACTTGCTGGGAAGACTTGAGCAAATTATCTGACTTTTCAGAGACTCAGTTTCCCCACCTATACAATCTTCCTCATAAGTCTACTGTGAGGATTAAATGGGATAAAGTATGAAAGCCATTAATACAGTGCTGGCTTTTAATGAGCACCGAATAAATGGCTGGCCATCTGGGATGAAATCTTGTATGCACACTAAAACTTGCTATGTGTATGATCTTAGATGAAGCACTAAGACTTGGTTTTGCTTATCTGTTCAATAAAGAGAACTTAGAGGACATAATTCCAGGACATACTTGGGCCATAGACATACTTGGGCTTACCAAGTGTTAGCTATAATAACTGTGCTGCCTGTAATTTTCCTTAAGTAAGTAACACAATATACAAAGTAGGCTATTCATCATTTCCTCTCATTTCCCATCCCATACCCCACAAGCTCTGAGAATAACATTGGTAATTATTATAATAGCTATAGGTTATAGATTACAAAGAGGATCACTTTTTGTTTTTGACCTTTGAGTAACATGGGTTTGAATTACATGGCTCCACTTACACAGATTTTTTTTCAATATATATGTATAGTACTGTAACTGTATTTTCCCTTTCTTATGATTTTCTTAATAACATTTTCTTTTCTCTAGCTTACTTTGTTATAAGAATATAGTATATAATACATGTTATTATTAAGGCTTTTGTTCAACAGTGGGATATTAGTAAATTTTTGGGAAGTCAAAAGTTATATGTGGCTTTTTTACTGCAAGAGGGTGGCGGGCATTTGCACCCCTATCTGCCACATTGTTCAAGGCAACTGCACCTAACTTCTCATTGCCTCTATTTTTTCATTTCTGAAATAGGGATAACAGAACAAACCTCTTAAGGCTCTTATAAAGAATAAAGTTACTCAGGTAAAGTTAATAGGATTTAGTATTAGTAAATACCCTATTAATATTAACTTTAAACATATATAATCTAATTTGACTGTGACAGTGGTTTTTTTTTAGGTGAGACATTTTAGTAGATACTAAGACATCTTGGACCTTTTCCAGAACATATATAAATAGACATTTTACTTGAATCGGTTTCAGCATGGGCATATCAATGTGATTCCTAGGGATTGAGCAGTCCTCATGCCCAAACAGAATCCTTCCCCACCTATTGGTCGAGCCTGAAAGTTAATAACTGCAGGTACTCCTGAAGTAGTTCCAGTTTACACAATATCAAGCATTCATTCTTGAGTGTGGGTGAATTTATTAGGCCACTTTTGAAATTTTTGACAAGAAATGTTGGGGGATTGGATAAAGCAAAGCATGTAGAGTGCCTGAGGAGGGAGACAGGACACTAAAGAAGGGAAAAAGACCTAAATCAGGGAAGGTGAAAATGCTAGATGGCACATGTCACCTACTTAAGATGTTTGCCTTTGGCTGACCCCAAATGCCATCTCTCCCTGATAGACAGACACTCTGATTGAATTGGCAGCTCTGCTGCGGATGTTTTTGCCTCCTTCACTGCAGAGAGGATAGTTTCCTTTGTATCTCAGACCACTGGGATGAAATATGTATCATACCAGTGAAGGAAGTCATTAATGTTAAATAAATCAGAATTTAAAACGTGCTTCATTAATTTCTGATAAAATGTCATAGGAGAAAAACAACAATTTAAAAAATCTTAAGTAAAATGAGGGTGACAATTATGCCTGACGAACTTTGGATGTATTTAGTTTAACTCTAAAAATTGCATGGGAGCACACAATGCAATATGATGTGCAATATCATGACATATCATAGAATTGTATACTTGAAACCTATATAATTTTATTAACCAATGTCACCTCAATAAATTTAATTTAAAAACTGCATGGAAAAGAAAGAAAACTTCCAACATCACTTTCATATGCCCTGGTTTAAGAGCTTCAGATTTTCACTGGATAAGTCTATAGTGCTTTGTTCCAGGTTAGTGTTTATTCAACACAGGGCTGTAACTTTCCTGTCTTGTTGGAAGGTTTAATCTCAGTTTAAGTTTTTTTTTTGTTTTTTTTTGTTTTTTAAATATACTTTATTGATTTTTTTACAGAGAGGAAGGGAGAGGGACAGAGAGCTAGAAACATCGATGAGAGAGAAACATTGATCAGCTGCCTCCTGCACACCCGCTACTGGGGATGTGCCCGCAACCAAGGTACATGCCCTTGACCGGAATCGAACCTGGGACCCCTCAGTCCGCAGGCCGACGCTCTATCCACTGAGCCAAACCGGCCTCGGCCTCAGTTTAAGTTTTAAAGGAATTTTAAGTTAAGTGACAGGGAGTTTGGGGTAGCTCAGTCTAAATAAATATGGGGGTGGTACGTTTTAGGAAATGCAAGCAGCTTAGACTGGCCGAAGAAAGGATATGGGAGACAAAAATAGTAGGTGAGGCTAGAGAACTAGGCAAAAGCCAGGTTATTGAAGCCTGTGGACTTTATCTGGAGGCAATGGGGAGTGACTGATCAGATTTGCATCTTACGTCACCTTGAGGAGGGACATGACTGTTAGGCTGTTAAAGTAACTCAGATCAGAGGCAGATGCTGGTGATGGTAGTGAGGAAATGAATTTTGGAGTTATTTAAGAAGTTACCTTGATTGGACTTTTATCCTTAATCATATGCTTGTGTGAGGGAGAGGTGGTAATTTAGAGTGTCTTGCAGTTTAAATGGTAGTATCCTTCACCAATTTAGGGAGCATGGAAAGAGGAGCACTTTTGGGAGTAAGGTGTTTTGGTCCGCTGCTCTTTTTCAAAGGATTACCCTAAACTGCCAGATGTTCTACCTGCTGTGTTACTAAAGACAAAAGTAGCCACAACTGTAGATGCATTAAGATGATTCAGATCAGATGTGATGCAGCAGAAATACCATATGTAGTGAATTTGCCACAAAATGTGCAAATATTCCTTTTCCTATGCCACTATAGCCCAGCTGTCCTGGGTTCACATGTGACCTTAAGAAATTAGCCTGGAAAAAGAAATTAGAGAGAAGCAAAGACTCTGGTATGTGGGCAGCATATAGATACACCTTCCAACCTGGAAATTCTACCAGAGATGTGTATGAGTTTTAAAATGTTTATGGAACGAATGGCTGTCACATGTTCATTGGCAGATCTGAGCAAATACAGGCCCATGACCCATTTCCAGTGGGGTCATAAGTGTGTGTGAGTCATACCAGGATAGAAGGGTAGATAAGTGGGAGATAACTTCACATATATAAAGCCTGTGTGTCTTTATCTTCATTAATGACCCTATCCTAATCTTATTTCTTGGAGCCAGGTTTGAATTCCCAGATTATGGGGGCCCATTTTTTTAGTGAAAGCATTGTACACATGCTAGCCTGGGGAGAGATTCAAGGGGCAACTGCTAATATTAGTATAGGTCAGGAGTTGAAAATGGCCATGTGGTCTAGATATTTAGGGAGACTTTTCTGTATATCTTGTGAACCTTACACTGCCTACTTTGGGGATCATGAACTTATTTTTCCTCAGTATTTTAAATAATAGACCATCATGTATTCAACACAGTGTTATAAAAGTTCTTAGGTAGGCCACTGGAGTTTTACCATTTTAAATTCAAATACACTTAGTATGGATGCATGGAACAGACTGACAGCCCTCAGAGGAGAGGGTGGGGGTAGGGAAGAGATTAATTAAAGAACATATGTGCATATATGAATAGCCCATGGACACAGACAATAGTGCGGGGAAGGCCTGGGGAAGGAAGGGAGCTAGGTGGAGGGGGGCAAATGGGGAAAGTGGAGGACATCTGTGATACTATAAAAAATAAATTTAAAAAAATCAAATACACTTAAGCTATAAGTATAGGACTTACACATTTTTATCTTGTATAGGCAATAAAGAAGTTATCTATCTGTATTTACTTAAATATATTGCAAGATGAAAAATTTAATTATACAGAAAATTAAACCCTTTCAAAGTCTTAATTACCCTGAAATATTTGTAGGGTTTAAACACTACTTATTAAATTATTGCATTTGCAGATAACACATTTTGTGCTATACATAATCAGGCAAAAAAAGGCATAGCCTAATCTAGAACTTTACAGTCTAATATGAATTAAAAAAATAAGACAAAAATATAGAGATGCATGTTCCAAATGAAAGTATATGGGGGGAGATGTTAGATGCACCAACATAGGTAACCAAATTGTTAAGCATTGGCTATTTCTTACCAACTATTACTAATGCAATCATGCAGTTTATGTGTAGAAACTCAATCTTAATTATAATCAATATATAGATTATACTAGAGGCCCAGTGCATGAATTCATGCACCGGTAGGGTCCCTTGGCCTGGCCTGCAGCCTCTCGCAATCCGGGACCCCTCAGGGGATGTCAGACTGCCGGTTTCAGCCCAATCTCCACAGGCCAGGCCAAGGGACCCGACTGGTGCACAAATTCGTGCACTGGGCCTCTAGTATGCATATAAGATCTTTGGTTAATCTCTTCCCGCCCTCCCTACTCTGCCCTTCCCTCTGAGATTCATAAGTCTGTTCCATGTTTCCATGCCTGTGCATTGAGCGTCTACCCCCTTGTGGTCAGTGTGCATCATAGCTACCAGTCGAACAGTTGAATGGTTGCTTAGGCTTTTATAGACAGGCAGTCCTTGGGTTACATCAGAGATCCGTTCCTATGGCACAGGCACGAGGTAACTTGATTTTCGCCGTAAGTCAGAACCCACCTACATAAGCACCTATGTCACTCACATGGAACACATACACAGCAGTAATGAAATGAAACAGTAAAAAAATTAAAAGAAAGATAATTCCTGACCTTTACTTGTGGTAAATAAATAATAAAAAACATAAAGCACATATGTACATACGTTGAAATGATGGAACTTTTTTAAAAAAAATAAATACTGTAAATGGGAGATGGCAACGTAACCACGAAATGATGTAAGTCGAGTCTGATGTAACCCGAGGACTGTGTGTATATAGATATTATTTTTTACTTTGATATGACTTCCAAATTTAGACAGATTTATTGTGAACAGTCACAGCAACAACAAAAACAAAACTAAAACCAAGCAAAAAGCCCAACATCATGTTTTTCCAGTTTTGTCTCCACCTTATTCTCATATATACTAGTACATGGACAATGATACTGCATCCCTTTAGATTAAGTTGTTTTGAGCTTCAACTAAATTATACCTGACAACTCGCAAAACACTTTTTTAAAAAAAAGAGAAGAGTTCACACTACTTGAGAGTTTCTAATAAAGGATACCCTTTCCCCACACAGGGTTTGTATGTAGAGACCTTTAATGGTTAATTATATCCTGGCAGCTTTGCTGGTAATGTCAAGATTATCATCTACTTCTTACGACAGGCTTAATAATGTAAGATTTGTAGTGTGGTTTACTAGTATATGAATAAAGGCTTATCATTATAATTTCTTCAGTTCTTTTAGAGGCTGTGCAAAAAGAAGACTTTACTTTTAATTCCTTTCCATTTGCATATGCTCTTCATTCTTGTTTGTGATCAATAGATAAAAGACCAAAAAATCTGTTTAATTGTACCTTGCTAAGTGGCTACATCTTTAGCAAGCATGGGGCTATTGGTTGGGCAGAAGCATTTCAGGGTGTTTTTGGTCGAAGGTTTTCTGAAATCCTTTGGGTCTTCTTTGGTTTAATGATGCTTATTGGCCACAGGAGAGGTAGGGGTGAAAGAAGAGCTGTACTGAGGGCAAATAGTGCGATTTGCTGGTGATGTTTCTTGGGAAAAATTATGTGACTAAACTTACTTATTCTGAGTTGGCTACTTTCAGGAAAAAATGTAAAAGGCTAACATGAAAAAAAAATATCTATATACTAGTAGCCCATGGGAGCTGCACT
The DNA here is from genome assembly GCF_027574615.1 of Eptesicus fuscus. Taxonomy (NCBI): domain Eukaryota; kingdom Metazoa; phylum Chordata; class Mammalia; order Chiroptera; family Vespertilionidae; genus Eptesicus; species Eptesicus fuscus. The sequence continues at coordinate 69,042,831 of NC_072479.1, read as the reverse complement.
GCTTCTACGGGAGCTGGGAGCCATGCGGCCTCCATGGGAGGCAGAAGCGAGTGTGGGTGCCAGGAGGGAGCCATGCTGCTTCCATGGAAGGTGGGCCCACTGTCTCCTCTCCAGGCCTGTCCTCAGCCGCAGGCCCTCCTGTCACCCAGAGACCCTCCGCAGCCGGGGCGTCACCACAGCAATGAAGCAAGTGTCCCACCCCAGCTGCTCCACACCCACTGCCCAGAGGCCCTCCGTTGCCACGGCGACAAAGTAAGCATTCCACCAGGCCACTCATGCTGTCTGCTCTCAGCGGCAGCCCCCCCAGGACTGGGGGACCCAAGCGAGGCTGAGGGGACTGGGTGCCGCCATCTTTTGGCTATGGGCGCTGCCATCTTTGTGACAGAGTGATGGTTAATTTGCATATCACCCTTTTATTAGATAGGATATATACTGTATATATACATATATACTTATTTCCTGTTATAAGTACTCAACTAATATTGAGCTTCACTAAGTGCCAAGAACTGATTTAGTTGCCAAGAACAGTGTTAAGTAAGACAAAGTCTCTGCCGTTATGAAGATTAGTTTCTCCGACAAAATCTCTTTGAAATCATAGGCTTTTTCTGCCATTTATTTACTTCTTCCCTTCCTTTCTTATTTTGTGAATATTGAGATTTGGGGAGGAAGTGGGCATGAGAATCTCATCCCATCTTTCTTCCCTTCTCTTCTTGGGAGGCTTCTGGCTGCAGGAAACACATTTCATACTGTATGTTTAAGGGACAGAGCCCATGAGTGAAGGAATGGGGTTATTTATACTGCCTTTGGTGAATGGTAAGTTTCTCTAATTCTGGGTTTTAGTACATACTAGGAAGCCCATTTCTGCTGCATGTCTAAGCCATGATCACAACTTTACTAATGATGTTGATATCTTGGTCTTTATTGTCTTTTAATAAAAAAATTTTGGTCTTATTTTTCAAGTGATTTAGAACTTGAGCAGGGAAAATGTATGCTATTTATAAGCCCTCTTGAAATACCAACTTCTTATCAATGTGTCAGAAATTTTGAGAGATAGATAAAACCTGGCTTTTGGTGAGCAAAATAACTTTGACTAGGTCATTTTTAGCTTGATGCCATTTTTTCAAATTGGGTTTCTGAATGTTGTCATTGTTCATATTATTCCATGTGGCTGGAGTTTGCAGTCAAGGGCTCCTTTTTAACTCTTATAACCCGGGCAGGCAGCTTTAGAATTAAGCAGTAGTCATAGTAGATTTTTACACTAAGGCATTACAATTTATGATTTCTCCCCCAAGTAAGGAGCTCTTTCTTAGCTGGGAAGAGGATGTTATAGAGATAGAGTAGTATTCATGAGACCTTAAGCAAAGGGTGATGAATCTCACCTACCTTTTAATGATGATTTAGTGCAGAAAACACAAAATACTCTAAACTCATGAGTGATGGGATTTATATTTGAAATTATTCTAAGCTGTGTTGATGCTGGTGCTATCACAATCTTAACAAAAGTTTTCAATGGAAGGATTATAAAAAATAGTGTCATGAATGTTACATGGTTAACAATGATTGTAATGAAGGCATTGATTCTATGAGGTTCCTCAAATTCGGAAAGGTAAAATTGTGAACAAAACATACTTCAAAATTGATGAAACATATAGGTGCTTTGAAAATTTTTGGAAATACACAAAGATTTAGATTCTTAGTTGGGCCTCCTGAAAAGATTTATAGGACAATATAGGGCTGATTCACTGAGAAAGTTACTACCTCCGAAATCACACTTGAAGTTACTTTAAAAGCAGGAAGCTACTGCCACCACAATTTTCATACTCAAGGAAAGTACAAAATGGGCACTAAAAATCTGCCCACAGAAGCCTCACATTTCTCTCTCTCTCTCTCTCTCTCTCTCTCTCTCTCTCTCTCTCTCTCTCTCTCTCTCTCTCTCTCTCTCTCTCTCTCTCACACACACATACACCCCCCCCCAAATAAACAAATACGTACATACAAACAAACAAACCAAACACCAGCTAAGGGCCATAGTTAGATGACTTCTGCTTTACGTTTATTTTCTCTGTCTCACAAGAGTTCATCTAATTGACAGAACCAAATTGGCAACAAGTATCCTAGCTGCACGTGAGTTTGGTGAGTGTAGAGTGAAGGTACCAACTTCTTCAATTAGAATAAATTAATAATGGGGATCGAGTAATGGATCCTCAACATTAACTACCTTAAGCAAAAGTAAAAGTCTCAGGAGGTGCTAAACATGTGGGACATAGTGTGCACATTGTTATATTTTGATCTTGAACTATCCAGAATGCCTTGGTAGATTCAGGTAGGTGCTATAGCCTCCATAAGTGAGTACAACATGGGAGGGAGTAGATTATAGGGAAAAGATTACCTCATGGGTAGGATTATCCATCTCAGGAGAATAAAAGAAGACTAATTTTATGACCAATGGGTCCTTTTCACAGATCTAGAAGTTACTGATTTCATTTTTCTCATTATCAAACATAAAGACAATGTTTAGAATAACATCATAGGACAACAAATGCCAACTAGAATTCAAAGAGAAAGCAAGGAGGCATTTAATTCCAGGCAGTAGTCCTGACCTTTCATGCTGTAGAGAAGGAATCAATTTTAGTTGTAGGTTCAATTCTAGGAAACCCATTTGAGCCTCACTTGCTTTAGGAGAAAAGCAGAGAAAAATGAATGATTAGAGGTATCTCATATGTCTACAGAAAAAGATGGGGCAGAATGAAAAACACAAATTTGGAAATGTTGCACAGTGTGGGAAGGCGTGCCTTGAAAAGCACACAGAGGAAGCATTAGTCCTCTGTAGCCCCCAGAGCATGCGCTGCAGAAGCATTAGGAGCAGTTTCTGTCTGGCAATCTACTGGGAGTGATTCTCCCTCGGAAAGAATTCCAGAGATAAGGGACAAACCTTTCCCAGAAGGCTTGAACTATTCCAAAGCAAGCGGTAATGACAGCAACCACTGGCATAGGGTAGAAAGTGTCTACTCCCAAGATGTCATGACTTTAAAATATTGGTTATTAAAACAGACACCTAAAATAAGACTGAGACTGCCATCACTGTAAAGTTCTGCAGTTTTTCAGAAGTGTAGCAAATCACAACAGCTGTGAAAAACTATACACAGGTCGATTCCCTCCTCAGACATAATAAGTACACATCACAGTAGTCCCTCCCTATGACTGGGGGATACAGGGCATACGTTCCAAAACCTCTAGTAGGTGCCTGAAGCCTCAAATAGCACTGAATCCTATATACAGGGTAGGGGGAAAGTAGGTTTACTATTGTTCATATGGAAAATAATTTATGTATTTAAAAGGCTAATATGTTAAGTGTCCAACCATCCAACCAGTTGCTATGACACGCACTGACCACCCGGGGGCAGATGCTCAATGCAGAAGCTGCCGTGATGCGCACAGAGAAATGGCACAATGGACCTGGTACCCACAAAGCAATGCTTGGCTTCCCCCAAGTGGGACACAGGCCCCACCAACAACCCGGAGCAACACCCCACTAAATCTCAGCCAACACTGCCGAGACCCCATGGCACAAAATGAGGTCCACAGCCCAGCCCAGCCCAGAAACGGTGGCTGTGGGCGCCAGGTAATGATGTCACGTAGCAACACCCGGCTTCCTCTCCCCAGCGACTAGCTGCCTTGCAGTTTCTTCAGCCCAGAAACACGACTTGCTTTATAGCCAGGTGCAAACAATTCACACTTTAACCAAATGTCTATGAAGTGTTTTCCCATGCCTCATCTCATTTGATCTCACAGAAGTCCTGGAGTAGGTAGATAGGAGACCCAGTGGAATCCTATTTTCTTTTCATTAGCTGGAAAAGGGAGATTTAGAAAGTTTAGAAACCTGACCCAACTGAAAAGAAGAAATGGAGGACCTTAAAAATGACTTTAGGTTTTCTCACTGCACAGAATATAGTAAACACTGCTGCAGTTAAATATTTTACTCTTTGTTCTCCCTGCATGATCTACAATAATAATCTGCTTCGTGTTGATATTTACTGCTGTGTTGCTAACAATTACCTGAAAGAGAAGTTGGGGTGCTTCACTGGGCTGGAAAAAGTTTAGCTACATCAGAAAGCAGGTCTAATTAAGCAAGTTTATTCTATGTATATAAAAGTATAAGTTGATTCGCACAAGTGCGATACATATAAAGCTCTCACTGGCGCCAATCACATGCATGTGTTTCAATCTCTCATTGCCGATCATGAATTTGGTTGACACTTCTATTACAGAGGAAGGGCGAATAGTGATATTAAAATATTTCTTCTATTAATTTCCTTTCAATGTACACAAATGCATGCACCGGGCCACTAGTATAATAATAAATAACAATACAAGAATAAACTGTTTCATGTACTCACAACTGTAAACCTAATTTTGTCCCACCCTGTCTACCATGTTTGCCTATACATATCTACCTATGATAAAACTGAATTTATATATTAGGCACAGTGAGAGACTAACAGCAATAACTATTAAATAGAGCAATTATAAAGATATATTGTAAGAAAAGTTTTGTGAATGTGGTTTCTGTCAGCATACCTTTTCATGTTAAGGAATCACATTCAGCTCTTCTTTGGCATATCCAAGTTACCAACATCACTACTCTTGCACTTTGGGGCCGTTATTAAGTAAAATAAGAGTTACTTGAACAAAAGCACTGTGATTCCTCAATAGTCCATCTGATGACCAGCATGGCTACTAAGTGACCTAGGGGTTGGGGAGCAAGTACAGTGAGGGTACTGCACAAAGGGCCGCATCATGTCCTGGGCAGGATGTAGCACGACTGAGGAGAGTTCATCACGTTATTCAGAATGGCCCACAACTTAAAACTCATAAATTATCTATTTCTGGAATTTTTCATATAATGTTTTTGGACCAAGGTTGACTTCTTGTAACTGAAACCACACAAAGTGAAACAGTGAATAAGGAGGGATTACTGTAATTATTTTGATAGGAAATTTTTCTAACTAAGTGTATAGTTCAAAGACTACAGAAAGATGGCACAATGACTGGCAACCTGACAATAAAACAAATAATTTTTGCAGCAAAGACAAATATTTTACTTTTTAATATATAAACTTAGTAATTTTATTTTCAGTTTTTAAATAGACTTTGAATTATAGAGCAGTTTTAGGTTCAGAGCAAAACTGAGTGAAAGATACATGATTTCCTATATACACACCCCTTGTCTCCCTTCATTGCACAGCCTCTCTTATGATGAAAGTTCCTGACCAGAGTGGTACATTTGCTACTTGATGAACATACATTGCCACATCGTTATCATCCAAAGTACATAGTTTACATTAGTGTTCACTCTTGGCATTGTACAGTTTATGGGTTTGAACAAATTTATTTATTTATTAAAATAGTTTTTATTTATTTCTATTATATACTTTAATCTGGCTTTCCATTGTGAATATGAACAACAAAAATGAAATTATTATTTTTAAATTAAATTTAATTTTTTCCATTACCATTTATCTCCCCTATGCCCTCTTCCACCTCCACCTAACCCCCTCAGTGAACAAATTTATAACAATACTAGAGGCCCAATGCACGAAATTCGTGCAAGGGTAGGTCTTCCTTCCCCCAGCTGCCGCCACTGGCTTCCCTCTGGCACCTGGGACCTGGGCTTCCCTTGTAGCCTTGGCTTCATCCAGAAGGTTGTCTGGAAGGACATCTGGTCTAATTAGCATATTATGCTTTTATTATTATAGATGTATCCATTATATAGTATTACACAGAACAGTTTTTTACTGTCCTAAAAACTTGTGTGCTATACCTAGTCATACCTTCCTCCCCCATCCCATGGCAATTTTATTGTCTCCATAGTTTTGCCTTTTTCAGAATGTACTATAGTTGAAATTGTATAGCATGTAATATTTTCATATTGGCTTCTATTAATTAGTACTATACATTTAAATTTCCTCTTTGTCTTCTTTAGTTTAATGTTTTCTTTTAGCTTTAAATAATATTTTGTTGTCTGGAAAAATATAGTTTATCCATTTACCTACTGGAGGACATTTTTGTTAATACCAAGTTTTGGTAATTATGAATAAAGCTGCTATAAACATCTGTAAGCAGGTTTTTGCATAGACATTTTTTCAACTCATTAGGGTACTACCAAGAATTGTTCAATAATATGACAAGGAAAGGTTTACTTATGTAAGAAACCACTAAACTGTCTTCCCAAGTGGCTGTACCATTTTGCATTCCCACCAGGAATGAATGGGACTTTCTTTTGTTCCACATTCTCAGTAGTACTTGGTGTTGTCAGTGTTTTGTATTTTTGTCATTCTAAGGTGTAAACTGGTATCTCATTGTTTTGCTTTACAACTCTCTAATGATACATGATGTGGACAATCTTTTCATAGGTTTATTGCCATCTGTATATATTCTTTAGTGAAGTGACTGTACAGATTTTTTGCCCATTTTTTAAAATTGGGTTGTTCATTTTCTTATTATTGAGTCTTAACATTTCTTTATATATATTAGATAACCGTTCTTTATCACATATATTTTTTTCTGGCAAATATATTTTCTCCCAATCTGTGGCTTGTCTTTTTTATTCTCTTGATAATATCTTTCACAGAGTCAACATTTTTAACTTTAACAAAGTTCAGCTTATCAATTATTTCTTTCATGGATGGTGGGTCTGATAACATTGTAATTTAACTCAGTTATGAATTAATAACTGGAAAGGAGCAAAAGGAAGGCCAGGTAATATGGGCATGCCATTTGTGCCATAAAGCTGCAATGTAACACTCTCTAGGTCCTTTCCCCACAAATCCTGGGGGGAGGGACTGGACAAGGAAAGAATAGACGCATGCCCAGTAAGGTCTGAATGACATAGGAAAGATGATTTCCTGTCAGTCACACCTGGGAGCCGGTCATTGGCCACAAAAAGCGTGATTCCCTGCATGGGCATGAAATCTGAGATACATAAACTCCTGAACAAAAGGAGTTTCCTCTCTTGGCCCTCTTGGCCCTTCTCACTTACTGCTTAGGCCTGACTCCTGGCTTGTGGGGCTCTCACACTCTGCACTCACCCACATGGCCCACAGCCATGTATGTGAACCCACACACAGTGGACTGATAGACTGGAATTAGTCTGATGCTCTGCCAGACTCAGCTCCACCATGGAACACAGGCTTTGCTTTTAGCTTGGCTGGATCCCCAGTTGCATATTTTCCAGGATCGGTTTAAGGAAAATGGGACTTCAAAAACTGAAGGATATAACTTTACACAAATAAAACTTTCTATCACATCTTATTCTCTCCCATGGGGGCCTCTGGAAATTCTTATTCCAGCAGTGCCTCAAGAAACCCACTCCCACTAGTAATGGAGAAATTCCATCAGCACAATTTTCTGATAACAGGTCCATTTTCTTCTGGTTTCTTCATGATTTTTTTCTTTATCTTTGACTTCCTGCAGTTCTAATATGATATGCCAAGGAATAGATTTGTGATATTTATCTTACTTGGTGTTCTCTGAATTTTCTGGATCTGTGGTTTGTTCTGTCAATAATTTTGGAAAATCCTCATTTTCACTTCAAACATTTCTTCTGCTCCTTCTTTCTTCCTTTTTCTGGTATTCCAATCACACCTATGTTACTCCTTTTGAAATTGTTTCATAGTTCTTGGTTGCTTTGGTTTCTTTTTATTTTTTCATTCATTTTTTTTTTTCTTTGCCTTTCTGTTTGGGACGTTTCTATTGCTCTATCTTTAAGCTTACTTAGATTCTTTCCTCACCCTTGTCTCATCTACCTCCTAATCAGCCCATCAAAGGCATTTTTAATTTTTATTATAGTGTTTTTGACTTCTGGTATTTGCTTTTGAATCTTTCTTAGAGTTTCCATCTCTCTGTTTGCATTAACCATCTGTTCTTGCATGCTATCTGCTTTTTTCATTGGAGCCCCTCACATATTAATCAGTTATTTTAAATTCACTGTCCAGTAATTCAAATACCTAATCCTACTTCTTGCTTTTTTACACTGTAGTTTTTCCCCTTTTAGAATGCCTTGTAATTTGTTGTTGTTGTAAAAAAGACATGATGTGTTCAGTGATACTAACTGAGATAAATAGGCCATTAGTGTGAAGTTTTATGTTAATCCGGCTAGGAGTCGGGCTATTTTTAATTTGTGCTGTAGCTATAGGTGCTGAGGCTTCAAATTGTTCTAGTGTATTTTATTTGTCTTCTCTGTTGACTTTGGGCTTCCCTAAGCTCCTCTTCAGAGAGTCTGTGTCTTGCAGCTCTTTCAGATCTTATATTGGAGCCCTGTAGGTGTGATGAAAATGAATGAAAGAGGGGAAGCATTTTATAATATTTGGTTAAATCTCCATTTTTAGTGGGACTGTGTTCCTGGGCCTTCACGGGTGTTTTATAGCCATACTCCCTCGTCAGTGGGACAGAAAGGCTAGAGCGGGCTAGCATGGTAGACATGTCCTACCTCCAGGCGAAATGACTGTGGAAAAGTTTCTCCTGGAGAATTGTCCTTTGTTAGGGAGAATGGATTGTTTATATTTTACAATGATTATCCTTCCTTCCCCAGACAGACAGGAGAGACCTTTCTCTATAAGTACCTGGTGGGATTCCTGGTGACAAAGTCCCAGTAGTTTCTCACTTTCATTCTAATCCACACTCTTCCATCTCCTATATACACTTACATATTCCCCTTATAATTAGTAACCATAATCCAAAGTTTAGTCAGATTTTACTAGTTTTGCCTCTAATGCCTTTTTATTGTTCCAGGATCAAATTAGTAATCAATTAATCTAGAACAGTTTCTCAGACATTCCTTGTTTTACATGATCTTTACAGTTTTGAGATGGGGAAGTAATTTGTAGAGCAGTCAAGTAAGTGTGTCTGATGTTTCTTTCATGCTTAGATAGGAATCATGGCCTTGAGTCAGAGTGCTACCTAGATGAAATGCCGCCCTCATCATATCATATCAGCATCATATCAGAGCTGCATAATATCAACCTGACTTACCACTGATGATATAAACCTTCATCATTTGGCCAAAGTAGCGTTTTCTAGGTTTAGTACCTGTAAAGTTATTCCTCCTACTTCCCTTTTTTATACTGTAATTGTTGGAAATGTCACTAATCACAATACACACTCAAGGGACAAGATATTTAAATATTTTTAGTGTAACTTGTAATTAGTTTATAAATCAGGCAAAATAGAGAGTTGATATTTATCAGACCACAAGCAACCCCAACATTAATAAATATCCACCTGCAGGAGTAGGCAGGAAAACAGAACTATTAAGTGGACAGAAGGGGCATTGTGGTGAAATGAGAGAGTGGCTTCGTGGCTAGTGGGTTTCTCTGAGGTGGGCAACTGGCCAGAGAGTGGCAAGTGATGCAAAACAGGGTCTGGAGGCTAGAACTAAGGGGACAGGCAGGATGTCCCCAGTGGAGGATTTTAGCACATTGAGCATCAGCTAAGGAATATAACATTTGCCCACACCTGCAGAGGGGAATATGTTTCTCAGTGAGTTCTGCAATGGAAAAAAAATCAATTTTCCTATTTTGATTTATATGAAAACTCCGTGTTCTTTTGCTCATTTCCCCACATGCACGTGTGACTGATGGCCAGGAGAAACCAAATGAATTAACTTTTAAGGGCAACCTCAGCCCCTGAGCCATCTTTGCTAAAGAAAGACAAGTGGGTGGGTGAAAAGACAAATTAAAAAGCTTCCGCTGTCAACAAGTTATATCAGTTTAGATCAAATACCAAGGAAACTAATTTAATTTTGTGCTGTTTCCATCCTAAAGCTCTTTCACTCAGTAGCTTATTGCTGCTATAAAACTGACGTTATTAATAGTTTCTTCAATCAATAAAAAAATGGAAGCTTAAAGGTTGTAGAATTCTTACTTTGGACTTAGACTTTTCCAACTAAAATAACCTTAATTTACATATTTTTCTTCAACTATCATTTAACTATCTTTTAAAATTTATAACTGACAAAATGTGTCTGAGGATGGTAGTTTCATAGACAAGAAGAAAATATCATTTAAATAGGTCAAGATAACAAATGGATAGTTTGAGGTGTTAAATCTTAAAACATTAAATTCTTTGGACCTGCCATTATTTTTCTTTTATTCCTGACAATTAAATGTACATTTAGGACTTTCCTTAGGTTTATCTTAACATTTTTTAAATTTTTTAAGTAATTCATTTCCATTATGCAAAATTGACAAACACAGAATATTAGAATGAAAACTATCCTAAACTATTGTTTTCAATAAATATCTATGAACCATCTGTTATGACACTTCCCTCAGTTCTAGAGATATAGCAGTGAACAAAACAGACAAAAATCCATGCCTTCATAGAGCTTATATTCCAGTGGAAAGAGACAGACCAAAGAAAAAGAAGTCCTATGTGTGCTATGTCAGGGAAACAAAAAGCCAGGAAAAAAGAATGGGAGGGCATGGGGAAAAGTATAGTCTTTTAAACCAGGGCCGTAGAGGAAACCTTATTTAAAAACTGACATTTGAAGAATTGGATGAATCGAGAGAGAGAGGGAGAGAAAGAAAGAGAGAAAAGAGAGAGAGAGAGCGCCAAGTGTAAGCCTGGAGCAAGTGCATTCCAGGCAGAGCAAACAGCAAATATAAAGGTCCTGAGGTGATGCTTTTACTGAGGCAAGGTGGGAAGCATTAGAAGGTTTTAAGCAGAGGAGAGATTTAACGAGTTAACTTTTTAAAGGACCACTTTGGCTGCTTTATAAGAAGATATTTAACAGGGTAAGGATGAAAGCAGGGAAACCAATTTTATGGAACTTGACTGGCGGAACCAACAAGGTATCCAGTTAACTGGTGGATCTCAGGTTCACTCTGGACTCCTAGATTTTTTGCTGTTATAATAAATCATACTGTTTTTCCGCCATTATGCTTTATGGTCTTTAATAAGGCACAGATAAGCACTTCTAGTTTATTTTTAGGTGACAACTTTTAATTCTAGGGCAAACAATTGGTTCATTTTTTAATCAACTGAAATGACTATTTTTTCCCCATGAAGGTTATATGGTACACTTCCTGAGTTCTTGCATTATTGAGAATATTTATTTTTACTTATGAAAACAGTACAAAGCCAATTAGTTGGACATAAAATACTTAATTATTGTCTTACTACTTAATTCTACAGATATCATTCTATTGAATTCTTAGCATAGAATAAATTTGATACAAGTTTGACTTTTGTTCGTGTATACGTGTGTGTGTGGGGGGGGGACGTGTGTCTGTGGGCATATGCTATTTTTTGGTTTGAATGTACATAAAATTTGCTGTATTTAGAAATATAAAACAAATTGCTAGGACCACACTTGGAGTATACTTCTAAATTTGGTCTTCTAAATTTTGAGTGGAATTAGAATTAAATTTGAATGGAATTCAGATATTTCTTTCAATCTGCCTTTATTTACATACAGGAATTTCATCACAGAAATTTTTCTTTTATTTCTTTTTTTTTATTATTGTCTCTTCTATAAATTATCTGTTATATTACTTGGACCCATGGCCTGAGATTGTCATGACTAAACCTCACTCTACTTTTCCTCTCTATAGTTCTATTATTTATGTGAGACCTCACAAACTTTACCCTCTATGAAACAATTAGATTTTTGTAGTATCAGATTTACTTTTGTTCATGCTATTGAAGTTTGCAATCCCACAGTTGCATTTGTTGTTACTTTGCAATATATTTTTGGGCTAGACTTTAATAAACCAATGAGTTATTAGTATGGGCCAAAAGATCTTGGACAAAGACTTTTATGGCCACTACTTAAGTTGGTAAATATTTACGCTCCTCCATTCCCACATATAAAACTTGCGAGTCTCTACGGAAAAAGAAAATAGAAAAAAAAACACACAACACACACACACACACACACACACACACGCATGCACGCACACAAACACAGTAGTGGTGAAGGCCCATATCCACCAACAAGGTCCATTCCATTAATCTTGCTAAGATTTAACCCTACAGACACCAGCAGAGGAACAAATGCAGGCCTGCATAGAACAGTGGTTCTCAACCTTTTTAATGCTGCGACCCTTTAACACAGTTCCTCATGTTGTAGTGACCCCCAACCATAAAATTATTTTCATTGCTACTTCATAACTGTAATTTGCTACTGTTATGAGTCGTAATGTAAATATCTGTGTTTTCCGATGGTCTTAGGCTCTACAGCAGCGGTTCTCAACCGCTAGCAGGGTCGCCTAAAACCATCGGAAAACACAGATATTTACATTACGACTCATAACAGTAGCAAATTAGTTATGAAGTAGCAATGAAAATAATTTTATGGTTGGGGGTCACCACAACATGAGGAACTGTGTTAAAGGGTCGCGGCATTAAAAAGGTTGAGAACCACTGGCATAGAAGAACATATAGTTGGTGAGCCTTTCCAAGCCCTGCTCACTATGATTTCTCTAAGAGCTACAGAGGAATTTTATATTGCTTTAAAAAACTGGTAGAATAAGGACTTGGGAAAGGATCTCATTCTTTGCCCAACATCTTTTATTAAAGAGAAACCTATAAACACAGATACCCCTCAATTTAAAATTAATAATAAAAACATCTGCACAGAAATTGTAGAAAACATCTCAGAGACGACTCAACTATTTGATGAGCTGATTTCAGAAGTAGCATTTTATTTATTTACTAGAGGCCAGGTGCACAAAAATTTGGGCACTTGGGGGGGTTCCTTAGCCCAGCCTGCGCCCTCTCGCAGTCCGGGACCCCTTGGGGGATGCCCACCTGCCAGCTTAGGCCCACTTTCCGGGGGATCGGGCATGAGTTGGCAGCCAGACATCCCCCTTGCAACCCGGGAGCCCTTGGAGGATGTCTGACTGACGGCTTAGGCTTGCTCCCTGCAGGGAGCAGGTCTAAGCCTCAGTCAGACATCTTAGCACTGCTGAGGAAGTGGGAGAGGTTCCCGCCACCACCTCTGAGCTCACAGCTGTCAGCCTGGCTTGTGGTTGAGCAGAGCTCCCCCTGTGGGAGCACACTGACCACCAGAGGGCTTGCTGCTCCTGAGTTGAGTGTCTGCCCCCTGGTGGTCAGTGTGCATCATAGTGACCAGTTGTTCCCAGTTGTTCTGCCCTTAGGGTCAATTTGCATATTACCCTTTTATTATATAGGATATTTCACTCATCTTGGAGATAATGGCTAGCAATACAATTCAGTCAAGGAAAGTGTTTATACCATGTTATAGCCCTGCATCTCACCTGTCTCCTACTGATCTAATGCTGCATTACTTTCACCTTCTTGTCCTATGGCTTTCTGGTCCCGTTTCAAGGAGGCCATCTATTTGCTAATCCAATTGAAGATGCCAAATATTTCCCTAAAGTTTTCTATGTACATTTTCTCTTTTGGTTCTCTTCCCCCTCATCTGTGTCATTTGCGATGTTTTTGTTTTACTCGTCCTCAAATAATAACAAATTGATTGAGCCTGAAATTTGCCAATGGAGAGTGTTTTTGCAGAGAATGCCAGTGAATTGCCTTGGGTGCCCTTCTGTCTACTTGGCTGACTCAATACCCTTCTCATCCACAGCTGGAGGGCAGATAAGTGGGCCAGCTCTGGCTTAGTATCCAGTTGTCTTTCATCTGTCTTAGCTGTTCTGGCCTAAAATAAGATAATCTCCTACCTTCATTATCTAATGGGATTCACAAAATACCACAATTTCCAGTATTTTCTGCTAACAGATAGCTTCTATCTTTGCCCCCGTGTACCACTCTTTCTTTATGGAAACTATGCATTCCAGTCTGGAATTTCTAAGTACGTCTCATGCATAATCTTACATACTGACACTTCTCCACTTATCACTATCACTGAATGCATGTGAAAAGAGGTACATGTGAGAGAAGCCATATATGAGATTTTGATTTGCTCAAAACCAATCTCCATGAACTAAAGGAACAAATGCTTTTTTTCTAGACATTTGAGTGCCTTTTAAAGCTGTATGGCTCTCTGCTTCTGCTGTTAGAACTACCACACACTTGGGCACCTATTTTTGCACAGGCTTTTTGACATAGCTTGGGTATAATCCCAAAAGTAGAAGTGCTGCATCATATACTAGTATGGCAGTTCTACCTTTAATTTTTTTTATGAACCTCCACACTGTTTTCCACAGCGGCTGCACCCATTTGCAATCTGACCAATAGTGCACGAGGGTTCCCTTTTCTCCACATCCTCCCCAGCATTTGTTATATCTTGTCTTTTTGATGTCAGCCATTCCACAGGTATGAGGTGATACCTCATCGTGGTTTGATTTGGACTTCCCCCCAAATTAGTTGTGTTGAGCACCTTTTCATGCACCTGTTGGTCATTTGAATATCTTCTTTGGAAAAATATCTTTTTTAATGTGTGGGGTTTTTTTGTGTATTTTTTGGCCATTTTTAAATTTGGATTCTTCCTTTTTCTCTTTCCTCTTCCCTCTCAACCCCTCCTTCTATTTTCTTTCCTGCCAACTTTGCAATTAATACATCCTAATCAGTTAGGATGGTGCGATGAGCTTTCATCTTTTATGGCCTCTTCCTAGTTATCCAAAAGAGATGGCTCCCCAGTGGCAACCTTAAAGGAATTAAAATGCATTATGATCAGGTTTTTACTGTCCTTTTCCAGGTTTATTCCCAAATATGTTGGCTAATTTTCAATTCTGCCCAAGATAATATTATTTTTTACTAGAGGCCCAATGCACAAAATTCGTGCAAGGGCCTTGTCCACCTCCCCCCCTCTCCCCCGCTGCAGCTGCTGCGGCCGCTTCTGCCTCGGCCCCCACCCGCCACCACCTTGGCTGGGGTCTGCCTCAGCCCTGCCTGTTGCGGCTTTGTCCAGAAGGAAGGACTCCAGTCTAATTAGCATATTATGCTTTTTTATTATTATAGATTGGTAAATGTCTTCTCAGTCAGAATTATTTTGCTTATAGACAGCTGAATCCTAGATCTTTTGATTTCAATTGTGTCTGGCAGAAATTAAGTAGCTTTTTACTAAGTTTTCTTTTCAGAAACACTTCTGTTTTGTGTGGAAATATCTCCAACAGTGACTTTTCTCTCTTCCCTGATTTTTGTCCTGGATTTATCTCACATCAATTAGTGTACTCTTTTCTGCAATATGTTGAGACTCTCTAACTGGAATGAATCACTACTGTTTTTGCATTCCTAGTTTCTTTAAGCCAACGATTCTCCAAGTGTGGTCCTTGAACCAGTAGAATCAGTATCACCTGTGAATTTATAAGACATGCAAATTATCAACTCCCACCCTCAAACCTACAAATAAATAACTCTTGAGATGGGGTCAGGCAATTGTGTCCCGACAAGTCCTTCAGTTGATTTTGATACATGCTTAAAAATTTGTAAATGCCAACTCTCTCAGGGTATTATATGGTAGTCTTATTGGAGGCAGGAAAATGAAGAAAGTTTGCTGGAAAGATAAACACTTAAAAAAAACACATACACAACACAGGTCTCACCCTGGCTAGTGTGGCTCAGTTGCTTGGGCATTGTCCTGTGCACCAAAAACAGCAAGTTTGTTGGTTCATTCCCAGTCAGAGCATATGCTCAGGTTGCAGGCTAGATCCCAAGTAGGGGGCATGTAGAAGGCAGCCTATCAATGTTTCACTCTTACATTCATGTTTCTCTCCCTTTCCCTCTCTCTATAAGAAAAAAAATCAATAAAAAAAAATGGTCTCAGAGTTTTTGATTTGCTAGTCTTGTTTAAGAACCATGACTCCAAACTGCTGTCCTTTTTTCAGTTTAAGACTCATATTACCAGCTGGCCTTGTTCTTAGTAACAGTCTGCCAATTTCTTGTGTCATTAACATTTCTAAAGTGTATTTCACATTGGATATGTTTTCATCTACCAGGGAGAGATAATGATGAAACTTGATTAGGGAAAGTATATTTGCCTATAGTTTTCTCTCCTCTGTAAAACCTGGGACAATGGTCATCAGAGGCATCATAATCCAATTTACATCTGGTTAACATCTGCTTTTCATCACCACGTAACCCAGTGTTACAGGATTAGTGAGAACAGGCTTTACCTGCTGCTCAGGCATTCCTTATTCCTACAATGCTTATGTCTGCTTTAGCAATGAAGAAAAGTTTAAGTGTCTTGAATCTCTTAATCTTCAATGACCTTTCATAGCCAAGGTAAGTCTTTCAAATAAGAAGTCTAACAAGTATTCTTTTTATTTCTTTTTTTTTAATATTGAATTTATTGGGTTAACATTGGTTAATAAAATTATATAGGTTTCAGGTGTACAGTTCTATAATACATGGTCTGTATATTGTATTGCGGGTTTACCACCCCAAGTCAAATCTCCTTCCATCACCATTTATCCCCCTTTACCCTCTTTACCTTCCCTCAATCCCCTATTCCTCTGGTAATTACCATACTGTTGTCTGTGTCTATGAGTTGATTTTTTTAAGCCCTTCACCTTGTGCACCCAGCTCCCCAATCCACCCCACCCTACCCCCACACGCCCTCCTCTGACAGCCTGTTCTCTGTATCTATGAGTTCTAATAAGTATTCTTAACTAGAAATTTCAATTATAATAGCATGGACTTCTTTTTTAGGCTGATGTAGAACAACCTGTTCAGCCAGTTGGTTTTTTTGTGGATTACACAAAATATACAATTGTAACCAAGCAACACACACACACAAAGCCAGAAAACCTGGACCAGCAGATAAAAAAAGACAGCCATTAGCCCAAGCTGATTTCTCTGCATGCAGGCCTCATGTATCGTTTTCACTTTCCCTTTTTTCTTTTTCTTACTGATTTTCTACCACCTGCAACATAATGTCTTGAGAAAGAAAATAAAAACACTTGCTTCCAAATATACTGCTTTTTATATAACAGAAAAACGATCTGTGAAAAAAAAATTAAATTGTTAGTGCTTAAACACAATTTTTCAAACTGAAGAAAATGCTTATAGGAACTTTCTATTAAGGCACTTATAGTTGGAGCTAACAGGGTAATTGTTGGGTAACGAACTCATACAAGAGGTTTACTAGTATACTATAAAGTTTATATTTTAGCTTCTAGATAATTTGGGGATGAAAAAAATTTCATTTGCAAAAGGGTGTCCTTCAGGTTACAGGAAAATGTTAACAGATTGAAATTTAGATCTAAATGAAGAAACAAAGAAAACTAGAAATGTTAAATACATGGGCAAATATTAAAAAAAAGTGTTCTTTCTTTTTATAATGTACTTACAAATATTGACTGTTTAAAACAAAAATAATAACTCCATAAAATGGTGTTTATAACACATATAGAAGTGAAGATGATGACAATTACCTTAAAATTGAGTGGATGGGTAAATGGGAGTATATTCAAAGCATGTGAGGTTATTAAATTTGTGAGGTGAGAGGTATAAAGTATGTGATAGTCTGACTAATAACCTCCTAGTCATATTTACATTCTAATCCACAAAAACTGAATATGTTACTCTACATGGTAAACAAAACTTTGTAAATGTGACTAAGTTAAGGATCTTGAGATGAAGAAATTATTTTAGACCATTTGGGTGGGCCCAACATAATGGCAAAGGTCCTTATAAGAGGGAGGTGGGGTGATCAGAAACAGAGAGAGAAGATGTAAGGATGGAAGCAGAAACTTCTTTCTGAAACTTCTATTCACTGACAATCTCTACTCATTAAGAAGAATCTCACGAGTGTCATGGGTAAAAGGTACCTCAGCAATATTTCTCCCTCTTTGTTTCAAATATAAAAAAACAAAGGCAAAGGTGGTAAAAACATGTAGTTAAAGACATTCAGTTGAGTCAAGAAGAGGAGCTCCTTGGTATCACAAACTGTGTTACCAAGAGATAATGACTACTAGAACTAAAGGGGCATCTGCTTTCCATGTAACCTGACAAAGTAAAATATTGGGTATGATCACTGCTTAGTATTTATGACAATGATAACTGACATCTGGCTGGTAGGACGGGAAAGAATCCTCTTTAATAATAGACAAATTCAAACAAATGGTGCAGAATGGAGCTTGAGAGACAGGCCAGGGTTGCCGCCGGCAACAGGGCAAGCAAAACTTTCCGCACACCCTGGCTGGGCCCATCTGCTTAAGGCAACAAAGTTTCAATTATAACCCAAACACAAATGGCTGCCGGCCGGCCTCGGAGGGAGCCCAAGGCTTGGCTCCGCTCCAGGTACAAAGTTTCAATTGTACAAGGAAAATAAATTCCAGATACCAGGGCCTCTGCTTGGGTCACCAGGGGCTGTGGCCGGCCTGCAAACCAGCACAGGCCCCTCGCTCAAGCCACCCCACACCCCAAGGGAAATCCCACCTGATCCAGGACGCCCTTCAGGGCAAACCAGCTGGCCCCCAGTACCAGGCCTCTATCCTATCTCATAACAAAGTACTATGCAGATTGATCATCACTGCAACACACAAGATAGCTGCCCCCATGTGGTATAAATATTTAGCTATTTAGTAAGAGGGAAAGGAAAGTAAGTTATTTGCCTTTGTGGAAAACAGGAACATTTTACACTGAGATTTTTTATTTTACTCTAAGTTTTTGGTATTGTATTTGCTTAAAGATATAATGAGAGCTGTATCTGTAGGCTGCTCCTTCAATAAAGACAATATTTGTTATTGTCCCCGTGTTTTTCTAGCATCTACATGTACATACAAAGAAGTATAAGACATCCTTGGAGAATCAAGATAGACTTGCCTCAAACAAGTCTATTTGAGAACAATATGCCCAATTACATTCTAATTTAGAAAGTACAAATGATATGTAATATGGGTGTTCTTAGAAATCAATTTGCCTTTCAAATTCATTCTTCCTCTAAGATATTAGAGAAAATGCTGTAGTAATTCATTTCCCTGGCCTCTGACTCCTCTAGCTATTCAGCCAGTCCTTCGTAGAGCAAGCATTTAAGCAGCCTTAGCTGTTCACATTCAGGCTGCATTGCCCCTGGAGCTAAGGGAAATGTCATATAGTACAGAGCTCTGAATTTCCTTCCTCCTTCCGTGCTGTGGTTCATTTTATCCCATCCTGTCAGGTATGCTGTGCACTGTGATGGCATTTTACAGAATAAAAGGCTGGAGCAGTAAAGGGAAGCATGGCCTGCCATCAACAACCTTTCTTCTAGGACCAGAAGTGAGAAAGCAGTTTGCTATTGAAGAGTCAGAAATAGGAGTTCTATGCTGAAACCGGTTTGGCTCAGTGGATAGAGCGTCGGCCTGTGGACTCAAGGGTCCCGGGTTCGATTCCAGTCAAGGGCATGTGCCTTGGTTGCGGGCACATCCCCAGTGGGGGGTGTGCAGGAGGCAGCTGATCCATGTTTCTCTCTCATCGATGTTTCTGACTCTCTATCCCTCTCTCTTCCTCTCTGTAATAAAATCAATAAAATATATATTTAAAAAAAAAAGAAATAGGAGTTCTAGGTAGTGGACAGCAGCTAACAAATGATAGCCATGGCATCATGGAAGTGTCACAGAGAGATGCAGGATACCATCTTTGTTTTCATAATATGTGGCAGATAAGGCTGAAACTGAAGGGTGTGCTGGTCAATATTGAGGGAGATGCTTGGATTGTGTAGGGATAGTCAATAGTGTATTTAATGAATTCCCTATTGACGGACAGTTAATTGTTTTGTTTGTTTTCACAATGTTGTAATGAACTGCTTTATACATAGACTAGAGGCCCGGTGCATGAAATTCGTGCACGAGGGGAGTGGTCCCCTCAGCCCAGCCTGCACCCTCTCCAATCTGGGACCTGACATCCCTCTCACAATCCTGGACTGCTGGCTCCTAATCGCTCACCTGCCTGCCTGCCTGGTCACCCCTTACTGCACCCCTGCTGGCCTGGTCTCCCCCAACTACCCCCTCTGCCAGCCTGGTCACCCCCAAATACCCCCCTGCTGGCCTGGTTGCACCCAATTGCACCCCCCACCGGCCGGTTGCCCCTAACTGCCCCCCCACCAGCCTGATTGCCTCTTACTGCCCCCCTCTGCCAGCCTGGTTGCTCCAACTGCCCCCCCCTGATGGTCTGGTCACCCCCAACTGCCCCCCACCCCCGCCAGCCTGGTCGCCCCACACAGCCTGCTGTTCAGTCGTTTGGTCATCCCTCACTAACCCCCCTGTTGGCCTGGTCATAGGCAGCCATCTTGTGAGGGTGTGAGGGTCAATTTGCATATTACCTCTTTATTATATAGGTCAGCATACATACAACTATAAATACTTATACACATTCTATTATTCCTTTAGGAAAATTTTCTTGAAAAAACAGTTGGGTCAGAGTGTATATACACTTTATATCTGTTGCAAATGTTTTTCAAGAAAGGAAACATCAATTTACACCAAAAAATGTATAAGAATAGCCAATTTATGTATGTTAATTGTACTTTAATTTTTTTAAAAAAAGGATGCTCTGTTTATTTTTACTTTACCTTCATCAATCCTGGGCATCATCTAAGGCATTTTTAGAGACATTGAAGAGTTATACCTATTTCTATGCAACAAGATAAGAATATATAAAATAAGGGACTATTGCTGAAACCGGTTTGGCTCAGTGGATAGAGCGTCAGCCTGCGGACTCAAGGGTCCCAGGTTCGATTCCGGTCAAGGGCATGTACCTGGGTTGCGGGCACAACTCCAGTAGGGGGTGTGCAAGAGGCAGCTGATCGATGTTTCTCTCTCATCAATGTTTCTAACTCTCTATCCCTCTCTCTTCCTCTCTGTAAGAAATCAATAAAATATATATTTAAAATAAGGGACTACCACTTGTGTGTAGATATATTTCTCTCTTTGAATAAGATTTTCAGTATTATCAATACAAATTCATTTAGAACCACAGTTTTAAAGATGTTTTCTTGGAGACAACATATAACATTGTGATACTTTTAGAGTTTTAATACAAACAGGCATGGGTTTTCATAACACAATGATTCATGTGATATCCATGTATTTAGCAGATAATTTTTTTTTTTGTGTGTGTGTGTGTGTGTGTGTGTGTGTAAACTCAAATGTAAAACAAAGGCCCTTGATACTAACCAATTTTAGCTCTTACACTATATTTTTATTATTCACTTCAGCTGTTAGTTATTTTGGTAGCCTTGGAGATATGCGGCTCAGATATTCCTTTAAGAGAGAGCCTGTCACCAGGAGTGCACTTACCTGCTATGGATCCTTTCAGGATTGTCTCAACTTTAGATCCAAGGCCATGTTTCTCCCAGCAACCTCCAGGTGATGATTGAGCACAGGGGTGGTACACAGCTCACCACAGCCTGCCCAGTATCCTCTAACAAGAGCCTTTGTGCTGAGTGCCACCTGGGCTGACAGACCTTCTGAGAGCGGAGGCTTTTCCAAAGAGGATGTACAGATGGCTATTAGACATATGAAAGGATGCTAATTATCAGAGAAATGCCAATTAAAACCATAAAGAGATATCACCTCACACCTGTCAGAATTGCTATAATCAATAAATCAACCAACAACAAGTGTTGGTGAGGATATGGAGAAAATGGAACCCTTGAGCATTGTTGGTGGGAATGCAGATTGGTGCAGGTCCTGTGGAAAAGAATATGGAGTTACCTCAAGAAAATAAAAAATGGAACTGCCTTATAACCCAGTGATTCCTCTTCTGGGAATTTATCTGAAGAAACTCAAAACAGTAATTTGAATATCATATGTGCCCCTTATGTTTATTGCACCGTTATTTACAATACCCAAGATTTGGAAGCAGCCCAAGAGTCCATCAGTAGATAAGTGGATAAAAAAGCTGTAGTATATTTACACAATGGAATATAAGCTACTGTAAAAACAAATAAAATTTTACCATTCGAAATAGCATGAATGGATCTGGAGAACATTATGATAAGTGAAATAAACCAGTCAGAGAAAGACAAGTACCATATGATTTCACTCATATGTGGAATGTAATGAACAAACTGAACTACCAAGCAAAATAGAGACAGACTCATAGAGTATAGGCAGACAGCACTGAGGAGTGGGGGGGTGGGGAGTGAGGAGGTGTGGTGGAGGGATTGAGCAAAAATGAAGAAAAAAAAAAGAGAGAACTCATGGACATGGACAACAGTGTGATGATTACAGAGGTGGAAGGGGCGGTGGAGATGGAAGAGGGCATAGAGGGAATAAAAGGTGATAAAAAAATAATAAAATAATATAAAATTACAAACAGAATTTCATAAAGAAAAAAATAATTTAAAATAAGCATTTTATAAGTTAAACAAAGGGAAGAATTCTGATGCACTAATATCTTTCAATTCATTAAATGCACATTCTTCTTACTTTTTCCTAATTCAAGGCATTTGTATGTACTTCTGCACTCCCCTTTTCTCTTTCTCATCTTTTAGGTCTCAAGTTTAAATGTTACCTCTTCTATATTGCATTGCAAAAGA
This sequence comes from Eptesicus fuscus, assembly GCF_027574615.1. Taxonomy (NCBI): domain Eukaryota; kingdom Metazoa; phylum Chordata; class Mammalia; order Chiroptera; family Vespertilionidae; genus Eptesicus; species Eptesicus fuscus. The sequence goes on along the minus strand of NC_072479.1, from coordinate 69,020,390 downwards.
AAACTCAATAAATGTTAAAGTAAAAGAAATAAAATAAAGAAATAAAATTCATCTAGATATTTCAAAGTGGTTTTTCTCTGTATTATGTTTCAAAGAAAACTTATATGTATCTATTATATGTATACTCAAGAACTGAGATAAAGTAAAAAATGAACAGAGACAGATGAGAACAGTATAACAGAGAAGAAAAGACAAACAGAAAACATAGCTTTGATTCTGGCTTTAACATTATTTACTTGTGTGATTTACCTAAAACTTTATATGAGCATTTTGACCTTTAAAATCCCTTCTAGATCCAATATTCGAAGATTCATTTAATTTTGCATTCACTCATTTTTTAACTCAAACCATGCCCAGTAACTATGTGCTCTTCATGAGTGATACCAGACAGCATGAGGCCAATAGGATGTGTTTGTTCGTTTTTGTGGAATTTATATCCTAGTGTACATCTTGTCATTAAGAAAAAGAAAAATAGATCAACAAATTTTGAAATCTGCTCGGCTGGCGTGGCTCAGTAGTTGAGCATCGACCTATGAACCAAGAGGTCATGGTTAGATTCCTGGTCAGGGCATACGCCTGGGATGCAGGCTCCACCCCCAGTAGGAGGTGTGCAGGAGGCAGCCAATCAATGATTCTCTCTCATCAATGATGTTTCTATCTCTCTCCCTCTCCTTTCCTCTCTGAAATCAATAAAAGTATATTTAAAAAACTTAAAATCAAGTGTGTTGGTTTTTATGAGAATATATCAATTGGATGTGAAAGACAAACATTCTTAAATTTAGGAAGCTTCACTGTACTTTGTGTTTGGCTATTTTCTATGAGAAAGAGAGAATGGGGAAGCACAGCTCAGAGCAGAAAGACTGCTTTAATCCTGCCCAATTTACTATAGTCTGCTACCTCTGCATTCTTAGTCTAAGCCTGTACCTCTGAGACTTTGAAGGGAGTGTTAAACTGTGCCTCAGATATTCATTTTTTAAAATGAATTCTAAATAAACAAACACATTGTGAATGGGTACATTTCTATCTAAAAGGTATAATTTCTACAGCATCTACATCTTTCAATGAAATGCTTTACACATTTGCTCCAGCAACAAATCAACTTTCTCATAAATTTGTCAAAACATGAGCAATATGAAGGCATACAACTCTAAAATCCATCACACATAATAATTTCAAGATAACTATTCTTTTAGAGAAATGGAAAAACTATTGAACAGCAAAATTTCAGAATGGAAGACAAGTTAAGTATCATTCTGTTGTACTAAATATAATGTTGTTAAGTACCAGACAGCTTAATAGCAGACTTTTAGCACATTTTAAGAGTTGAACTAACTCAATTTTACTAGAGTTTGGACAAAGTTTATAAAAAAGTTGAACTAAGGACAGACCAGCAAGTAAAAATATTCAAATACATGCAAAGTCTCAAGTAAAATTGTTAACTGAGATTAAACACAGAAATAAATTTAAAATCACAGATTCTACTGCCAGAAGGGGGTCTTAGTGATTATCTTATTCAATCCTTAGTGAAGCAGGCAAAACATTTTAAAAAAACCCACTTTTCTATATAAAGAAATGATTCTGTACCACCCCCACCCCCATCACCACAACCGGCACTAAGAAAAATCTAATAATTCTTGCTGTATAATTTTATATGTCAGAAGTAACAAAGATGATTATGGTTAAATGAAAAATATAAAATTTAGTTGTTTGCTCTGTGTTTTATTTTACTCTGTTAAGAAAAAGATGAACCGCTTGAATGTGTGGGAAGAAAGAAAAACATCCTCTCTAATAATAGGCAAATATGCAAATTGACCATACCTCCGACACACCCACAAGCCACGCCCACAAGTCACGCCCACCATCCCATCAGAGCGAGTATGCAAATTAACCCAAACCAAGATGGCTACAGCCACAGAGAGCAAGGTTTCCTAGGTAACAGAGGAAGCCAAGCTTTCCACCTGTCCTAGCCAGGCCTAAGCCTCCACTCAAGCTACAAAGTTTCAATTATAGAAGGTAAACAAATTCAAACAAATGGCGGCAGAATGGAGCTTAAGAGTGCAGGCCAGGGTTGCCGCTGGCAACAGGGGAAGCAAAGCTTTCCGCACACCCTGGCCGGGCCCACCCGCTTAAGGCAACAAAGTTTCAATTATAACCCCAACACAAATGGCTGCCAGCCTCGGAGGGAGCCCCAGGTTTGGCTTCGCTCCAGGCTACAAAGTTTCAATTGTAGAAGGAAAATAAATTCCAGATACCAGGGCCTCTGCTTGGGTTGCCAGGGGGTGTGGCCGGCCTGCAAACCACCACAGGCCCCTCGCTCAGGCTGCCCCACACCCCAAGGGAACCCACACCTGATCCGGGACGCCCTTCAGGTCAAACCAGCTGGCCCCCACCCCTGTACCAGGCCTCTATCCTATCTAATAAAAGAGTAATATGCAACCCAATCAAAAAATGGGCAACTGATCTAAATAGACACTTTTCGAAAGAAGACAGAAGGAAGGCCAAGAGACATATGAAAACCTGCTCTAAATCACTAATCATTAGAGAGATGCAAATCAAAACAACAATGCGGTACCACCTCACACCTGTCAGAATGGCCATTATCAACAAGTCAACAAATGACAAGTGCTGGAGAGGATGTGGAGAAAAAGGAACCCTCGTACACTGTTGGTGGGAATGCAGACTGGTGCAGCCACTGTGGAGAACAGTATGGAGTTTCCTTAAAAAACTAAAAATAGAACTCCCATTTGACCCAGTGATCCCACTTCTAGGAATATATCCCAAGAAACTGGAAACATCAATCAGAAAGGATATATGCACCCCTATGTTCATAGCAGCACAATTCACCATAGCTAAGATTTGGAAACAGCCTAAGTGCCCATCAGCAGATGAGTGGATTAAAAAACTGTGGTACATCTACACAATGGAATACTACGCTGCGGTAAAAAAGAAGGAGCTCTTACCATTTGCAACAATATGGATGGAGATGGAGAACATTATGCTTAGTGAAATAAGCCAAGCAGAGAAAGATAAATATCACATGATCTCACTCATTTGTGGAATATAATGAACAACATAAACTGATGGGGAGAAAATAGATCCAGAAACAGAGAAACATTAATCAGAACGTCAAACCTCAGGGAAGAAATTGTGAGATAACCAGAAACCAAGAATGCCTGAGAACGCCTTTCTAGCCACGCTAGCAATCATCAGATGTACGGCAATTTTACCTGGGACAAGAGGGTAAGTATTTTGATCTTATGTTCCTGACCCTTCATGGGTAAGACCCCTTACGTGGGCTGATCCCCTGACTAATGTAGTTACCAATAATACCAAACACCCTGGACATATAGGAGGTCCATGGGTGGGGCAAGAAAGTATAAATACACAGGGGTCTCCACCCAGCTTCCCTTTTGTATGACACGAAATCAAAACAATGCCCCTTTGTGTGTACAATTAAAGAGAGGTTTCTGGCTTGTGTGGATACCAAAGAAAGGGTGTCACTACTATCACTACGTGCCCCCGGTAGAGGTGCAAAAAATGTAACTAAGACCTTGTCTACATAAAAAGAAATGGACAGCCAGTTTGAAAGGGAATTCCCATGGATGAGAACAAAGAATATCCTTACATGATATTATTCTACACTATCATTAAAATTTATTCCCAGATTTGGATCACCCCCAATACTTATAATAGTTCCTCGCACCCTTGGGAATAATAATAATAAAAAAAGTCATCTGTTTGGTGCTTGGAGACAAACTTAACACATCTCTTGATACTTTAGAATTACTACAGCATAATATACAATTATCCCAAGCAAACGTACAAACTAATTCTTGGAATGTCTGGCAGCAATTTAAAAAGGACATGTAAGGATTTAACCCTTTTCGTTGTGTGGAGGGCCTCCTGGGAGGGCACCTGAGCATTCTATATTGGTCCCTCTTACCCTTTAGGCCAAGAGAGACCCTCTTGACACAATTCAATTGCTCACAGCTGTTGCATGAGCTCTCTGCTCATGTCGAGGTTGAAGTCTCGTTATGGCTGGTGCCATGGATCTGTCTCTCACCCAGTAGGGCGAACTGAGCCCCCCCTGGAGAAGAAACCCGGGTTCCAAAAGATATGTGATCAGTGCTGGGGCCCTGCCAGCAGGCGAGGGGATCCCAAGACAGGAGCTGGGCATGGAGGCCATGGGGGCATAGGCTACCAAGGAGACAAAACTGAACCTCACGTCACCCTGCTTGGCCCCGGAGGATGGCTGGTTAGCCAGAGACGGGTAAGATTCCTCAAGGAAGGAACAACCTAAGACAGGCACAGTCGCAGAGGGGCCATCAGGAGAGAATTTGGGGATCAACAGAGGTGGGGCACAGACCCTCACCCCCCCCCCCCAACATTGCAGGGGCCTGAATCCTAGCCCCTTCTGAGGGAGGTCTCCTGCCCCCATGGCTGCTTTGTGCTTCCCATGCCCAGCTCAGATCAGGACCCAGGTGACCGACAGAGACTTGGCCGACAGCAGCTGTCCTCTTACTCCAACAAGAATTGTTTGAGTTGTCTTGTACCCATGTTGTGGGGAAGTGGGTTTATAATATCTAAATCCAGCCTACCACCAGGAATGCTCAGGACCTACTCAAGAAGGCAAATAATCCCTTCCATCAATATTTACAGAGTAAAACAAGATTATTGTTAGAGTAATAAATTTGACAGTAAAATAGTAATCAAGTTTTCAGGCAAATTTAAATTGGCCAGTTGAAACAAGTGAATATTCTAGAAAAAATAATTGTACTGGACAAAAAGGTGTTCCTAAAGTGTCAACTAAAATTTTTATTGGTACTTCATCTCACGATAAAATTGTGTACCATATAATGAACCTAAAACAGTAATATTATAGTACAAAAAATTAAAATTTAAAAGCCATCAAGACTACATTATAAAATTTTCAAAAGCCTCCTAACATTTAAATCAAAAAAGGAGGGGATAGTAGAGGAATATCATGTAAGGAAAAATATCCTGTAAGTAAATTACATCTAGAAAATTAATACTTTAGAAAATTAATTGTAAGGCTAAAAGCAAGACACCCATGAAAAACACACAAGGTGATAAAACAAGCCAGAGGAAAATCATTTGGGCAAAAATTGAAAAAGGATCCCCAGTCAAATTTATAGAAAATATTCCTTTATTAACTTTTGGTCGAGAATATGTTTGTATATTTTCAGAAAACAACTCCGAGACCATGTGGATTCTAGCAAGAGAAGAATCGACAGGACTACTCCAGCCATGAAGACAGAAGAGAAGCAGTCCAGAGACAGAAGACGCTGATGTGGCCTTCCCATACTAGCAGTTAGCAGCTGTGCATCACTGCAGATTGCCCAGGACCAAACCAGACAGAGTCGGACCTGCATTACCACCAGTTGTCCACCATCCAGAACTGAAATGTCAGTGCTGACATGTACACATAAGGAACTGTTGGACATTGAAATTGGGTCTCAAAAGAACTGTTGGCCCAGAAAGAAACTCACTACAGACCGATTCATTTGCCTGTCACCATGACCATTATTGCTTGTCTCATTTTTGGTTCTTATAAGTGTATTTCTAATAGCACATGATCTCACTCATCTAGGGGAAATAATGAACAACATAGACTGATGAACAAGAACAGACCCAGAAACAAGGAGGCATGGATCAGACTGTCGGGCCTCGGGGGGAGGGTAGGGAAGGGTGGGGGTAAAGGGGGAGATCAACCAAAGGACTTGTGTGCAGACATATGAGCCCAACCAGTGGTTAAGGACAACAGGGGGGTGGGGGCATGTGTGGGGAGGGGTGTGGGATGGAAATGGGGGGACGAGGACAAATATGTGATACCTCAATCAATAAAGAAATTAAAAAAAAAATAAATAAATAATGAAAAATGAAAAAAAAAGAGTAATATGCAGATTGACCATCACTCCAACACACAAGATCAAGATAGCTGCCCCTATGTGGGTCAAAGATCCTGCCCCCATGTGGACACAAGATGGCCACCACAAAATGGCCAGCAGGGAAGGGCAGTTGGGAGGGACCAGGCCTGCAAGGGAGGGCAGTTGGAGGTGGTCAACCCTGTAGGAGAGGGCAGTTAGGGGTGACGAGGCCGGCAGAGGAGGGAAGTTGGGGGCAAACAGGCTGGCAGCAGAGTGGTTTAGGGGGTGATCAGGCTGGCAGGCAGAAGCGGTTAGGGGCAATCAGGAAGGTAGGCAGGCAAGCAGTTGGGAGCCAGCAGTCCTGGATTGTGAGAGGGATGTCCGACTGCCCATTTAGGCAGTCAGACATCCCTCAAGGGGTCCCATATTGGAGAGGGTACAGGCTGGGCTGAGGGACAACCCCCCTCCGTGCACGAATTTCGTGCACCGGGCCTCTAGTATTTCTATATTCAGAGAAAGATGTGCACATAATGCTTTCCACTCACAAAGGAAACACTGTGCATGCTCATTTAATAATATTTAGCAAAAAAGAATCATAGTATATCTGAAAAGTGACCACTTTTTAACATTTAGTATGCATCTATTCATGATTTGTCTATGTGTGTATTTCAGGTAGTTAAGCTCATACTGTTTCAATTATTCTTAGTACTAAGTTGGGATAGTGCAGGGTTTGTAGTTATATGTAGTTTGACAGCTTATGAAAATGGATTGTAGGCCACACAGCATATCTAACAGGACAGATTATTTAGGCTGGGGTCAGACCACAGAGAGCCTTGAATCCACACTGTTGGGATAAATGTTATGAGATATCCCTTTAGTTGAGAAGACTATATATGTATCCTCTATTCTGTTCTGCCCCTACTCTCTGCATGCTAGCTTGGGGTCCGTTCCCTTGGACTGCCTGTGAAATGTTTATTTATTAAACCATGAAGAGAGTGGGCTTGTGATGTTCCTTGACTACACAGACTATTGTGGCAATAACTCATTTTTCTACTGTGGTACAGAGTCCCTGTACACTGGACCTGCATATAACCTAAACAGCATTCCAGTTCAGAACCTTTCTTCCTTACTCATCTTCCAAACTATGCCAAACTTGTACATTCATTGTCTTATTACTGCAGCATGCTCAATAGCCACTTTTGACAAATGGGTCATTTTAAGTCCCCCCTTCCAAAAATCTGGTTACCTAATAAATAATCTAGTTACCTCACAAATGGTTCTATGTAAAGCAGAAAGAATAAACCACTAAAGAAATTAGACTTTGAAAAGGTCATAGCCATAGTTTCATTTTGATTTGGAAAAAAATCAAACAGAAAATTCTAACTGGTCATAATTACTAAACAATATTGTATGGAATCTGTCCTCAGCAATTTTTATTATTTTTACTTTAACATTGTGTTGAAAAGATGCATTTTAAAACAGATCTATGGTTTTATTTGAGATGTATTATGGCTTACACCTGTCCTATGCTCCTAGATATTTTTAAGTCAACAGACAAACTTTATTTTGCTTTCTATTATATTTGTACCATTATCTTCCAGGAAAACTCTCCAAGCTCTATTGTGGCAACCTTCATCCATCTACAGGAAGAATTGATTGTGTCCATACAAGCACTCAAAAGAGCAGTAGGAAGAAGGTGTACACTGAAGTCTAAAGGCAGAATGAATTTAATTCACTCACAGAAGTTAATACTATTTACAGAATGATATTTCCCCCTGGTCTGAGAATACACAGTATGTAATCACTAGAGGCCCGATGCATGAAATTTGTGCACTGGGGGTGTGGGGGGGGGGGGGGATTGTCCCTCAGCCCAGCCTGCATGCTGTCTGATCTTGGATCCCTCAGGGAATGTCCAACTGCCAGTTTAGGCCCAATCCTTGTGGGCCTAAACCGGCAGTCCGACATCCCTATCATAATCCAGGACTGCTGGCTCCTAACCACTCGCCTGCATGACTGCCTGATTGCCCCTAACCACTCTGCCTGCCAGCCTGATAGCCCCTAAATGCTCCCCTGCCAGCCTGATTGACACTTAACCGCTCCCCTGCCCGCATGATTGACCCCTAACTGCCTTCCTCTGCAGGCATGGTCGCTCCCAACTGCCCTCCCCTACAGGCCTGGTCCCCCCCAACTGCCTTCCTCTGCAGGCCTGGTTGCTCCCAACTGCCCTCCCCTGCAGGCCTGGTCACCACCAACTGCCCTCCCCTACCGGCCGTCTTGTGACAATGTGGGGGCAGCCATCTTGTGACAATGTGGGGGCAGCCATCTTGTGACAACATGGGGGCAGCCATCTTGTGATGACGTGGGGCTGGCCATCTTGTGATGATGTTGGGGTGGCCATCTTGTGACAACGTGGAGGCAGACATCTTGTGATGTGAGTGCGAGAGGGTCAATTTGCATATCACCTCTTTATTATATAGGATTACTGATATTTCAAGAACTTAAGACTTTAAACATCCAACCACTTTTCTTCATAATGAAGTCTAAGTTTCATGCTTAAGCTGAAGCCTAGTATATTATATATAACTAGAGGCCTGGTGCATGAAATTCATGCATGGGGGAGGGGGGAGTCCCCTCAGCTCAGCCTACACTCTCTCCAATCTGGGACCCCTCGGGGGATGTCCGACTGCCAGTTTAGGCCCGATCGCAGCCTTGTCACCCCTAACTGCACCCTGCTGCCAGCCAGCTAACCCCCAACTGCCCCCTCCCTGCCAGCCTGGTTGCTCCTAACTGCCCCCCCCTGCTGGCCTGGTCACCCTTTACTGCCCTCCCTGCCAGCCTGGTTGCCCCCAACTGCTTCCCCTGCTGGCCTGGTCACTCCCAACTGCACCCCCCCCACCTGGTCGCCCCCAACTATCCCTTCTGCCAGCCTGGTCACCCCAACTGCCCCCCACTGCTGGCCTGGTTGTCCCTCATGCCCCCCCCCCCCCCCGGCCGGCCTGGTCGCCCCACGCAGCCTGCTTGTTCAGTTGTTTGGTCGTCCCTCACTAACCCCCCAGCTGGCCTGGTCATAGGCAGCCATCTTGTGAGGTCATAAGGGTTAATTTGCATATTACCTCTTTATTATATAGGATATGTACATGTAGCATAGTAGTTCTTACTTTGATTTTCTCTGGTGCAGATATGCTCCTCCAGTGTTTACTTCAAAAGGGTCAAATTGGCAAACAACAAATCCATTATTTGCACTATGTTCATTTCTAGGGGGGTCTGACTTGTTCTAAAATTTCTCTCTTGGGTTTCTTTGGCATCATTTTGCTATAAAATAGCTTTGGTTTGATTTGAGAAATGGTTTTAGTAACAGAAAGTATTCATTGTAGCGTGGCTGTCTATGAAATCTGTGGTGCCTATGAGAATTGTAGGACTTTCACATGTGTTGGCTTTGCAGAATAAGAACAAGAATGATACTTTATAGTAATTTTTATGAATATTAATTTCATTCAGCAGTCCTTTGGGGAGCCATTTTTTATTTTATTTTTAAATCCTGGTAAATGGAGAAAAGTTACTCTTAAGAGGCAGATAAAAGCATCAGGAAGTCTAAATCTACTTGAGAAACTACTTCAAACCAATATTTTGCATTAAACTTAATTGCCAGCACTTATCCATGGGAAGAATTATGCTGTCAAGTTAGTTTTAATCACTACAGGTTGAATCTGTAAGACCTGAGATTTTTTTTTTTCATTTGATGCATCACCTACTTTGGTTTTAATGAAAAGAACTAATAACTGTTATTATTTTAGGCACTCAAAGTGATGGCAACATTTCCAGAGATATTTTAATTCATTTAGGGGGGTGCACCAATTTCTTAAATGGGCCACAACTGGGAATCCTGAGAGTGATGAATGGTGTGAAACTGTCCCAAAGCAGGAGAGAGAAGGATTTGTGAGCCCTAAGAAGAGGATACAAAAGAGTCAGTAGGTAGTGAGGTAACACATTGTAAAATATTTAGCACTAAGGGTTCACTGCTATTAAACATGTAGTAGTTGTTAAGATGTGTGCAGTTTAAAGCTGTGCAGTAATTAACCACATTTGCTGTTTTGTACTGCACAAAGGAATATTAATTAGACAAAATATTAAAAATCCTTCAGGACAGGCTGTTTTTCCTCTTTACACTCAAATGGAAGTGAGATGTGATTGATCCCTACCTGATGCAGTAAAAGTGTTTGGGGTGTGGAGTCATAGTCTTGGTTTTTTGTCCATCCACTTCTAGATACAAGTTACCGAATTTCTCCGAGTACAATTTCCTCACTGGTGATGTAAAGTTAATGTGTAATTTGTTGTGTTGTTGAGGAGTTTGAATTAAATGGTAATATATATGAAGCAATTGGTATCGTGACTGGTCTGTCATGGGAAACTCAAGAAGAGAGAGCTGCCACATAGCAGTTAACACTTGTGCTAAATATTTTACACTAGAGGCCTGGTGCATGAAATTCGTGCACTTGGGGGGGGCATTCCTCAGCCCAGCCTGTGCCCTCTCTCAGTCCGGGAGCCCTTGGGGGATGTCCAACTGATGGCTTAGGCCCACTCACTCCTAAGCAGTCAGTTGAACATCTTTAGCACTGCTGCGGAGGCAGGAGAGGCTCCTACCACCGCCGCTGCGCTTGCCAGCCTTGAGTACAGCGTCTGGATGAGTGGAGCTCCCCCTGTGGGAATGCACTGACCACCGGGGGCAGCTCCTGCATTGAGCGTCTGCCCGCTGGTGGTCAGTGTGCATCATAGTGACTGGTTGTTCCACCGTTCGATTTGCATATTAGCCTTTTATTATATAGGATTAGAGGCCCGGTGCACAAAATTCGTGCACTGGAGGGGGGGGGTCCCTCAGCCTGGCCTGCACCCTCCTGCAGTCTGGGACCCCTCAGGGGATGTTCACCTGCCGGCTGAGGCCCATTCTCATGGCCAATAGTTGGAAATGCCTCTCACAGTCCAGGACCCCTCGCCCCTTACCGCCGTCTGCTGGCTGCTCCTTACCACTCAGCTCACTGCTCCTTAGCACTGCCATGAAGGCAGGAGAGGCTCCTGCCACCACCACTGCACTCGTCAGCCGTGAGCCCTCTTTCTGTGTAGTTGTCTGTGGGCCAACTGCTTTCTTTCTTCTCATTCAGGGCTAGCAGCATGTGCTGTCGTGGAATGCAGAGGGCTGCCTGGAGCTGAGGGGAGTGGTCAGGCCCATGGGGTGAGAGGTGGACACTATCTCACCCAATTGTGGGGCAGGCAAGCTGGCCTTTATCTGCCTGACCCCACCCAGGGAGGGACCGAGCAGGGTGTCTGCCTCTCCATTCTCCATCCTTCTATATGTGACACCTGTCACCCTTGCCAGGCCTCCCCCAAAGTGAGTTCATCTCAATCCCTGAATATAAAAGGGCACAGGGGAAGGAGGGGTCCACTCCAGTGCCCCCTGATTCCCAGCGACAGGACCTGGTCTTAGGAAGGTGGCCACAGCTACAGAACATAGATCTGTTTCAAGAAAAGTTGGGAATGCAGACTTTCGTATGAGACCTTATTCCAAAAGGTGGCAGTTTATTCACATTGTGGCAAAGACACCTTCAAGAGTAACATAAGTGGGTAAAGTCAGGGCCAACTGGGCCATTTCCTCATCCAATCTCTCTGAGGCGCGTGGACAGAACCAAGTCTCAGCTCTTCGCAGGACACTTCCGGGTTTTTTTTAAGCCTAAAGGACAGTAGTCTGTCTCCGTTCTTATTCTTTGGGATTTTTTCATCATCGAATAAAAGGATATGTACATTGGGGCAATCCTCTCGAGATACAATATTCCAGTTGCACCCATGTGACAATGACAGCGCCCCTCAGAGGGAGGGAGCCAACAGATGGGGAGCAGGGAATTCTGAAAACCAAAGCAAAGGTTCAGAACACAGAAGAAGTCCTTGGTGTTCTGCTGAGAAACTTGGACTCCTTCCTCTGCGGTCACACAACTGTCACACGCCAGGCAGTCACTCAGAAATATCGTCGCATTGGCCAACTTATGGAATTCTCCCTTCTCTCCACTTTCTTGAGCCGGACTCTGGACGTTGACTGCAGCATTCTCTTGGTCATTGTTTTGTTTTTTGTTTTTTTCTTCCCCCAAATGTTACAAAGTTTATATGAATATAACATACAAAGATGCAGCCTCCTTTGTAGGAACAGGGAAGGGAGGGGTGGTTAAGTAAGGCACACGGAGCTGCAGTAAGCACCAGCTGTGGGGAGGGCCAAGGGGGAGAGGAGGTTGGTACTGGGGCCGAGGCCGCAGAGCCGATGTTGGGGAAGTAGGGATCCCCTCTGAGTGCCACATTCTGAGGCTGAACTAATTGGTCAAGCTGAGGCAGACGTGGGTGGCCATATCAGCCATCTTTGGTGCTGTTTACCTTTTCCCACCCCAGCTCTGTTGTAAAACCCCAGAGGCCTGGATTCCAAAGGCCCCATGCAGAGCAGAGGCCCTGGAAGGGGGTGAAAGGAAGTGAGTAGGACAAGTTTGAAAGCCGATATGCCTGTGTGCTGAGGGATGGGCGGAGACAGTGGTGACAGGTAGCAGGGGAAGGGCCCTCATACACACCCTTCTGTGGGGGCCACAGTGAAGGAGGCCAGGGGAGAAGGGTAGGGATGGGCACCATGGCCCCAGCCTCTTAGGCATCCCTGTCTGTCTTCTTCAGTGTACACAGAGGAAAGGGGCTGTCTCTGAGGAGAGGCCAGGCCAGGTCAGGTGTCCATCTTGAGTTCTGGCTGAGGTGATGGTCCTCATCCTGAGATGCCTTCTAACTGGTTATGGACCCAGGCCTGACTTCTGCCGCTGCTGCCAACTCTGGGACCCAAGTCTGACTCCCACTGCTGCCACCACCGCTGCCAGGACCCAGGCCGGACTCCTGCCACTACCACCGGGACCCAGGCCTGACTCCCATCTCCACCGCCACCACCAGGACCCAGGCCTTATTCCCACCGCTGCCGCCGCCACCGTCACCAGGACCCAGGTGATGGTCGTATCTGCTCGTGACGGCCCTAGGATATTATTAGTATAAATGTTACCTCATGTAATCTTCATGACTGCATTTGAGGCAGACAATTAGGAAAGCCCTTTTACAGGGAGTGAAATGGGGACATAAGAAGTGTCATGTGACTTTCCCTAGGTCTCCCAGCTACCAAAGCATTGAACCTGGACAGTGTGACAACAGTCTAACCACTTGGCACTACTGCCTCCAGTTTTTAAATTGAGCCTGGCTGGTGTGCTCAGTGGATTGAGCATTGTCCATGCACCAACAGGTCACCTGTTTGATTCCTGGTCAGGGTACATGTCTGAGTTATGGGCTCAATCCCTGGTAGGGGCGTTCAGGAGACAGACCATTGATGTTTCTCTCTCTCCCTCTCTCTTCCTCTCTATTTAAAAATTAATAGAAACTTTTTTTTAAAGAGTAAAAAGGTTGAAACTATTCTCTTGTGAAAGAAATGTTACCTGTGGGAAGTGGCATTGTTTTTTTAATCTCACACTGCACTCCATTTTTTGATCATTTCATGATGTTTTCACATTTTTACCACTACTTTTTAAATTATTTATAGAATATTTATAAAATATTTGAAAGGTGTAAAGAAAATAAATTCAAACACCATTGTATGTCATTGTATCCTCCATTCAACTTAAATGAAATAAAATTGCTATTCTTTTGAGGTAGTGAGGGCTTTTCTGGTTGAGGTTTTAGAAATCTGTTAGGTTCAGTGCGTATACAAGGTAGATTGTTGAGTAGAAGAAAAGACAGCTTAGAGAGCTTTTGGCTGTGAGCAGAAGAAATAACTTCTGAATTTTATACTTCTTTCTTACTTTTCTTTATAATTTGCTGCTATGGTTTATCCCTAAACAAGAGGTTGTTCAGCTTTGCATATTTTAGAATATTTTATAAATGGAATCATACTGCGTTAATCTTCTGCCACTTAATATTATTTTCTTAGTAGAGGCCCAGTGCACAAAATTCATGCATGGGTAGGGTCCCTAGGCCTAGCCAGCGATCAGGGCCGGGCAGGGCCTTCCTTCCCTGGCTGCCAGCTGCTAGCTGGGGCCTTCCTTCGTTCCGTGCCGCCCCCTGGTGGTCAACACATGTTATAGCGAGTGGTCCAACTTCCAGTCATTTGAACTCCTGAGGGGACAATTTGCATATTAGCCTTTTATTATATAGGAAGGTTTATTCATGTTGTTATATGTAGCTATAATTTATTCAATTAATTGCAGTAGTATTTCATTGTATGAATATACCATACCTTGCAATTACTGGTTTGCATTTTTCTTCCTTGCTAGATGGAAACCTTTTTAAGGGTGAATAAAAACTATTATTTATCTGTGTTGAATTGACATTGGGTTGGCCTTAATCATTGGTATGAAGAGAGTAAATGTTTGTCTAATAGTAACTTGGTAAAAGGGCAGTAAAAATGTGAAAAAAAACCTTTCTTTTTGAGACCCTAAAGTATAATTTAGATATTCATACCATTCATCTAATTACAGAGAAATCCTCAAAACAAATATTCTGGAGACATATTTTCTGAACATAAAATTCATTTGTATTTTCTGGGCTTAAAATCTTAATTCTTAGCCTATAGTCTCTGATAGGCATAGAGTTAGGTATTTTGTTTTTTTTTTTCATTTGAATGGATATGTTCTTATATAGCGAATTTGAAAAAGAAGGTGCAGGGTAGTCTTAAACTGTTTGTACTCTGCTTTCTTAAGATTAGCTAACATGATGTTGCATAATCTAAGCAATTAAATGTCCTAGCAACATAGCAATTAGCTACTCTACAGAGCAGGTAATTTTTCAGGTTTGTTCTTTGCATAAAGGAAAAAACCCCACCTCAGGTATATTTTTTGTTTGTTTTGGATCTATTCCCTTATTCTTGTAAGAGGGATGGAAATAAGATTGGGTTAATTTTAGGGCTTTATGTTTTTCACAAACACTCTGAAAATCATCACCTTTACTTAATATATTTTGTTATATTACTCTCTCCCCATTAAGTACCACATTTACAATATATTTCATTTATTACAAAAAAATAAGAAACTATGTTTCACAACCTCTTTTCCTCTGAGCAATCCCTATAGCTTCTTTTCAGTTAGACCCCATCGAGTTAAAATGTAAGATTTAAAATAATGCTTCCAAATTTGTGAGCTGTGGATGCTTGGGAAGCTGAAACATTAGTGCCAGAGTTGTAGAAAACTAAAGGCTTTATATATATTCAAATGTAGGTAGGTGCAATTGTATTTAATAAAATAAAAATAAATTATAAAGTTCTACTGACTGTATTAAAGCCATTTCTCATTTATTCTTTTTATTTAACTTTATTTTATTTGTGTTAAGTATGTGTGTGTGCTGTGCGCACATAGTTTTAAACACTCAATTGGCTTATACTGGAGATAAGAAAACCCCCCTTTCAGCCTTGTATACCTCTAGTTTTGCCTTTTCATAGGCAATTACTTCAGTTTTTAGTTATTTCTTCTGGTATTCATCTTGCAATTTCTAAATAATATGCATATGCTACTATTACTTGATTTTTCAGTTTTAGACATTACTCATTAATTTCTAAATAAGAATGTCATAAAATGATGTCTAGTCATCAATGGCCAGAAAGAAGTGAAAATTTCTGGTGGGACCTTTTGTTTTTGTGTCTTTATAATACAAGTAACTAATAATGTATTCTTTAAGTCATGAGAGAAGAGAACACGTATATCAATTTAGTATCACAGGACTTAGAGTCAGTTTTCAAAATTTTTAAAGCAAACATTTCCCGCTAAAATTTGTACTGTTCCTTTGTATACTTACTGAAGCTCTTGATTATTTCCTATGTTTTCTGAATTCCACAGTCCCCAGACAATAAGATTAAAGGACACAAATAGCTCTTCATTGTCAAAATATTACACTTTCCATAAATAGAAGTAAAAGGAGGAAGTAAAGTGAAAGTACATATTTTTAGGTCATTGCTTAATTTTCTCAAGAATGTATTTTCCCTGTGGTCTCTTTCATGTGGGAATATGTGATTTTGTCCACCCCATTGTCCCTCTCCTCTCTCAGTCAGGTCTCATGTAAATTACTGTAGGCATTTAATTTACAAGACCTTAATGATAATCTTATTCAATCTTTTTTTAAAAATAGATGCATACAAATTGAGATTTCACAACCTCCCTGAATAAACTTTTAGAAATAGAATTTGAATTTAATTATGTATATTTGTTAGTTTAATATTAATATGGATTAGACTGCCTTTTATTGGTAAACATTCAAAGACCCCACATGAACACAGTTGTACTTATCTTTTCACTAGAGGCCCAGTGCACGACATTCATGCACAGTGGGGAAGTGCCCTCTCGCAGTCTGGAGACGCCTCGGGAGATGTCCGCCTGCTGGCTTAGGCCTGCTCCCCGCAGCTGCGCTCGCCAGCTGTCAGCCCCGCTTCTGGCTGAGCAGTGCTCTCCCTGTGGGAGCACACTGACCACCAGGGGGAAGCTCCTGCATTGAGTGTCTGCCCCATGGTGGTCAGTGTGCATCATAGTGACTGGTTGTTTCGCCATTTGGTCGATTTGCATATTAATCTTGTGTTATACAGTAGGTCCTCGGGTTATGTTGGAGATTCGTTCCTATGGTGCGTCATAAGGCGATTTTCATCGTAAATCAAACCCACCTACATAAGCACCTACGTCACTCACATGGAGCACATACACAGCAGTAATGAAGTGAAACAGTAAAAAAAATTTAAAAGATAACAATTCCTGACCTTTACTTGTGGTAAATAAAAAAAAACAAACAAACACAAAAACATAAAGCATATATGTACATATGTTAAAATGACGCCTTTTTTTTTTTTTAAATAAATGGGAGATGGCGATGTAACCACGAAACGACAAATGTCAAGTCCGACATAACCCGAGGACTGTCTGTATAGGATAAGTTGATAGAGTAAATACACATAGGTAAGAAGATGCTTTTCAATAACTAACTAAATAGCATCCTCACAACCACCATTGCCCCACATAGTTCTGTTCCATTGGTTGAATTATTTACCCTAAGAGGGAAGATCAGAGAGTTTCCAAAGCAGGACACTTGGATTTTAAGTACAATTCTTTCTTCTTTTAAGAAAGAGGGGGTGCTTTAATATATATGTTTTATTGATTTTTTTACAGAGAGGGAGGAAAGGGACAGAGAGCTAGAAGCATCGATGAGAGAGAAACATCGATCAGCTGCCTCCTGCACACCCCTCACTGGAAATGTGCCCGCAACCAAGGTACATGCCCTTGACCGGAATTGACCTGGGACCCTTGAGTCTGCAGGCCGAAGCTCTATCCACTGAGCCACACCGGTTAGGGCTTAAGTAAAATTCTTAGCCTCAAACTTACTCTAATAGCATGGTGATCACACCAAAATGCTTAACTCTGAAAACATTATTGAAGAATAAATAAGAAAGCTTAAAACACATTTAATTTGGAAAAAATCCTAATGTTACATAAAAGTACAAGAGTGACAACAGCACAAAGAACACCCACATACTATTTACCCAGATTCGCTTATTATTAACATTTTATCCCATTTGCTTTTATCATTTGCTTTCTCTTTCTATACAATCTGCATAATATTTTTGAACCATTTGATATTAAGATGCATACATTGTGGCCTTTTAATCTTAAATTCTTGAGTGAATATTTCCTAAGAATAAGGCCTTTTATATCCCCAGTTTTCACAGTTTTCAGCAATGGAGGCTCTTTGTTAGCCCCCATGCTGTTCTCAAATGTACAGTGTATTTATCAGTAAATTTATCACTGATATATTACTTTTACCAAACCTACTGTATGTTTCCCAATAATGTCAATTAGCTCATTATGATCTCTTAGCACTTCCCCTTCCCCTCCTTTCAATCTAGGATCCAATATAGGAACAGGAGTTGTGTTTAATTATATCTCTTCACTCTTCTTTAATTTGTAAATTTTTTCAGTTTCCTCTGGTTTTCATGACATTGACATTTAAAAATACAGTCTTTTAAAATAATTAATATTCAGTTTCTCAGTATGGCTTTGTCTGCTGTTTCTTTCTTTTTTTTTTTAAATTTCTTTATTGATTAAGGTGTCACATGTTTATCCTCATCCCCCCATTCCCATCCCCCCCCCTCCCCACGCATGCCCCAACCCCCTGTTGAACTTAACCGTTGGATAGGCTCATATGCATGCACACAAGTCCTTTGGTTGAACTCTCCCCCTCCCCCCACCCTCCCCTATCCTCCCTCTGAGGCCCGATAGTCCGATCGATGCCTCCTTGCTTCTGGTTCTGTTCTTGTTCCTCAGTCTATGTTGTTCATCATTTCCCCTAGATGAGCGAGATCATATGTCACTAGATATATACTTATGAGAACTGAATATGAGACGAGCAATAATAGTTATGCTGACAGGCAGATGGATCAGTCTGTAGTGAGTTTCTTTCTGGACCAACAGTTCTTTTGAGACCCAATTTCAATGTCCACCTGTTCCTTATGTGTACATGTCAGCACTGACCCCTCAGCTCTGGATGGTGGACAAATGGTGGTAACGGAGGTCCGACTCCCTCTGGTTTGGTCTCGGCCGGACCCAGGGGCACGGCTTCACCCGGACTAAGGGGCACGTGGCCTCACCCGGGCCTAGGTGCACGAGGCCCCACCTGGATCCAGGGACACATGGTCTCACCCGGACCCAGGGACGCTTGGGCTCTCCCAGACCCAGGGGCACGTGGCCTCATCCGGGCCTAGGTGTACGAGGCCCCACCCGGATCCAGGGACACATGGTCTCATCCGGACCCAGGGACGCTTGACCTCTCCCAGACCCAGGGGCACGTGGCCTCACCCGGGCCTAGGTGCATGAGGCCTCACCCAGATCCAGGGACCCATGGTCTCACCCGGGCCTCTCCGATGCGCCCGGTGCGTGGCGGCGGGCTTGTCCGGCATCGCCGCGCCGGCCCCTGGGTCCGCAGCGGCGGCCGGTCGCCGAGCATGCGCACCCGGCCGCCCCCGGGGCACCGAGATTCCTGAAGGACTCGGAGGCCAGCAAGCGCGGAGTCCCCCACCCCACGTCTCACAGGGGCCCGTCTGTCCGTGCTCGGCAGCAAGTGGAGCTGCCCCCTCAGCCGGAGACCGCCCGGGGGACCGCACCGAGCACGCTCCAGGTCGCCACTGCGTCGCCCGAGCCGCAGTTCCCAAAGTGTGGTCCTTGGGTCATCTGCATCAGCATCATCCCGCATACCCCTCTTATTCTAGCTGCAGAGCATCCACTCAGCCAGCCCTACGGTGGTCTTGGGTGGTGTCTGCTCCGCTCTCCCGTCGCAGCCTCAAAGTTGTTGTGACAGGCAACATCGAGGCCTCCGCCCTATGCCTCCATCCCAGTCCTCCCTTGTATAGTTAAGTCTTGATTGTTGCTGGTGCCACCGGGAGGGCTCTCTTTGTCTATAAAGGAAGAGTTGCTGTGCAGGAGACACTCCTATGGGCCGGGTCTTGGTGCAGCAAGGCTTTGGCGCTCACTGAATCTGCCTGTTGGATGTGTCCCTTATGCGCGTGGTTGAAGTCTGGTGTTATTTCCCACAGACCACCAGATGCCCTCGTTTCTGGGTCCCCAATGGGGCGTAGATCAGCCACTGCCTTAGGCACTCAGCAGGGATTTCAGCAAGAACTGTAGTTTCCTCCTCCTGTCTGAGTGGCTCTGGAGCAGTCCGACTAGAACAGCAGTTCATCTGGTCCGCTGCCAGAGGGCAGGCCACCCACATGCATAAGCCGTTGCTTGGAGCGTAGGTGCGCCTGCAAGACTTGCGGGGCGGGTCTTCAAAACGTGCGGGGCGGGTCTCAGGGCATGACGGGTCCCAGGGCGGGGCGGGGTCTCAGGGCAGGGCGGGGTCTCAGGGCGCCAACAGGCCATGGTGCGGCGAGCCGCAATGGCTGCGAGTCTGCTCCTTCTGCCTTCCAAGTTTCTAAGTCCCCTTGTTCCGCGCTCTAGCGCAGCAAACACTGATTGCTGGGCGCACCTCCGCAAGAGTCCCGCCTCTCCCCGCAGGCATCTGGGTCTCCCGCGGGTCCCCAGAAGCTGGATTTCAGGGTGATGGAGAGCTAATCTCCCCTAGGTTTGGAACAAAAGCCCCTTTCCCCCGCCACCGGCCCGACCCACGCGCCTCCGCACCTCGTCCCCTCTGATTTCGCTGGTTTCCTCTTCCCTCTTAGCTGTAAATCTGCCGTTCAGCCATCTCTCCTGTAGTTCTGGGCTGCAGACGCTCTGTCCTCCAGTTGTGCCCCTGAAATTGCTGTGCGTGGCGCCGTTCGCAGTTCCTTTGTTTATCTTAGCCGCCTTCTTGATTCTCCTCCGTCAAAATGGCTAGAGGACTTGAATGTAAGATGAGAACTCCAATGAATCCTCCAAATCGGTGTTGGCAGCCTCCGGGGCCCCGAGGATCTCAGTGCGCAGCTCGGCCAGGTCGGTGGCGCGGATGAGCCCCTCCTGCACAAAGATGGTCTCTTCCTTCACCGAGAGCCGCTGCGCCGAGTCCGCGCCGCCGCCACAGCAGCCGCCGGGGCCCCCACGAGCCCATGGCCCCGGCTGCGGTACTGACTGAGAGGAGCAGCTGCCCGGTCTGGGGAGACGCGAGCAGCAGTCGCCACCCTCAGCAGTCCATGTTTCAGTTGTATTTCCGAAACTGCCATGCGAGGCAACAGATCAGCCTTTCACCTCCGCCGCCATCTTTTTCTCCATAATCTATTATTACTTCTGTCTGCTGTTTCTTTTTGCTATATTTAGGTTATGCATTCTAGGACAGAATAGTTCATAGATGATGTGTCATTTTCAGAGTATCCTATTTGGAGGTGCACCTTGGCCAACTGACCGTCATTAGTAATGTCAATTTTGATTACCCAGTCAGAGTGTTGTCCAATTTCTCTATTGTATAGTTGCTATTTCCCCCCATTGTAATTTAATAAGCCATCTGTGGAATACACTAAGACCATGCATATACCTTGTTTGCTCTTCAGCAAAAATTTCCTTCAGATTTATTATGTACATGCTTACATATTTCCACATTACACTGAGGGTTTTCAGTGAAATGCTGTATTCATAACTTACTTGGGTTAATTCAATTTTTCTCCCCATCCCCCTTCATTGTAGTTACAGTATTCATCTGAAACACATTAGGGATAAAAATTCTATAGTCACTTTAAGTTGCAAATATGGTCTTAATTCAATCATTGTAATAATTCATACTTCCAACCTTATTCAATGGTAAAACTTCTTATAATTTTCCTAATCTGCATTCTCTTGTAGATGGCACCCTCCTTTAGGAGAAGAGGGTACAGACATCTTTATTTTTCAGTTGTGCCATTCCTACTTTCTAGCTGCAATTACAGACCCTTCAGGAGATAAAGAGGGTGTTAAAGAAATAGAAGCAAGAAGACAAAGAAAAAGCCTAGTTTACCAGTACTGTTGTAATATGGATTTGCCCTCCTTGGGTTTGGTTGTGCTTAAAACTAACTTTGTCTGGGTCAGATGAATGTGTGTGTTGCAGAGACCCTCCGCCAATTGCTGATGGCCTTTTATTTGCAGTTACTTTTATAAAGTCAAACATGCTCTTCTAAGCTGTCATTTCCTTAACCTCGGAGGAATTTTTCAATGGTGGCGATCAGATTTTACCTCTATATTCTTAATTGTGCCTTTCTAAGTGTCCAGTAGGTATCTATCTCTATCTAGGTATCATCTATGTATCTATGTATCTATCTATCTATCTATCTATCTATCTATCATCTATCTATCTATTCTATCATCTATCTATTGCAAAAAACCCAGCTTATGCTATTCTGAGGACTCACAAGGTTAAGTTTGAAATCCATAGGGCAGGCCGTCAAGAAGGATAAGCTAGAAACTCTTGCTGAAGTCTACAAGTGGAATTTCTTCTTCCTTAGAGAAACCTCCATTTGCTCTTCAGGTCTTCCAACTGATTAGATGAAGCCTATTCAGATTATCAAGGACAATCTCTATTATTTAAAAGTCAGTTGATGGAAGGTGTTAATCACATGTACAAACTGCTTTCACAGCAACACCAGGATTAATTTTTGAATGACAGAGGACTATAGCCTAGCCAAATTAACACATTAATTAACATATTATCTATATACCAGTCATAAGCAGGTATTCTACAATATGCCTATTAGACCAGCTACATCAGAAAGTGAAAGTGCATTAGAAGAAAGAATGTTGAGTCTGGTCTTGGACATGTAGTATTTACAGTGTCCTTAAGTGACTGGCATAATATCTTAGTGGTTTTGTACAAAGGGCTTGTTCCAGATGATTTCTGAGGCTGCTTTCAGTTATAAAATAATTTCTATTATTATCATGCACAAAGGTAGTAGAGATGACTAACAAAAGGTAATTGTCATTGCAAAGAGAATAACCATGCAGAATTGACAATTTTCCCTCTTTATTGCCTGTCTCAAATGTAGCCACTTTCTCAGCACACTATAGGCCATAGACTAGTTTAGATGCTGCAGATACAAAGTGGAATGTGATTCAGTCCTGGACACAAAGAATCATGACTATAATCTAATGATAATTAGTAAATAAATAATTTCAGTCCAATATGATAACACTACGATTGAGATGTGTAGAGCACTGAGCAGTGGCATCTGAATTAGGATTCAGGAAAGTCTTCCTGGGGGAACTATACTTGGAACTGAAATTGAAGGTTAGAATTTAGATAAACTAAGAAGATGGCCACAGGGAGAGGTAGCTGCTGGGAAGTGGCAGTGGGGAGAGAGGGAGTTAAAGGAACTGCGATAAAGCTCTGCCATAGGCTGGTAAGGTGAACAGAAAAATTTGATGGGCTATTTCTTTTTCTTTTTTTTTTTTTTTTAGTTTTGTTTTGTTAATCCTAACCTGATGATATTTTTCCATTGACTTTTAGAGAGAGTGGGAGGGATAGAGAAAGAGAGAGAGGAACATGAATGTGAGAGGGACACATTGATTGGTTGCCTTCTCACACGCCCCAACCAGTGCCAGGGATTGAGCCTGCAACTGAGGTACATGCCCTTGACCTGAATCAAACTGGGACCTTTCAGCCAGCAGGCCGAAGCTCTTTCCACTGAGCCAAACCGGTTAGGCCTATTTAATTTCTTGAAAAGTGCTTTAGGTTTGCAGGAAAAAAGTTAATGCATGTGGAGGTAGTGGAGGACGTCATGTGTCTTGATCAAAGCCTGAGAGAGGAGAAGAAATTTCTAGATGTGTGATGGAGGGGAGGGCCATTGGGGATAGGCATAAAGGAGAATGGGGCATTCCAGGCAAAAAGTGGAACATAGCAGGTTTGGGGTGAGGACGAGAATAGATAATTAGTTTACTTTTGAGTATATTGTGTCAGTGTGTCTCTCTAAGGATTCATAGGTTTAGAGAGAAATAGCCTGATTAGATATAGACTAGGGCAAAATTCATAGTCATGTATTACTTGGCTATTAGTTCAAGGTAATTAGAAATATTCTAAAGTAATAGATGATTTGACCCTAGATTTATTCCTTTGGTCTCAAACAAGAAATTTATTAAGATCTCTTTGTTAATAGTGACAAAATTCTTCTGTTTTTCTCCATTGTTTTGGTCCCTCCCTCTTTCAGAGTTTCCTGGTTGTATTAATGTCCCCTTTGACAACAATCATGTTCCATTTTCTCAGCATATATAGCTTTTCAAATTGTTACCTGATCCGAGCAGTTTCAATAATTCTCATTTATTCTTCCCATTTTAAACAACGATTAGCAGCAGAGCTTTTACATTCTGCTACACCCACACATTATGAAATCTGTCTTTGAGAATGACATTTGTTTTCTTATATAAATCTTAAATTGTCCAAGGGCCCTTTGAATAAGAAGTTTATCTGCCCAGAACATATTACCATGTTATTTGTTTTCATTGGCAGAGCTATGAAACACCATCGACCAGCACAATTTCAGAGCATGGAGATAAAATAGATTAGAGATTTTGTGTGGTGAAGGGCTACATTGTATCCCCACCCCCCTTTCTCTCTCTCTCTCTCTCTCTCTCTCTCTCTCTCTCTCTCTCTCTCTTGCTCTTACCCAGTGAAGTAATGAAGAGCTCCACAGAAATGCTAGTACATGGGTCTCTCTTTAGTTTGTGCCCAACATGTTGAAACAATGTATGTGAATGCCTTAGTGTAAGTAATGCATCATATTAATGTGAAACTATACTTCTTTACATTGTATTAAAAAATATTTCAGGACTTGAACATAAACAAGATGGATTGGTTGGTTGGAAGCCTTTTTCGCAATATAAATGTATTTGTCCAAATTTAGCATTAACAAAACTTTCACTATAACTTTTTTCTTCATTTTTTCCCTCCTCACCTCCTTCTCTCTCTATCCCTCCCTCCCTCCCTCCCTCCCTCCCTCCCTCCCTCCCTCCCTCCCTCCCTCCCTTCTTTCCTTCCTTCCTTCCTTCCTTCCTTCCTTCCTTCCTTCCTTCCTTCCTTCCTTCCATTAGTTCAATGACAACATCTCTCCCCTTCCTTTTACAATGTCTATTATTATTTTATTTTAAGAATATACTTTATTCTTAAACACACAATTTTGAACTATTGGGGTGTTGCTCTCACTGAAACAGGGAATTAACAGACCATGGCAAAATACACACAATATAAAAATAAATATCATTCTCTTTTCCAGTACTTTCCAGGAAAGTTCATATGGCTTTTACAGTAGGAGCAAAGAATTCTTGACCCTGTGTGCCACAGTTGGGATGGACACTTGGCCTGGGGTCCCAGGTACAATGTCCATTTAACTTAACTTTTGTATTTAAAGTTGTAAAGATAAAAAAAATACTACAACTAATTAATCACTCTTGAGTACTTATTATGGATCAGCATGTTTCCATGTATTTTACATGTATTAACATTTAAATTTCACAACAGTTGTTTGAGATAAATGCTGTTACCACTCCCATTTTACAGGTGAGGAAACTGAGTCTAAAGAAGGCCAATCATTGCCCATGTCCACATGGGGATTAAGAAACAGAAGATCTAAACCCATATTCTTAATCATGTCCTCACTGTTTCACCTAATAAAACCTAGCAGGAAAAGTGACAGGCACTAGAATAAATAAAAATAAGATAGAATGGAGAAAGTGCCATGAGAGATATTAGTACAAAGTGCTACTGGAGTTCTGAGGACAGAAAAGCTGTGGGGATATTGGCAGTCTTCATGGTTGACCAATGGGAGCATTTGTTGAGAGAAAGGTAGAGAGCATAGTTTAGCAGGAGGGAATGGTTTGAATTATTTCATTTGTGTCATTGAGAACATAAAGTGGAACAGTCAGTCCAAGCCATGGAGGCCCAGCCATGTCCTGTGAGGCTTTAAATACCAACAGAGATGTTGGTATTTAACAGGTCAGGTGGAAGGAAAACATCTAAAGGTTTTGAGCAGGATAGTGACACAATCAATGTAGTGATTTATGAAAAATCATGCATTAACATGCTGTAGACTGGAGTAGCCTGGAAAACTTCAGATTCTGGGAGACTAGTTAAAAGTTTGGTAAGAGAGATTAAAGGCTTCACTTCAAGTATTGGTTTGGAAGTGGAAAGAGGAGAAATATAGGATGAATAAGAGGCCCTATAGATGCATATGAGGACTTGGTAACTGTCTGAAGGAATTGTTAGTGAGGTATCCATGGTTTCCAAGAGGGCACTGTAACTTTGGGAGAATGGTGATTGCATTATCTTGCATAGGAAGCAGCAGAGAGAGCATGTCTGGGGGGAGCAGAGTGGAGAAGTGTTCACGCTTCCATCTGGAAGTAGCTAAAGAGATGTTCCACTGTTAATAGGAAATAAATGTGTAAAATCGAGGACAAGGACTTTTAAAGAGCCCCTCAGTACTTGGCCCAGATTATTTTCCATTTCTTTTCTTTCTCCTCCCTTTCCCCTTTCACATTTGGCCTGTCTGACACTTGGAAAGTTTCCCAATGCTGGAAGCAAATGCTCACCATTTATATCTTCCTTCCAGTTTCTTTCCATTGTTATAATCAAATTCATGAAATTATACATCTTAGTTGCTTATGCCTACATGGTGCCAAACCTTTGGTAATATGAATTGGTGCTGACTTTTAACAAAAAAACGAAAGCAAAACCAAAAGCAAAGCCAGAGCGAAACAGAACAAATAAATATACAGTCTTTAAGCTAGAGAAACATTGAAGCCATGCAGAAATAAACCTTGGAACAAGCAAGCAGAAAGTGCCTCAGAAACAATGCTGCCTGCATTTGTTTCCATGGATTTTATCTCAGGCTCTGCCAATGAAAACCCATGAGGAGGACTTTTGTGATTACTTACAGGGTCTGTGGTCAAGAGATTAGATTGGATAAAATAAAACCTGTAAGGAAGAGCAGAAAAGTTTGGTTTTCTAAACTAGGCAAATAAAGTTTCTTTACTCTGAAGAAATTTCACAGTGAGTTAGTCAAACATTGCTTTGAAGGTTATATCCAGAATACAAGTTCAAGATGCTTGTGAATAGTTCTATTATATTATACGAGGGGCCCAATGCACAAATTCGTGCACCTTGAAAGGAACTGTGGGCTGAGAGGCTGCAGTGGGCACAGGGGTGGGTCTCAGCACATCCTCCGTGCACCCTCCCACTGCAGCCCCTGGTCCCTATCTTCCGGCAGCCCTGCTCCCACCACTGCTGCTCCTACCACCACTGCTTCCGCACGCTGACGGCGCCAGCCCCACTTGCACCCACTGACAGCGCGGAGTGATTGGGGCCAGCGCCAGCAGTGGGTGCAAGTGGAGCCAGGGCCGTCAGCAAGTGCGAGCAGAGGCTGCTGCCCCGATCACCCCTCAGGAGCAGGGGGAGGTGGAGAAGCCCTCAGGGGCAATTGGGACCTGCAGCTGCCACTCACACCCACTGACAGTGCCAAGCGATTGGGACTGGTGCTGGGCGCCAACAGAGGGTGTGAGCAGTGGCTCCAGTGCCAGCAGCAGGTGCAAGCATGGCCGGCACCGGCAGTAGGTACAAGCACTGGGAGGGGCTGTGGTGTGTGGGAGCAAAGAATTTTCAGTAACCACCAGAGACTCACCCTGATGATAGGGCCCAGTGCCCTGCGTTGGTCTGGTGCCCCCGCTCGTGTGTTCCACCATTCCACCGCAGCCGATGCCTGCTGTGTTCTGTGCGCACCCCCTGGTGATTAGCGCACGTCATAGCAACTGGTTGTTCAGTTGTTCTACCATTCAGTCTATTTGCATATTAGCCTTTTATTATATAGGACTAGAGGCCCGGTGCATGAAATTTGTGCACAAGAGGGGGGAGTCCCTCAGCCTGGCCTGCACCCTCCTGAAATCCGGGACCCCTCAGGGGATGTCCAACTGCTGGTTTAGGTCCCATTCCGGATCCCTGCGAATCGGGCCTAAACCAGTAGTTGGAAATCCCTCTCGCAATCCAGGACCTCTGGCCCCTAACCACTTGCCTGCCTTCCTGATTGCCTCTAACCCCTCTTCCTGCCTGCCTGAACTCCCCTAACCACTCTGCCTGCCTGCCTGATTGCCCCTAACCACTCTGCCTGCCAGATTGCCCCTAACAGCCTCTGCCTGCCTGATTGCCCCTAACAGCCTCTGCCTGCCTCCTTGATTGCCCCTAACTGCTCACCTGCCTGTCTGATCGCCCCTAACAGCTTGCTGGAAGACTGCTGGTGAGGGGAGGGGCCATGGTTGTTCTGGTCTCTGGTCCTTCCACCATTTTGGTTGTTGGGCTTTTATTACATAGGATTCTCTAATCTCATTAGCTGTCAGGTAATGGCTTTAATAGAAGGAAACATTTCATTTTTTAATTTTTAATTCTCTCAATCTTCAATTAGTTTATGAGTTTTTTTAGCAAAATTATTTCCTGGCAAAGATTTAATTATTAATCATAATTAGCAAACAAATTTACAGTCAAGTTACTTTCTCAATTAATGGTATTCATTTAGATATCAGTTGAGACAGCACCAGTCATTTTGTCTGTTTTTCCCCAAATGTACTTTAGTTAGAACTAATTCTGTTCCCTCTGCAATTCTCTCTGATGCCTTGCCAATTGCCTATTTACCATGTGCTTCTGTCCCACTACCATCCCAACCCATTATTCATCTGCTCTTATTTGTGTGCCCTCATAGCAAGTGTCTTTATAAATGTCCAAACTTCTGAATTCACTCCTGGCACCCTCTGCAGACCTCTGGGATGAGTACTCTGTCTTTAATCATATCCCCTATCTTCCCCTAATAATGCTTCTACTTTCCAAAATCTGGGTAGACCTCCATGACCTCTTTTCTCCTCTGGATGGGTTAGGCATGAGCTCTCCTAGCCGCTTGTGCTTAGGAATCTTAGCACTTATTGTAAGACTAGAGGCCCAGTGCACAAATTCATGCACAGGTGGGGTCCAGCTGACCCGCCCCAATGGGAGCCCATTATGCCGAGCTGGCAGGGGGGAGGGGCCGTGGGTGGTTGGACAGCTGGCCCAGCTCCAAATCGAGGTGTTGGGGGCCCATCTGGGGCCAGGTTGGCCGGGGGAGGAGGGCTAATCGGGGCCCGAATCAGGCTGGTTGGCTGCCGCAGTGCGTGTCATAGCCACCGGTTGTTCTGGTCGTTCCGCCATTCTGGTCGCTGGGCGTTTATATATATAGATTGAATGCAGAGGCTGTCATTTGTTTTTTATCTTTAGGGCTTTACATTGTTTTCAGCAAACAATTGGTTCCTCAATAAAGATCAGTGGAATGGGGGGAATAAAAAGGAACCACAAGGAACCATTTATTTGTATTTGTTAAAAAATGTGTTTTAGAAAATAGACTCAGATATTGTTATTGAGATAGTTATAAGTTAACTTAATATTCAGCCTTTTCTCAAATCTTTCTTTTTTTTCCATTTATTTTATTTTTATTTTTATTTAATAAATCTTTACTGTTCAGATTATTACAATTGTTCCTCTTCCCCCCCCCGATAGCTCCCCTCCACCAGGTTCCTACCCCACCCTCTACCCTTACCTCCCTGCCACTGTCCTCATCCATAGATGTACGCTTTTTGTCCAGTCTCTTCCCATACACCCCACTCCCTTCCCCCAGAGAATTGTCAGTCCACTCCCTTTCTATGCCCCTGATTCTTTTATATTCACCAGTTAATACTGTTCATCAGATTTTTTTATTCCATTGGTTTTTAGATTCACTTGTTGATAGATACATATATGTTGTTCATAATTTTTACCTTTATCTTTTTCTTCTTCTTCCTCTTCTTAAAGAATACCTTTCAGCATCCTATCTAATAAAAGAGTAATATGCAAATTGACTATCACTCCAAGACACAAGATGGCCACCTCCATGTGGTCAAAGATGGCTTCCCCCATGTGGACACAAGATGGCCACCACAAGAAGGCTGACAGGGGAGGGCAGTTGTGGGCAGTTAGGGGTGACCAGGCTGACAGAGGAGTGCAGTTGGGGGAGACCAGGCCAGCAAGGGAGGGCAGTTGGGGGGGACCCAGGCCTGCAGGGGAGGGCAGTTGGGAGGGCCAGGCCTGCAGGAGAGGGTAGTTGGGGGGGGCCAGGCCAGTAAAGGAGGGCAGTTGGGGGGACCCAGGCCTGCAGGGGAGGGCAGTTGCAGGGGAGGGCAGTTAGGGGGGGCCAGGCCTGCAGGGGAGGGTAGTTGGGGGGCAGGCCTGCAGGAGAGGGCAGTTAGGGGGGATCAGGCCTGCAGGGAAGGGCAGTTGGTGGGGAACCAGGCCTGCAGGGGAGGGCAGTTGTAGGCAATCAGGCCAGCAGGGAGAGCAGTTAGGGTTGACCAGGCCAGCAGAGGAGGGCAGTTGGAGGAGATCAGGCCAGCAGGGGAGGGCAGTTGGGAGGGGGTAGGCCTACAGGGGAGGGCAGTTAGGGGTGATCAGGACAGCAGGGGAGGACAGTTAGGGGTTACCGGGCCAGGAGGGGAGGGCAGTTTGGTGGGACCAGGCCTACAGGGTAGGACATTTGGGGGGGACCCAGGCTTGCAGGGGAGCGCAGTTGGGGGGGGGGGGTGGACCAGGCCTACAGGGGAGGACAGTTGGGAGGAACCCAGGCCTACAGGGGAGGGCAGTTAGGATGACCGGGCCAGCAGGGGAGGGCAGTTGGGGGCAACCAGGCCTGCAGCGGAGGACATTTAGGGGTGACCAGACTGGCAGGGGAGGGCAGATAGGAGTGACCAGGCCAGCAGGGGAAATCAGTTTGGGGCAATCAGGCCGGCCGGGGAGCAGGCTGGGCTGAGGGACACCCCCCGGCCCCATGCATGAATTTTGTGCACCGGGCCTCTAGTTTCATATAATACTGGTTTGGTGGTGATGAACCCCTTTAGCTTTTTCTTATCTGTGAAGCTCTTTATCTGACCTTCCATTCTGAATAACTTTGCTGGGTAGAGTAGTCTTGGTTGTAGTTTCTTGCTATTCATCACTTTGAATATTTCTTGCCATTCCCATCTGGCCTGCATAGTTTCTGTTGAGAAATCAGCTGACAATTGTATGGGTGCTCCCTTGTAGGTAACTGTTTTTCTCTTGCTGCTTTTAATATTCTCTCTGTCTTTTGCTCTTGGCATTTTAATTATGATGTGTCTTGGTGTGGTCCTCTTTGGATTCCTTTTGTTTGGGTTCTGTGTGCTTCCTGGACTTGTAAGTCTATTTCTTTCACCAGGTGGGGGAAGTTTTCAGACACTATTTCTTCAAATAGGTTTTCAGTATCTTGCTCTCTTTCTTCTTCTGGCACCCCCATAATTCTGATGTTGGTACGCTTGAAGTTGTCACAGAGGCTCGTTACACTATCTTCAACTTTTTGGATTCTTTTTTTTTGCTTTTCCGGTTGGGTGTTTTTTGCTTCTTTGTATTCCAAATCTTTGACTTGATTCTTATGATCCTCTAGTCTGCTTTTAGGTCTCTGTATAATATTTTTTATTTCAGTCAGTGTATGCTTAATTTCTAGTTGATCCTTTTTCATATCCTCAAGGGTCTCATTAAATTTATCGGCCTTTTCTAGGAAATTCATGAAAAACCTTGTAATTGTGGTTTTGAACTCTATATCCATTCGTTTGCTTTCCTCCATTTCCTTCATTTGTGACCTGCCTCTTTGTCTCGCATTTTAGCTGCTTCCCTGAGTTGATGGAGTGTCTTTGTATGCTAGGTGTCCTAGCAGGGCTCAGTGGCTCAGCCTCCCCAGTTACCTGAGAAGGACACTCTTGGTGTACCCTTTGTGGGATGTGTGTGCAATCTTGTTATAGTTAATCCTAGATTGTTGTTAGTATCACTGGGGGGAGTTGACCTCAAGGCCAATTGGCTGTGAGGATCAGCTGTCTCCCCACTGGGAGAGCTTCTGTGCTCAGCTTGGATGGGGCAGATTCTCAGGGTGGAGCAGACAGCCTTGGTTTCTCGTCAGCCCCGCCCTAAGAGGCCCCTGTGTGTCAGTGTCCTGCGGCAATGGCTGCATGCACCTCTGAGAGAAGGCTACTCTCGAGTTTTGCCCGCTGCCAGATAGTTCAGTTTCTCCCCAAATGAGTCTGGGTACCCAAAGTCTCACCCGGAACTGGATTTCAGTGCAGTCTGGAGGTTTTGTTTCCCTCCCTAACAAGAAAGCTAGCCGCGTGCTTGCTGCCTGCCCTCTCTGTGCGCCGCGAGTAAGCCAGCTGTGTATTCAGCTGCCCGACCTTTCCGTGCATGCGGGTCTCCACACCTCTGTCCTTCACAGCTCCTCTGAGTCTCAGTGTCCTTTTCTCTTTCCTTCTAGTTGTAGGATTTCCACTCAGCCAGCTTTCTGGTGGTTCTGGACGATGTCCACTCTGTCTTCCAGTTGCAGTTTTGAAATTGTTGTGCGAGGCAGCAGTATAGGTGTTTAACTATACTGCCATCTTGGTTTCTCCTCAACTCTCCTTTCTAATGCTTCTTTCTACAACACCAGTCCACCTTCTGGTCTGCACATTGCTGAAGTTTACACTGGGACAGGGGTAGTTATTTGGGGTTAGTGTGTATTAGAATATTCATATTTTAGCTGCAATCTCCAGCTCCCCAGACACTCTTGGTTAGAGTTTAGCATATGTTAATGCCTAAGGGAACCCAGGTTCCTCTCCAGGCTCATTACTTTCCATTTTCCTCTTCACTCCCTATGCT
The DNA here is from genome assembly GCF_027574615.1 of Eptesicus fuscus. Taxonomy (NCBI): domain Eukaryota; kingdom Metazoa; phylum Chordata; class Mammalia; order Chiroptera; family Vespertilionidae; genus Eptesicus; species Eptesicus fuscus. The sequence continues at coordinate 68,988,327 of NC_072479.1, read as the reverse complement.
TTAGCCTCACTGACTTCCACTTACTTTTGTATGTACAGCCATGCCTTTTTCTAGCCTAAGAATATGCTATCTTTTCCAGAATATGCCATCTTCCTCCTGCTCACATTGCTAACTTCTACTCATCTTTAAGGCCTCCACTTGAATATTACTTTTGCCTGGGAGACTTTTAAGTCTTCTGGGTTAGATAAACTTTTGTCCCCCCACGTGCTGCCATAGCATTTTGCTCCTCCTGTCCTAATCCTGGCACAGGCAGCATAGCATATTAGGGACTAAACTTGAGCCAGAATAACTGGGTGCTAACCCGTCTTGCTTATTACTAGCTGTGTAACTTGGGCAAATTTTATTGAACTTCTCTATGCTTCAGTTTTCTCATCTGTAAAATGGAAGTAATAGTGCTTATCACATATGGGTTTTTAGAAAATCAAATTAGCTAATACATTTAAAGGATTCAGAATAGTGCTTGACATGTAATATACTAGTATAATACTAGAGGCCCAGTGCACGAGATTCCTGCACTGGAGGAGGTGGGGGGAATCCCTCAGCCCGGCCTGGGCCCTCTCTCAGTCCAGGACCCCTCTGGGGATGTCCCAGGGGGATCGAGCCAAAGCCGGAAGTCAGACATCCCTCTTGCAGTCTGGGACCCCTTGCTCCTTACTGCCGCCTGCAGTGGAGATGGGAGATGCTCCTGCCACTGCCACTGCACTCGCCAGCCATGAGCCCAGCTTCTGGCTGAGCAGTGCTTGCCTGTGGGAGCGCACTGACCACCAGGGGGCAGCTCCTGTGTTGAGCATCTGCCCCCTGGTGCTCAGTGCACATCATAGAGACTGGTCATTCCACTGTTCAATTGATTTGCATATTGGGCTTTTATTATATATGACATATTAATAAAAATATATTATTTAAAATATATAGTATAAATAAAAATGTTATTTTAATATGTAGATACTAGAGGTCCAGTGCATGAAATTCGTGCATGGTGCGGGGGGGTGTCCCTCAGCCCAGCCTGTACCCTCTCCAATCTGGGACCCCTTGAGGGACGTCCAACTGCAGGTTGTCCGACTGCCCGTTTAGGCCCGAGATTGGACATCCCTCTCACAATCCATGACTGCTGGTTCCCAACTGCTCGCCTGCCTGCCTTCCTGAATGCCCCTAACAGCTTCTCCCTAACCACTCCCCTGCCAGCCTGATTGATGCCTAACTGCTCCCCTGCCAGCCTGTTTGCCCCTAACTGCCCTCCCCTGCAGGCCTGGTCATCCCTAACTGCTCTCCCCTGCAGGCCTCATCACCCCTAACTGCCCTCCACTGCAGGCCTAGTTCCTCCCAACTGCTCTCCCCTGCAGGCCTGGGTCCCGCCCAACTGCCCTTCCCTGCAGGCTTGATCACCCCCAACTTCCCTCCCTTGCTGGCCTGGTCATCCCTAACTGCCCTCCCCTGCAGGCTTGATCGCCCCCAACTGCCCTCCCTTGCAGGCCTGGTCCCTCCCAACGGCCCTCCCCTGCTTGCCTGATCGCCCACACCTGCCCTCCCTTGCAGGCCTGGTCCCTCCCAGCTGCCCTCCCCTGCTGGCCATCTTGTGATGGCCATCTTGTGTCCACATGGGGGCAGCCATCTTGTGTATTGGAATGATGGTCAATCTGCATATTACTCTTTTATTAGATAGGATAGAGGCCTGGTGCATGGGTGGAGGCCAGCTGGTTTGCCCTGAAGAGTGTCCCGGATCAGGATGGGGGTTCCCTTGGGGCATGAGGCAGCCTGGGTGAGGGGCCTGTGGTGGTTTTCAGGCCGGCCACACCCCCCGGCGACCCAAGAGGAGGCCCTGTTATCTGGGATTTATTTATCTTCTACAATTGAAACTTTGTAGCCTGGAGCGGAGCCAAGTCTCCTGTTCCCTCCTTGGCGACAGTCATTTCTGTTGGGATTTATTTATCTTCTATAATTGAAACTTTGTAGCCTTAAGGGGAGGCCAAGACAAGCCAGGGCTGCAGAAGCTTGGCTTCCTCCATCGCCGGGGAAACCCTAGCCTCCTGCTCTCTCCAGCTCCATGGCTGCTGCCATTTTTGTTGGGAGTTATTTCTCTTCTATAATTGAAACTTTGTAGCCTTGAGTGGAGGCCTGGGCCTGCCAGGGTGTGTGGAAAGCTTGGCTTTCTCCATCACTGGGGAAACCCAAGCCTCCCTCCTGCTTGGTGGCTGCAGCCATCTTGGTCGTGGTTAATATGCATACTCGCTCCTGATTGGCTGGTGGGCGTGGCTTGTGGGCATGGCTTGTTGGTGTAGCGGAGTGATAGTTAATTTGCATATTACTCTTTTATTAGATAGGATTACTTACATTATGGGATGTCGTATGTACATAAACATATATATTTACATTTATTGTTTTTATAATTATCTTTTTTCCCACAGGGAATGAGTTTTTATAATAACAGTTTAAGGACTGTGACTATTTTTCTCACTATTTTATAGTTAAAAACTTGTGCAATACAAATAGATAAATGACCTCCACAGTTGCTAGAACCTAAATTCAGCTGCTAGCAGGGCTTAAGCGTAGATCCTGCCAGTGGGAGGTGTTCTGTCTGAGAATGGGAGGTGAAAATGAGTTAGAACTTTTATGAGCTTTTGCAGTTGTGGAGGCAAATAACCTGGGCATCCTTCTTAGGAGTATTCCCCTGTAGCAGCAGGAAATAAAGGCAGACTTCTGCTTGGCTGCAAGTCAATGGTGGCTACATCAGTGCCCTCTCCTGTGGTGCTGACAGTAGTTTCCTGCAATTCCTGGTTTCTGTAGAATATGCCTATTCCTTCCCTGGCCATTCACCCCACCCCATCCCACCCCATTTTTGTTCCTATTTCCCTCAAAATTTTTTGTAACTGACTTATAAGAAGACTACCATCTTGTATTGAAATGCCTAGAATGGTGTCTGCTTTGTCTAGCTGAATCCTGACTAACATATTATTACAGGAAATTACATAGATGTTACCTAGAATTTTTAAAAGCAGCCATATTAATGTGTTGTATTCACTCCCAATGAAGGAACTATATGTTCTTTTACTAAACATTCACAGGGGGGTAAGAAATTTTATTTATTCAATAATATTTATTAAAAAGGCACCCCATCCCAGACACTAGTGTATATTATGATGGAATCATATGTAATTTTTTTGGTATATGAGCACTTCATTTCAGGTTATTCTGTATTATATCATAAACATAACACCCCATATATCTTTATCAATAATCCCATACAATTGTAAGATCACTGTGAAGTTTACTTATGTGAAGGCATTCTATATTTCTATGTAATGGAATATATTCCTCTCTCCTTTTCTGTATTTTCACCTACAATGTCATACTGCCCAAGCTGATGGGCATATTAGAAACTTTTTTTCAGAAAAATTACCTACATTTCTCATATGATGAAATAGCAATATTTTATGGTGGCAATGTACCAGCTTTGTTACTGCATTATTGGAATATTATGTTCTTGGAAACTGGTAGCTTGTATTACCAGCAGTTAATTTAAGTCTATCAATATGTTAGGAACTTCTCTTTCCTTACAAAACTAACACAACTAAATATTATTGCTGTCTTCCTTTGAAAGACACTTTCCCATTAAATCAACCTGAATATCTCCTCTGAGTTCTAAAGAAAAAGTCTGCCTCTTGTTAAGTAGCTAATTTTCATTCTTGTCTCCACTTTTTTCCAGCTTATTAAGTCAGCTTCTTGCTGTCTTGCCCTTAAAACTAACAGGATGGCTCCCACCTATATGCCACCTTCCTGGAAAATGCTATGCAGAAATTTCAATTCTTCTGCATGAGAAAAACAACAGTAATGACTCACAAACTCTAAGAGAAGTTTTAACCCAGCACTGACCTGAAAGTGAGGAAACTGAATTACCATCTTATATTTACTCCTTACTACACCTATAAGATCTTCACCCAGTAACCTCACTGAGCCTCACTTCCCTCATTTATAAAAAGCAGGTTTGAACTGGATTGTTCCTAATGTCCCCTAGGGCTCTATACTTCACTTTGTGTGACTTGACTTTAGTTTTGCCATGATGTAGGTATGGTAACTCCACAATATCATCAAAGACTCAGGCTCCTTCTAGTTTATCTATCAACATCCATGTAAGTGCAATATTCGATACAGGATGAAGGAGAAAGAGAAAAGGCAAAGGCAAAGACGGGAATATAGATTTTTACAATATTGATGCCTCAAATACAATTGGGATTCTGTTTGTAAGGAAAAGTACAGAATGGATATTGAATAGGCTTTCACATGGGACTAAAAATTCCATCCTGTTCTTCAAATATTTATTCAGTGAGCAAATCTTTATTGAGGGCCTTCTTTGTGCTAGGCATTCTCTTTAGGTACTGAGCATTTCATGGTAACAACAGACATCACTTTTATTTCATAGAGCTTAGTAGAAGCTATTGGAATTAGTAGGAGAGCTATCATTAAAAACAAAGTAAAAATAAATATAAACTACACCTTAAGATATGTGATCTGATGGAAAATAATTCATCATTATAAGATGGCAACATATCTATCAAATTATGATCAGAGGGTCAGATATCTTTAGAGAAAGTGAGACTTAAATAGAAGTTGGATTCTCAGAGTAAAAGATTGGGTGGGTGAGAAGAATCTTCAAAAAGAGGGAAGAATGCCGAAACCTGTTTGGCTCAGTGGATAGAGCGTCGGTCTGCAGACTGAAAGGCCCCAGGTTCGATTCCGGTCAAGGGCATGTACCTTGGTTGGGGGCACATCCCTGGTATGTGCAAGAGGCAGCTGGTCAATGTTTCTCTCTCATCGATGTTTCTAGCTTTCTATCCCTCTCCCTTCCTCTCTGTAAAAAATCAATAAAATATATTTAAAAAAAAAAAAGAGGGAAGAGTGTGAACTTATATCATTTATAATTTTAATCATTCACTAAATTAAAGTAGAAGGAATAACGTGATTAGGATAAGTGGAAGCTAGAAAAAAAAACACAAATGATGACTGAGAACATGTAAAAGAAATATTTAATATATTTTATGACTGGGTTTAAAAAATGATTGTCAATAGAATTTTAGGTAACAAGGATGTTGTGCTGTAGGGCAAGTGACAGAAAACTATAGCCAGGAGACTACATCCAGCCTACTGCCTGTATTCGTACAGCTCTGAAATAAGAACAGTTATTACATTTTTAAATGATTATACTCTAATGGTTATATAAGTATCTATATAACATCCTTGATTTTGCTTCTTATCTTGCAAAGTCTAAAATATTTATTCTTTAACACTTTACAGAAATAAAAGTTGCTGATCCCACTTTAGGGAATAGATTCAGTTTGGGCTCATATTGGGCTAGAATTTTGAAAAAAAAAAACAAAAACAGAATTTGGGGAACAAAATAACAAAGGTAAAATCTGTTCAGAGTCATGCATTTAGAACTTTCCTTTAATATGATCTATGTACCTATGAAATGTATATGTGAAATGTGATAATCTTGTTATTATATAACTAGAGGCCCGTTGCACAAAGATTCGTGCAATAGGCCTTCCTTCCCCTAGCTGCTGGCACCAGTTTTCCTCAGGCACCCGGGACCCAGGCCTTCACTCTGGCCGCCGCTTTCTGTCTTCACTCCAGCCAGAGCCTTCAGTGTGTGTTCTGGCCAGAGCCTTCAGTCTTCTCTGCTCCGGCTGGAACACCGCTCTTGTAGCAACCTCCATCCCCCGCGCCCCCCTCATAGCAGGTGTCCCGCCCCACCCAGCTGCTCTGTGCCTGCATATGCAAATTAATCTGCCATCTTTGTTGGGTTAATTTGCATACTCACTCCTGATTGGCTGGTGGGCATCGTGGAGGTATGGTCAATTTGCATGTTTCTCTTTTATTAGTGTAAATAGTCAGTAAGGGGCTCTATATTGCTTGAAATGAAACCCTGAATTATAGCGAGAAGGAAGGGGTTCTTTTACTCTTTCAGATACAACTGTATGGTTTTGATACCGGAAACAGCAATCAGGAATTCTCCCTAGGATCCTGTCTCATGGAATAGAAGAATGAAGCCATGGATCAGAGGAATTCAAACAAGGCAAGAGTTTATTGCAAGCAAACACAGGCTCCCCACTTGGGGAGAAGATCCAAATGGATTGCCACCAAAGCAATCTGCTCTTCTCTTTATATCTGCTAAAGGCCCTCTCTTTGTCTATCTGTGCTGCTCTCTGATTGGTTCCTGGACTTTTGGCAACATTTTATGTTTCACTTGCAAGAAAAACATCCTTGTCTCAAAATACCCTGTTTTTCTGGTATCCCGTTTTCCTGCAAAACATTTTGTGGTTTCAGTTAGCTCCACAATTCTTCCTCTTCCAATTCTTTCCCTGTCTGCTTAATCCTGCTTCTAACTTTTCTCAGTGTTATCTGCCTCTGTGCACTTTGAAGCCAATCCAAAGACCTTAAAGGAAAAGGAAATAGAAACGTCTATAGAGGTGGAGGGGTGACATTGTATTCGAATACATAGTATAACATGACAATATGCAGCATCAAAGCTCATGGGGAAAAAAACAACTTGAATTAATAAACTCTCATTTCAAAGCAAAGTAAAAAGAAATTTTACAAGTGTGAATTCATGAGCTTTGAACGAAAAAAGAAATTTTTTTAATTTTTTTTTTTTTGGTATGCCACAACATCATCATGACTATTTTTTGATGTCTAGAGTTTGGTCTTCCATACTCTTCTTTAAATAGACTTAAGAACTTTTTAGAAACTAGATGATTCTATATTTTGAATAGGAATATTCTTCATAAGCCTACAACATCTTATCATTGTCAAAAACAAGAATGCTTTCATAATTGCTTTTGGGTGGTGCGTGAAGGGATAAATATGCAAGTCTGAGGATAAACTGCTAGTACATAGGTAATGACACATTGAACAGCACAAGAAAAAAAACCGTTATTAAATTAGAACTTGTTTTGTAAGATGTCCACATTGATACTTAAATAAGACAAATATTGATTGTATTAGAGAAAAGCTCATCAAGAACTGTGAAGGCTCTGAGATTGTATCCCTTTGCAAGTTAAATTAGTCTACCACAGTTTCCCAGGTGCTGGCTGAAGACAAAGTACTAGCTCAGAGACAAAGGACTTTATTACTCCTGCCACAGCAGGCAGCATGGTTTTCATGTTTGCATTGGCTCCCTTTTACTCCAAGTGCCCTGGGGGCAATGCAGAGGCAGGCCCAGGTGAATGCTGCCCACACCGTGTGTTTGTGCTACAGCTGAGCAACTCCAAGATTAGGAAACTCTAATCCTTTAAAAGGTCTGCTAGCAAACCCACCCAACTTTCCCACAGAGGGAGACATTAATTATCTTGGTCAGGAAAGAAATCTGTCCTCTGTCCCACACAGCTACCTCTATCTTCCACATCTGTTTGCTATACAATTATCATTACAAGATACTTCTGAACAATAACTCAGACAAGACATGTAAAAATGTCATGGAGAATTTCCAAACAGGGTTGGGTAGATCATTTGGCATGGGATCAGGTAGGAGAGTACGAAGCACCATGAGAATGGCAAAGTGAGCTATTGTACTTGGTGGAATCATTACTGTCACTCTGCATGGCTGTTAACATTTGAAGCTCTACAGCTGCCATGAATACCCAGGACTGGGGAAGTCGGCACCTCCTGAGGGCACTTGCTTTTGCTTTTAGCTCTGTTTAATCATCACCATAATTTCCATATTCTTTATTATCAACATGACTTTATATGCCCTGATTGTATCTATAGCCTTGTCTTATAATTATTCACAGGATAATCCTATTGTGCTACACTACACTCTTCAATTTGTAGTTTTATGCGTATTTATTGCTATTTTATACCTGCATTCCAATTAAAAATATGATATTAATGTAGTGATATTGTAATAAATCTGTTTTCCTATTCTCCTTTTTACACCCTTAAGGCAAATATAATAAACTAGTGGCCTGGTGAATGAAATTAGTGCACGGAGGGGGGGGGGGGCGGTGTCCCTCAGCCGGGCCTGCACCCTCTCCAATCTGGGACCCCTCCGGGGAACATGGACTATTTGGATTTTGTATTCCACATGGTCCATGTACCATATTTGATTTTACAATTTGAAAAAGTCGAGGACACTGGTCTTCATCCAGAATTTCTGCCTTAACTATACGGTCAATGTCATCTTCTGTTCGTAATTTGGATTCACTATCTAATATCAATAATATGTGAGTGTGAGGCAGTCCGCGTTTCTAAAATTCAATGACATGAATTTTAGCTATTACTTTGCCAAATAAATGGAATTTACATATATCATTTAAAAGAGCATTCAGCTTAATATTAAAAACTCTGGCTACCAAGTCAGGTCTGTTTTCAACTTTTTGCCAGCGTTGTAAATTGTTTGTAATATCTGCCCATTTGGGGTTGTATGTCATGGTTATGAATAAATCGGGTTTGCCACACTTTGTTACAATTGCCATAGCATCCTGATATTGCTGCTGCATATTTCTGGGACTACCCTCAAAAGATGATGGAACTACTATCATTTTACCAATTGGCACATTGTCATTTTCATATCTAGATGTGAGATAATCCATCAAACCACTATATTTTTCAACTCTCAACTTAATGAAATTTATCCGATTGGCCTCCATTTTTTAATGACTCCACAATAAACTGTTAACCTTTTGCACTCGGATGTCGAGTGTGACTCGACACGGTTAGCATCGGTAGCAGCTCGAGAAAAAAGCAAGCAAGTGCAAAGGGTTAATTTTCTTGCATTTAAAATAGGATTGAACATGTCCTGCACAGAGAGATGAAATCCATAATACTGCATTTGTGTGACTCGTGTCCTTACATTTCGTCTAGTATTATTGTCAATTACACTGTTGTCTCTGAGTCTTAATGCAATATCTGTTCCCCAGCCTTTTTCACCATGTGGAAAAAGAATAGGATATGTCATTGCATCTAATGTAGGAAACAGGATACTGATTTGTTTCATTTTAGTGGCATTCAGATTATTGGCATCTGGTTTACAATGAATGAGCAAGTCCCTTTCAAAAGGAGGTTCTACATCTTCGTTTCTGAATATGACGGCAACCTCGGTTACACGGGGAGAATTATATCTACCTGGATCACTGTTACGATCATATTTAATCGCCATTGTTACTTCCGTGGGAGCAATACCTTTTGCTGCTTCAGATTGGGCTTCCTTTTCTACCTCATGTAGCATCTTGTACAATTTTGTTAATTCATTTATTTCATGCATGAGGTTGTTGATGTTGATCATGAGACTTTCTGAGCATCCTGGTTTTCTGGCATTGCTAATATTTTACTTGTCGCTTCAGCTGTATATAAAATATAGAGTTGAGCAAACTTCCGAGAAACACCATCTGAAGGATGTAAAGTTCCAGTATGATGATAAACTTGTCCGTGTATTCTAAAACAGTATGGCCCATATCCTGATGGCGATGCAATATTTGCACCCATTGAAGTGAAAGCAAAAGAACTATTTATGGAATGAATATTTTGCATGAAATTTTTACTGTCAGAATCTTCATTTGTCATTAATCTTTTTAAATATGCCGAGTACTCTGGAAAATGTATACCATTTGGACAAACTTTACCTTTGCTACAACATCGAGTAAATTTTCCATATACATGGTTTTTCGTCAGAGAAATTTAGTGATAGGCAAAATTGACATCTAACAGTCATTCCACCTCAACTATGTTTGAGAATTGCATCCTCATGTACTCCATTTTCACTGAGAAGGCAGTTCCTACCAGTATTGGTAGTACTTGTTGATGACTGTTCTTTAGACATAGTCTGTCATCACCGCTGCCTTCTTTCAACTTCAGAGGTACGTTGGTCTTTAGACATTTTCTGTTGATGATGCCAGCTTCTTTCGGCTTCAGAGCTACGTTGTGCCAATAGTTGCTCTTCAGATACATTCTGTTGCCGACACCGCCTTCTTTCAGCTTCAGAGGCACGTTGGTCTTCAGACATTTTCTGTCCATGACACCGGCTTCTTTGGGCTGCAGAGCTACATTGTGTCAATAGTTGCTCTTTAGACATATTTCCACCTCCCTGCTGTCAGGGTCTGGGATGCAGGTGAAGGAGAGTCCTGGCTGTCAGGCCACTGAGAGCTGGCTAACCAACGGCTGATTCTGGTTGATTCTGGATGGGACTCCCTCCTCCCTGCTGTCAGAGTCTGGGCCGGCGCCCATGGGGGACACAGTGTCAAGTCCACCTGTACCAGGAAACCTAGAGTCAAGTCCTCACCCACTTGCATGTGCCTCAAAATCCCACGAGATCCAGACCTGCCTGCGCCCACGCAGACGGATGTAGCATCAAGCTGCATGGAGCCATGGGACCCTCCACGGTGCTGCCACTGTGGCACACAGGGCTGAGAGAACCCCGGTGGAAGCCATGCCGAGCAGCAGCTGGGATCCTTCCCCTGACGGGGCTGAGGGAACTGTGGCAGAAGCAGCGTGGAGCAGCGGCCAGGACCCACCCCGCAGCGGGGCTGATGGAATTCCAGTGGAAGCCTCTGGGCCCTGCCCCCTGGCGTGGTCACGGGAACCCAGTGGCAGGTGCGCTGAGCAGCTGTGGGACCTCCCAACCTCCTGTGGGGCCTCAGGAACTGCAGCAGCAGGCGTGCAGAGCAGCCAGCCCCGCCCCCACTGTGCATGCCATCTTGTGACGGTGTTACCGCATAAGGGTTAATTTGCATATTACCTCTTTATTATATAGGATTTTCTGTTTACAGATAATAACACTGCTACTCTTTACTTCCTAGTGAGATTCTTGATTGCATTTCAGAGCAAACACTCCTACATGAGTTTGATAAAAGTATATTTGAGAACTAGCAGAGAAAAGAGCTCAATTTCATATTTATATTCTCTCTCTAAAATAAGTCATAATGTGTAACTTTACAAAAGACTTAATATCTAACTTCATACACAAAACATTTCTTCTTACATTCCTAACATACACTTGCAGATGCAGAGACTAGGTTTTAAAAAATGAGAATGTGAACATTATTATACAAATGTGCAAAATTAATCTAGGTTCTCATTTGTTGTACTTGTTGAATGTAAATTGAAGAAATGTGTAAAATGGTATCCAATATTAATGACAAGGGCTATAGGGAGGAAGTAGAGCATTGTGGTCAAGTGCATATTATCTGTAACTGGGCTTTCTGTGATAGAATTATTGTTCCACTGCTTATAAAATGTGGGCTGTGAACAAGTTATTCATTTTTTCTATACCTCAATTTCTTTGTCTAAAAATGAATATATATATTTTAAAAAGAATATGTACTCATTGGTTACAATGAGGAATTGATAAATCTTTGTCAAGTAATCAGAACAGTGTTGGGTGTATGTCTTTGCTAGAATATTTTTGTATGTTCACATTAAAAAATTTGGAATAGCTATTGATTCTGGCATGTGGGGATGACAGTCTGGATATCTGTTTTCAGAAAAAGATGTGGTTTTCAGAGTATATTCTTACACTGTACATTTCCTACCAAATTTTTTTACCAATCATATAATTTAATTTGAAAAGACCCAAAATAAATGAGAGTACAATCAGTAGAATTGCACAACCATAAATTGCATTTGCCAGTACAATCACAGGAAAGTAGATGGCAGATATCTGTGATTTTATTTTGGACATTTGATCATATTATTTTACACTATGAAAAAACTGAAAAACCGAGAAAACTGTTCATTTCAGAAGCACTGTCCTATACTTTAATATCCTATATAATTTTCATAAGATATTCTTCCTTTTAAGTAGTTCAAATATTTTGAATAATATACATTTAAGATTTTTCCCATATATAACTATATATTCAATTGTCAGTTTGATCCCATTTGGAGAGTCTCCTATTTTGGACAATAGGAATGGATTTACAACAGTGTCTCTACAACCTAAATACTAAAGATGAGCCAGAAAATAAAAAAGCTTTGCACAGAGAAATAAAGACAATATAGTACCAGGACAGCTGTGTAGTACAGAGACAGCTGTATAGTACCAGGACAGCTATAGTCTATTTGACTGTGGGACCCCTGTGCCCAGAAGAGGACAGAATGTTAGGTTCAAGCATAAATTTTTAGTACCCTCGGGTGGGAATAAAAAGGAGTCAATCCAATTCCCAGGATTAGCATTACCCACACAATAAGAGAGAGAATGGGCCATTGTATTTCTAAATGTTGAATGGTAGAGACTCCTGAGTTGGAAGGAATGAGAAATACAGCAAACTGGAGAGGAACCACACTATGAGTCTCTCTTCAGCAAGGCAGTTGTCAGTCTCAGGGGAAGGAGTGAAACACAGAATTAGCGTAGTGGAGAGCTGAGAGCAAGGACAGTCTCATTCTTGCCTACAGGTTTATTATCTTTCTATTCTTGTGATTTAAGTCATCCATTAAATTACCAATATCTCTCTCTTTGGTATTACAAAAGCTTTAGAACCTCTTGTCCTTATGCCAGACTCCCCCACGCCCACCCCCCATCCCCACTTTGGCATTAAGCATAAAATATTCTCCTTAATGGGATTTTTCTTCCAAATACCTCAATGCTTTGTCTTCCTTTTCTGGTACCAGACATTTTGCCAAATAGTGTAGAGGAAATGTCCTTTCCTGTCACCCCAGCATGCCAGATGATAAATGTTTACATTTCTTTCAGATGGCAGCATCCAAGAGAACTACATGTTGGTCTTTGAGCCATAGGCTAAGGGCTCCTGTGTGTCTCTGCAGTAAGCTCCTGAGGATCATCCTGGTGGGGTTACAACTTATTTTCCCTCCCATCCCCAAGGTTACGGTTAGTAGGAACAAGAGGTGTTCAAATCTTAGGGAATATGATTTTCTGACTTCTTTATGTGGCTAGCTACTAGAAAATAAGGATCCAAAGTAAACACACATGGCACAAGTAATAAAAGTGTCTCAGTCACCTTCCAAGGGACTGCTATAACTATTATTTTTATAAATAACATATGTGAATTGAGTTAATATTTCATGTAATCTAGAATCTAAAACTTGGTGCCTTCTAGGCTTCAGGCTTCTCTTAGCACCTTCACCCCTATGAGGCTTCATACCCTGAAACTTCCTTCTGCTACAACAGCCACTGCAAAGCAAATTAATGAAACCTGCTGCTGTCAAGAAGTATTTCTATGGTGACAGTAGGTGACGAATCCCTTTTTTTATAGATGACTAATATGGACTTGCCTGGGGACCACTGGCTATGAAAAGGCAGTAATGCAAAGCATTCAGGACATCTTACAGCATGGACTCCTATGTAATTGAAGTGGCAAAGTGTGTCCTATTGTTATATTGTAAATCAGTGAGCTTAACAGAGGATGCCTTAGTAAGCCAAATTTGGAGTCTTTATTAGGCTAGTGGTCTCAGAGGAGTTGTCTCTCAAAGTCTGAGCAAAAAACATGGAGGGAATTTTCCCTTTATACTTTCTCAGTGTCTTTGTCTCCCAAATATGGGATTATACTTCCAGACCTTTCTTGGGCTTTGCAAAAAGCCCCATGTGCTGGGATGAGGGCAGTGAGACAATATCTCAAGGCCTGGCCTGGCGCCAGCACTGATAACTGTGTCTGGGGGTTGAGTATTGTTCATGGTTTATGGCCTCTCTAAAATGGGAGTAGTACTTTGGGTAAACAGGTCTTGCAGGACCAGATAAGTGAGCTCACTTTCCCCTATTATTCGAGCAAGCATGTTTACAGAAACCAAGAATAGCAGAGTTAATTCACAGAACAAAGGACCATTTTAGTGGAAAATTTCAAACAGCAGTTTTTTACAACATAGAGGTTACTGGAACAAGATGGCCTATGCTTCACTATAATTTAGGATGTGGAAAGTGTATCAGAGAATCAAATTTCTTAATTTACCTTCTCTTTAGATGCCTCTTCAGAATCACATTATTTGAGAGTTTAGTTTATAGATATTTTTTGTCTTAACATACCTTAATATTATGAAAACTAGAATTCTACTTGCTACAGAGATGTTTTCAGCTTCTGACAAAAATAAGAGAAGGGAAGAGAGAATAGGATGGTGCTGTAGGCCCCAATGGAACTAACATGAAAAATATATCAGTTGGAGTTGCTTTGAGGCTCTAAATATGGTGAGTTCAGAATTCTTTTTCTATAGCCAACTATCTCCTTGCCTTCCCCTGACACAAAATGATATGGATTCAACAACACTGTTAACAACAGAGCTCAGGGATTTTCTTTTAAGTCATTTCTTACCCACAAGCATTTAATAATCTAACACTATACTAGGTTCTTTATTTCTTTTCTTTTTGAGAACAAAGAAAGGGAAGCTATAGATGTGGTTCCAATATTCATCTAGTGAAATGTACCATCAGAAAAATATTTTGGATATAGAAAAGAAAGACACAACAGATTTTTCTGCAAAAAAAGAGGTTCCATAGTAAATGAGGATGTAGCTTATCATAAAGGAGACTGCTCTATCTGGTCTTTTTCAAGGATAGGGGAAGATAAAGAAATGAACTGGTAACTTTTCTCTAAAGTATATGCTTGGAGTTCTTGTATAATTGTCAGAAAGAAGAGACCAGTCCTTAAAAAGAAGAGAGGAAAGCATAACCAATGGATGCAAAACTCGGGGGGGGTGAGGGCATATATGGGAGTGGGGTGGGGGTGGCAATGGTAAGATATGTACACATATAATACCTTAATAAAAAAAATTGAAAAAAAAAAAAAAAAAAAGAAGAGAGGAAGCAGAAGCATGCTGCCTCCTCCTCTGAGTTTGGGAAGCTCTCTTCATGGCAGGGGTCAGCTAAAGGGCATTGAAATGAGCTGATATATGGGAAGTGTTTAGAGTAGTTGGCACTCTTATTATGCTCAGCACATAATACAGGGTTTGGAACATCATTGGTAATCAGTATGTATTTGTTAAATTAATAATTCAAGAAATGCTGGGTTCATGTATCATAGATGTTCAAAATATGTGAATACTGGGTTGCAGATGTATAATCATGGAAATAAACTAAGGAAAGCAATGGGTCAAATCTGTAACTGTTAACCTATGGAGCTGTGTGAAAGGGAAAGTTGAGAATTTAGAGTCTTTCTGGGTTGGGAATTTTAGCTCTATTTTGAGATAACGAATATGCAAATAACTAAATAAACTCTGAAATATAATATTTACAAAGGTTTTAAAAAACAGAATACAAAGGATGTTTGATTTTACAAGTGAGTCCAGATGTGAGATGTAAAAAAAGTAGGAGTAAAATAAGCACACACATATATGTACTGGGATATGTACTGTGTTTTTAAATGCTCTGGAAATATTAAATTTTTTAATTATGCAGAGTGTATGGAAGATTTGCAAATTCATATGGAAACAAAAAATGAAATGTAGGTCAATATAATTACAAGAATGAATTCTCCCAAAAGGTCAGAAAGTGAAGAGACAAAAAAATATAAAGTACGGAGAATTATCATGCAAAAGAATAAAACATAATGTTTAAAGAGCAAAAATTGATATTCTTTACTACACGCTCAATTAATTAAGTTATAGGCTAGAAAATTAAAGGTGAAGATATTTAGACAAAAATAGCAAAATCACAGAATAAATGAGTAATTTTGCAGAAAGGTTTAAGGTTATGAAAATAGCAGATCAAGAAAGATTCAATATTTAATGATTGTGCAGGACAACTTCCGGGCACAATTAAAATGTGGTAAGACATAAAACTGTAAATAGGCTGGCATGAAAAATAAAAGAAACAAGAATAATTAACATTAATACATTAGAAAGGGGAAAGAGAGGATATAAAAATTAGTATGATTGTAATATTCTATTCAATAATGTTTTTATAAAGACCGACAAAAGTAGCCCAAATCTGAGCAACCAAGGTACAACAATACATAATAGACCCAAAATAGATGATTTCCATGGGAACTTAAAGAAAATGGATCAAAGGATGGAGTGGGGATAATTTTTAAGTTTAGATCACCAAAATGCTTCTGCCTCAGTAAGTTCTGATATTCTCTTTAAGATTATGATATGATAGTTATGTTAATGGAAAATTAAATTTTATTTACTAAGATAATCCTGTATATATCATAGTACATGTTACTTTGATAGGCAAGGAACATAATGGAATAAACTGAACCTTATGTTTTGATATGCCTGACTTAAACTCCACTTCAGCAATATTTGAGGTATATGTGTATTACTATGTGATTTGGGGTTAGTTCAATTTTTTTGAGGTTATAATTTTTTTCACCTAAAAAAAGATTACGAGTAGAGGTAAAACATGTAAAATAAATTGCACAGAATCTGTTCAAGGTATTCAATAATTTGTTCTTCTTTCCTCTCTTCCAAATTGCACATTTTTCTCTACCTTCTTTCTGAAGTGGGGATGTATCTTAGAAATGTCAAAAGAAACTTGCTGGCCACCAGGACAAGGAGTAAGTTTCTATTGCCTTTGCTTGTGAGGTTCCTTTTTACAGAGGTTCCTTTGATTGTCACCTCAATAGATTCACTTATATTGATAACTAATTCCACGGGCAATAGAATAAGTTATTTCTGAATTTCTAATTCTTACTTAAAGTGTCTTTGGAAAGACTGCATTGTGATGTCGCATTGAAATGTAAAGTTACATTGTGTACAGAAGATTACTTGTCACAAGCCAAGTAATTTAGTGACAGAAGAAATCTCTCAGAATAGAACATAGAAATTTTCAAAGCTAGCAGAGGTTGAAGTGACTGATTAGTGTGCTATAAAAAACCATATCACTCAGATGCTATCAACCATCTGTCAAAAATTTCCAGGTGACTAATGAGAAGTGTTTAACTTCCATTGATACATACTTCAATTGATAACAGAGAGAGAGAGAGAGAAAGAGAGAGAGAGAGAGAGAGAGAGAGAGAGAGAGAGAAATAATTTAGTAGGAACAACAGGGAGAAAAGCCCAGAATTTTTCAATATGCCTTATTGTCCAGCAAAAATAAAACAAACAAACAACAAAAACCAGAACCCCCAAAACATAAAGAACAGATATAAATAACTATGAAAATCTGTAGTCTCCATGATGATGTATGTGTTAATTTAAAATTTATTTTAAAGTTATATCATAATAGTTACTATGAGCCAGGTATTTCTATATATTATCTTAATTACAAACTAACTTATTTAAGCACAAATTAACTCATTTAATTTAGAAATATAAACTCAATTTTTCTAACAAATCCATTTATGAATGAGGAAATTGAGGGATAGAAAAGATGAAAAGGTCACAGAATGAGTACCTAGTTATAGTACAACTCTAGTTATCCAAACTTTGTTTATTGCCACAAGGTCTTCTCTGTACAATTGATTTTCTTCACAAAAAGGAAGCATGACAGTGGATTACTGCATATAGCAGCCCTAAGTGCTAAATTGAAATAATATGCTCATATATCTATTTATTTATCAACTCTGCTATGAAAAGGAAAATTTATCTCACCTTATAATCTCCTTTTTCACCCTTCAAATGTTTGTTATAATAATAAAAGTACCCCTATTTTGTGTTTAATCAACATTCCTCAATATCTTGCCATTGCTTGATATAAAATAAGAATTATCATGATATTTCCTTTCTCTGTTTTTACTTCCAACCTTCTGTCAGTTATACTTTTATGTTGCAAAGACTACCAATGTTTACATTCTGTTCTGCAACCCAAACCAAGGATTAGTGCATTTTCCACAGGTTGACTTTAGATGTTGAAAATTAGTTAAGCACACCATTTATTTTACTATGACACCAGATATGTTTTACACCCAGAACAACAAGTATTTATTCAGTATTTACTAAGTGCCTATCATGTGTCAGATACTGTTTTAGGCACCAAAAATATAACAGTAAACAGGATAGGTAAATAACCTATGCCCTTAGAGAACTTGCATTTTCTTGAATTTTTCAACTCTGTGGAGCCAATGTCACTGTCACTGCCTACCTAAAGGAAATGTTTCTAACAAGAAGGTTTAAAGTTTTCTTTCAATTATATCCCATTCATTACTTAAAATCATACCATATTTTACTTGTTACTGTTTATTTTTAATGGAAATGATGAGTAACTAATTTAGCACTTAATATGTGACAAGCATTCTGCTAAATATTTCGTGTATATTTTTATCACATCTCTCTGAGATAGGTATTGATATTATCATTATTTTATAGATAAGGAAAAGAAGATATAAAAAGGTTAACTATGCCACAGAAGGGATGATGAATCTATAATCACTGAATAGAATCGCACTAAAATATATGGAAAAAAAAACATTAAAGATATAGGGAAATATTTTCAGAAATGTAATCACATGGAGAGCTTTTTCAAGCTGTAAAAATAAATCTATAAAACATAATGTAAGAAAATAGAGGTGCTAAATGACAAGGTTTATTTGAAATCTATAAAGAAAAACTCTTATAATTTATAGAGAATATAACCTTTCCCATGTGGCAATGGAATAATTATAAACATTTTATATAGTTTTAATAGTGATTTAAAATTATGGAACACAAAAATTTATAAATTCCAAACATGCAGAAGTTATTGAGACTATATAAATTGATTCTTTTCCCTTCTAGCTTCCTTTCCTGCTGTTTCCTTCCTGGAATAATTAAGTGATGACCATGCTCCAACATCCATGTTGGAACACAAGGAAACTGAAGTTGAAAGTCATGCACTGAGGATGGCCAAATAGAAACATAAACACTAATGACCAAGAAACAGTAATATCAGTCCTGGCCTCTGTTTCAGGACTTCTTTAAAATTGAGAGAAAAAGAGCCCCACATACATTTAGCTAGTAGTATTGCTGGATTCTGTTGTTTCTGTTCCATGCAGCTAAATCTCATTCTCACTGATAGATAATATTGCTGTCATTTTTATTCTATTCCCAAGCTCTAACTAAAATAATCTAAGGCGATATGGTCTATAGATGGTATTATCTTTTAAGTAAGATCTTGTTATGGGAAACAAAAGATAATTCTATCTGCTTAACCCACTGCTTTGTGTAGATTTATAGGGGAGGTCCCTAGATGAATAATTCCTCATTTTTGCTATTACGCTACCCCCCACCTTTGTCTATGGGTAATATGTTCCAAGACCCACAGTAGATGCTTGAAATTTCAGATAGTACTGAATCCTATATATACTATGTTTTTCCTGTGCATACATACCTATGATAAAGTTTAATTTATAAGTTACACACAGTAAGAGATTAACAACAATAATAAAATAGAGCAATTATAACACCATGCTGTAACAAAAGGTCTCTGAATGTGGTATCTTTCAAAATATCTAATTGAACCGTACTCACCTTCTTGTGCTGAGAGACGATAACATGCCGAAACAATTCCTGAATCTGTGTAACCATCCCTTACCTGCAGTAAAAGGTTCGATGTTACTTCTTTCATGGGATCCCTTGGTGAAGTCTCGGTGTGAGGCTCAACGCTCCCTGGCCCGACATGTTGCCTTCAACTGGAGCACATTCTCTGTTCATGTCTTCCACCCACAAATTAATGCCTTCTCCATCTTAACTTAGCACTTATCAGGCACCGTGGCTGTAACTTTTGCAGTTTCAGGTGAGAGAGCAAAACTAACACGAATTTCTTTTTCCTTCTTCACAGTTTCGTGGATAGAAGACCCCCTTCTCACCATAGATCTCAGCAAACTCAGCAAACGACGTTGTTTCCTTATTACCTGGAGAATTTTCACATAAAAGAAGCACTACGGTAAGATGACCAGACGTCCCGCTTTTGGCGGGACAGTCCCGATTTTTAACAATTTGTCCCGCGTCCCGCGGCGTTTCAAAAAAGTCCCGATTTTTGGAAAGAATGCATGACAAACTAGGGAACAGCGGGAGAACGGGAAGGGAATATACGGTTTTCGGAGGCCATGTGGCTATTTAGCCAGGATATGAGTTTTATATTATTTTTGTTAATATTATAATGTTAAACTTTAATAATAACAAATAATTGTTGAGAACTGATTATCGAGAACTGCTTATCAAAGTTCGCATTGTTGATCAGTTGTTAGAATTCGACCACCATTGTTTGGACTTAATGAACAATGGCATTTTTGGGGATTGGCAACGACGAAAACATTTTGTAACTGTCTCTCAGACGATACACATCGTACTGCGTGCTAGTAAGCTAGTTAAACAGGTGATGTCATTACAAATCAGCTATTCAGATAATTTAGGTAAGTAATTTATTTATTTCATAAATACATAAATTTTCTTGAATTTAGCAGACAGTACTCGTATTATTTATATTTTACAGTGGCGGCAAAAAGTCTAGCGCCGGCCTTGAAAGTGACACGACTTACGTTACGGCAAATTCAGAGGAAAAATAATACAAGTTAGTATTGTTATTATTTAGAAAGAAATATAGGATTAAAATAATTTTTAAAATATAGTTACTTTATAACAATCAAACTAATTTAATTTATAAACTAACATTAAAATATGTTCATGTAATTATTTACCTATTTACTGTGTTTTTAAGCAATATGTATATAATAATTTATAATATAATTTTAAATTATTTTTTTTAGATTTTTAATATAATGGGTAAGAAAAGAGGATGCAAATTCAACGATGATATAAGAAGTGAATTTCCTTTTATTAAAAAAAACCAAAAGCGATTAAAATATAGACCAAATTTTTAATCAAGAACCTTCCCCCCCTCCCCGCCCTGAAACTGGTTTGGCTCAGTGGATAGAGCGTCGGCCTTCGGACTGAAGGGACCCAGGTTCGATTCCGGTCAAGGGCATGTACCTTGGTTGCGGGCACATCCCCAGTAGGGGGTGTGCAAGAGGCAGCTGATGGATGTTTCTCTCTCATCCATGTTTCTAACTCTCTATCCCTCTCTCTTCCTCTCTGTAAAAAATCAATAAAATGTATTTTAAAAAAAAAAAAAAAACCCCCCCCCCCCCCACCTGGTCAATGGTGTCCCGCTTTACCAATGTTAAAATCTGGTCCCCTTACACTACGGGCTTCCCTTTGCACACTCGAATCGCAGCATCACTAATTTGCGCGTTGGGGCCACTGTTAAGTAAAATAAGTGTTACCTGAACACAAGCCGTGGGAAGCCTCACAGCACAGAGTCCATTCCGTCCAGGTGGCAAGATGGCGGCGGCCGCTGTGCGTGACCGAAGGGCGGGAGGGGTGCAGATTCCCGTCCTGGGAGAACCTCGCGAGAGTTCATCACCGCATCTCAGAAGGATGTGTAATTTAAAACGTATGAATTGCTTATTTATGAAATTTTCCACGCAGTATTTTTTCGGGCCACGGTAGGCTGTGGGTAACTGAAACCACAGAAATCAAAACTGCAGATAAGTGGAGATTGCTGCTGTTACAGCCTCCGCCCACAGCTGCCTAAAGGATTCAACAGAAGCATTACCGCGCCTTCCGAAGTAGAGCCCATAAAACCATTTTAAAGAAGGGGGTCTAAGCAATCTCTGTGTGACTAGAAGTTATCTGGTGTTTAATGTGTTCCACAATATAACTACAATCCACTTTAAATAACTAGATTTCTGTCAGAAGTTACACTCGATAGAAACATATGGTTGAGAGGTAAATGGAAAAGAAATATATCCTTATTCAGAACCCATTTTGGGGAGGGGTACATGTTGCCATCTCACTTAACCATGAGTATTTTGTTCATCATCACAATAGTCTCAGCCCTAGCCGGTTTGGCTCAGTGGATAGAGCATTGGCCTATGGACCAAAGGGTCCTGGGTTCGATTCTGGTCAAGAGCATGTACCTCCCCAGCCTGGGCTCTGATCAGGGCACGTGCAGAAGGCAACCAATCGATCTGTTTCTCTCACATCGGTGCTTCTCTCTGTCTTTCCTCTCTCTTCCACTCTCTCTAAAAATCAATGGAAAAACATCTTCAGGTGTGGATTTGAAAAAAAAAAGTCTCAGTATACATGAGCATTTATATTTTTTCGGACCACAGTAGACTGTGGGTAACTGAAACACAGAAATCAAAACTGCAGATAAGTGGAGATTGCTGCTGTTACAACCTCCGCCCATAGCTGCTTAAAGGGTTCAACCTAAGCATTACCATGTCTTCCAAAGTAGAGCCAATAAATATTCTGTCCACTCAGTGCCTTGTTTTTCACTTTAAATAAACATATTACAGATTACTCATTCATGCTATAAAAGTACACACTTTACATAATCATTTTCCTGCTTAACAAAATTCAAACACACTATTGCAAGACAGACTTGAATGAGAATGATGAGAGATGAATAGTTTTTGCTGTGATCTTAATGACAGGACTGCAATTAAGCTTTCAGAAGCTAAGAGAGAGAGGGCACATGTGCACTCTGTGTTTGCCTGGGGAACGCTGCTCAAGCGGAGCACATTATGTACAACAGATTCAAGGAAGCAGTCCGCATATCTGACATACAATGGGCGATGGGCCGTGAGATATTAGTCCCTGGAAACAGCTCTACCATAGAGCTTACTCACTTCACATAGTCTGCATGTATGCATGTTTACCTTTATATCTGAGTAGAATGAAAATATAAGCAGATCTAAAAATTAATACTGTAAATGAATAGGCTTTAGAGTGAGTGATGATTTGAGTGTTTGAGGACTTCCTTCTTATGCACCTTGCATGCACCTTGGTAGTGTGTGTTCAGGCACCAGAAGGCTGAGTCATATTTGACATCTCTGAGTTCTTAAAGCAGCTACCTTTTTTTTGGGCAGGGTAACTGTTTCTCATGCTTTCTTATTAGTATCTTTGTAGGCTCAGAGCCCAATAAAAGTTACAAGATTTTTTTTTCAATGGAGATGTTAGCAGTCTGTATTATCTGAGAAGGATGCTAGGTCTATATAGCTCAGGTACTGCAGGTGCTCCTTTACTATAAGCCATATTTTATTCATGAATATAAAATATCTATGGAGGATTTGGAGGATAAAACAGATCTTACAGAAAAATGGGAGTAAAATCAGCCTATCCAAAAGGTCTGTCTTCAGTAAAACTTAGTCTTCTTTTTAAGTTTTTGTATTTTTCTGGTTGACATGCCATTGCTCACCCATTGTTTCAGCTTCTGATGGACTCAATTGGAATAAATGTGTGCAGTGCCTTATTTAGAGATGTGTCAGCAAAGTCATTAAAATACGTAGGTTTTCTTATTTCATAAAAGAGGGGCTTAAAATGTAAAAGTCATGAGTCTGAAATATATAAAAACTCTTTAAATGCAATTTTGCATGGGAGGCTTTGGAAAAGGCACATGTGGTGGTTAATTTTATGTGTCAACTACACCGGACTCTGGGGTGACCAGATATTTGGTCAAATATTCTGGGTATTCCTATGAGGGTGTTTTTGGATTAAATTAACATTTAAATTGGTAGAGTGAGTAAAGCATATTGAACCACCTCCCTAATGTGGATGGGCCTTATTCAATCAGTTGAAGGCTTAAGTATTTAAAAAAGTCTGAACCTCTCCTGAGTAATAGAGATTCTTTCTTTCTTGATGGTCTTCAAAGGGGGACATCAGGTATTTTCCTGCCTTCAGACTTGAACTAAACACATTGGCTGTTTTGGGGTCTCTAGCCTGGTGGCCTTTGGATTGGAACTATACCACTGGCTCTCCTGGGTCTCCCGCTTGCCAAGTCACACTGTAGATCTTGGGATTTGCCAACCCATGATCATATGAGCCAATTCCTTAAAACAGATTTTTTTAAAAAATATATCTTACTCTTGGTTCTGTTTCTCTGGAGAACCCCGACTAATACAGGACTTTTCATCCTTTTCATGTTGGGTTTGAGAATTATTCTTCATTACAGGTGATCTGCAAGTATGTATTAGGAAGCATCATAAGACCCTCAAATGGGAAGTGCTCTCCCTATACCCCAAAGAAAGGAGCATCCTTATCTCTGAAGACTGGAGGGACATCAAGAGGAATCTGAACAGTACTTGCTAAGTTTCCCCCAGTTTACTGCACTTGGTTCGTACCCCTTTGTCCTATCATATTTTTCCACAGCTTTCTACTCTTCATCAAGCCCAATACAAAAATGCTCATATTTAACATTTACTTAATGAATGTTCCCATGTCAGAATAAACTTATATTAGACAAATTTGTGTACTTTACTCACAAATACTTATATAAAGGCATTTCCAAACATACATCAACATTTTCACCAGTAGTCTTCCAGAAAATTTGATATCTTATCAGATAAATGATAGTACTTTAATGCCAGGAAGAAAATAAGTTGTTTTGAAAAACCAAAATGCAGATTGTAGAAGTCTAAATGTATTTAAGAACACTGAATAAGGCAACATTTGCTGTAATTATATTTAATGACATGGTAACAATTTTTGGGTTAACAAATTTTAGAAAATAAATTTTTGGTAGTTGGAACATTTCTTCTTTAAAAAAATCTTTTAAAATGGAAGTTGAGAATAATACTGTTACATTGGACAGTTATATTTAAAGTGCTGGTAAACTGAGGTAGTAATCTAAGGAATACTCCTAAACCTAGTAAAACTAAATGAATATATCTCCAATGAAATTCATTAAATGTAAATTGATAACATTAAAAAATTTCTTCCTTATAAAAGTCATCTGCAGAGCCTATAAACTGAAAATATTGAGAAAGTATAAACAATATGGCAGCCATCAACTTTAGTATACAGGTCACTCTGACATATGAAAAACAAGTCATTAAAATGTGAAGTTAAAGATCAATAAGGGATACTAGAATTTGCCACCCCAAAATATGTCTCCTTGGCATATGGACAATTTTGAGTCAAAGTAAAATGTGGGGCTCAGGATGCAGACTTATCATGGGTCCTTGTCCAAGGAAGTTGAAGAATAAATTCATTGACTAAAGCCTTCTATACCAATAAAAGCCTAGGTGGCCCCCGCGCCCTTGCACAATGCCATCACGTTATCATAAGATGGCCACCATCATGTTGTCACAAGATGGCCACACAAGATGGCCACCATAAGATGGCTGGAAGGGGAGGGTACCTGTGGGTGACCAGGCCAGCAGGGAAGGGCAGTTGGGGGCGACCGAGCTGGCAGGGGAGTGGTTAGGTGTTAATCAGGCCGGCAGGGGAGAGGTTAGGGGGCGATCAGGCTGGCAGGCAGAAGCAGTTAGGGGCAATCAGGCAGGCAGGAAGGTGAGTGGTTAGGAGCCAGCAGTCTTGGATTGTGAGAGGGATCAGACCTAAACCAGCACTCGGACATCCCCTGAGGGGTCCCAGATTGGAGAGGGTGCAGAATGGGCTGAGGGACACCCCCCAGTGCATGAATTTCATGCACTGGGCCTCTAGTCTTTAATAAAAATGTATAAGTTTATTGGAAGCATATATAAACTTCATCTAGGTGGGGGTGAGGGGGGTATTCCCTTTGGGAAAGGCCTGCTCTCTCTCTCTCTCTAATGGGAAAAATCTAAACAATCTGAATCTGCTGAGTCTCTTTGTCTCTGGTTTATAAAAGCTCTTGGTCTAAACATGACGTTTTCTAATTGGTCCCTTTCCTTAATTTGGGATCCCCATGCTTTCCCCATTGGTCACACTACTACATAGTATAAGTTTCAAAGTTCAAAGCCCATGTGGTGCCCCTCTCTTCCCTCCCCCTTATTTTGCTGGTTGGAGTTGCTTTTATTCTCCCTTATGGCTCTCCTAGCTGCTCAGGCCAGAGATACCTCTGACCTTGGTTTATGGCTGTTTTAATTGCTCAGGCCAGAAATGCCTCCATCCTTCCTGGATCTCCCCTGCCTGTCTGCCTAATTAAGCTAGCTAGCTAACCCTTATCAAAAGGCCATTGAGAACCTTCAGATGCTGGAAAAGCTCTAAAAATAGGATAAATTTTATTTTTGTAAAAAAAACTTTACATTTAAAAAGTAAATTTCTATTTGTATGAATTTATCAGGAAGAGGAGTCCTCTTCAATAACTCTTACAGTGAAAAAGACAGGGACTTCACTATGCATAATAAGCCTTACTAAAACAATCCTTGTTTCCATACTTTTCCTGATCACCTTTCCATAATTTGTGTACTTGATGGCTACTGCCCATGCAGCCTGTGCAATTGCCTCACAAAAAGATGTCTATGTGCTGGAGAGGAGAAAGAGCACACTACCAAACCTGTCTGAGCATCCAGGATGATAAACTCTTGCTTTTGCTGCTTCTGTACCAGTCTATATATTATCATCAAACCTTCCTTTATTTCCCCTAATAATTAATGTCTGCTTTCTTTAAATGAGCTAGTGAATATTCCAGATTCACACATAGATATGGGCAAATGTAGAAGCTTTTAAAATGGTTGTACCTGAGATGATTTTACTTTACACTTCTAATAAACCTCCTAGGACATCCTACTTAGTATTAGCATTGGTAGACTATTTGTCTCTGCCAGAAAATTATAAATCCCTCCAAGGTGAGACTTTATTTTGTTATCCCACAACTCCTCCATGGTACCTTATTTTGGGCCTTATTTAGTCTGTATTGCATGGTTTATTTATGTGTTTTTTCTCCCTTTTACTAGATTATGAATTCCTGGAGGACTAGGTTGTGTCATCTTCATCTTTGTGTTTCTCATAACACCTAACACTACTTGATACATAATAAAGCTCAAAGGTTGTTTTGTTAAATTTGAGCAGTATCTCCTCAGGGTAATCCTATAGAGTAATATGCAAATTGACCATACCTCCACCACACCCACAAGCCACGCCCACCAGCCAATCAGGAGTGAGTATGCAAATTAACCCAACCAAGATGGCTGTGGCCACGGAGCGAGCAGGAGACTTGGGTTTCCCCAGTAATGGACGAAGCCTAGCTTCCCACATACCCTGGCCAGCCCAGGCCTCCGCTCAAGACTACAAAGTTTCAATTATAGAAGATAAATAAATCCCAGATACCAGGGCCTCCGCTTGGATCATGGGGGGCGTGGCTGGCCTGAAAACCACCACAGGCCCCTCACCCAGGCCATGCCACATCCCAAGGGAACCCCCACCCTGATCCGGAACACCTTTCAGGGCAAACCATCTGGCCCCCACCCATGTACCAGGCCTCTATCCTATCTAATAAAAGAGTAATATGCAAATTGACCATCACTCCAAACACAAGATGGCTGCCCCCATGTGGTCAAAGATAGCTGCCCCCATGTGGACACAAGATGGCCACCACAAAATGGCCAGCAGGGAAGGGCAGTTGGGAGGGACCAGGCCTGCAAGGGAGGGCAGTTGGGGGTGATAAAGCCTGTAGGGGAGAGCAGTTGGGGGGGACCAGGCCTGGAGGGGAGGGTAGTTAGGGGTGACCAGGCCTGCAGGGGAGGGCAGCTAGGGGCAATCAGGCTGGCAGAGGAGCAGTTAGGCATCAATCAGCTGGCAGGGGAGTGGTTAGGGGGTGATCAGGCTGGCACGCAGAAGTGGTTAGGGGCAATCAGGAAGGCAGGCAGGCGAGCAGTTGGGAGCCAGCAGTCCTGGATTGTGAGAGGGATGTCTAGCTGCTTGTTTAGGATTGGGCCTAAATGGGTAATTGGACAACCCTTGAGGGGTCCCAGATTGGAGAGGGTGCAGGCTGGGCTGAGGGACACACCCCCACCCTGTGCACGAATTTCGTGTACCAGGCCTCTAGTTTTATTTATAAAACATTTACACTTGAATAGATTTTATCAAAATCTATTTTATCAAAATGATTTACTTTGAAGATTAAGATGATTGTGAATGAAGCTAGAAGACATGGAAAACTTTAAAGTATAGCTTCAGACTTCATTAGAGTTTAACAGGGTTATACAGTATAGGATGGCAAGATGAATGGATGCCATTTGGTACCTACTAGTAGTCATTTTCAGATTATGTTTCTTATGAGAGGGTAAGGTAACCCTTGGGGGCTTTTTACAAAATGGGGTAGAGGCCCTAAAAATCATATCCTTTAAAAGACCTGCATTCGAGAAACCAAGATGGCAGCATAAGGTAAACATCTAATTGTTGCCTGCCACAACAATTGAAACTACAACTGGAAAACAGAGTGCACACCGTCCAGAACCACCGGAAAGCTGGCAGAGTGGAAAACCTACAACTAGA